>NC_142050.1:40274544-40614127 GCF_982192425.1 Myodes glareolus
CTATTAAATTTATCAATGGCTGAGTCCTACTCTGGCAGGTGATAATGGTTGGAAGTAAAGAACTTCCTTTGGGTGATCTGTTCATATTTAGCTTAGCATGGCTGGCTCCTACAAAATTCTCTTAACTATTAAATAGTATACCATAAATATAGATTGTTTTAATGAACTGAAACAGCTATATTTTAACGAAAGGGATTTTTGATTTGTTAATGTACAACATCTATACTTTCTCAGACCATCATTTACATCCCATGGATTTCTTATCATTCTGTCTCCATCACAAAACCCTGGAGACCAAAATCACATGTTACTTCTCTGGGTAGGTCCTCTGGGAGGTCAGCCTGGGGCTCCTACAGTGTAAACAAGTGCTCCTCAATGAAATCAGGTTCCGGCGACAAGATGGTGCCATCTGCTGGCCTTACCAGACACACCCATTACTTTCAATTCCAGCTTTAGTAGCAGAGGGAGGCACAGTATGGGAAATCATTCCTAAGTGGAGGTTGTTTATTTTCACAAGTTTATGCATTCAAAACCGACACTCAGAAAACCTACCCAGAGTCCTGTGTCTCTAAGTGAAAGAATTGAAATTGAAACCATGTTTGTCCGTCTCTAAACTACATACTCAACCCTGAGGCTATTTTAAGGCTATGCTTGTTGGTATTTAGGGATGTCGGTATATACAACTTTTTTTTTTAATCTATCTGCTACTTACTTGCTTGTTTACTTATTTATTTATGTCTTTCCAAACGCTGTCTTACTGAGTCACCCAGGCTGGCCTAAAACTCATGAATCTCTGACTTCAGCCTGAAGAGTGCCAGGGATGGCAAACTTGTGCCTCCACTCCTGGTTCCATGTAGGTCTTTCTGTACCATCTCTGTTGACATTTGTAATAAAGCCAGTGCTAACCTTGGAGTCAAACTTCTGCTGTTGCTACTCGGCCACAGTCATGAGCAAGTTCTCAAATTCCATTAAAGCTTTTGGTGGCTTGGTGAATACCTGAGTTAGACTGGCTGCCTAAACGCCATTCCTTCCTAGTGAATGTCTTAGAACCATAAGCCTTGTTTTTGTGGGTGAGGTCATGTATTTGCCCTTTCATGTTGGAGGATTTACAGCTCTGAGGAAGCAATAAGGGATTAACGAAGAAGAAAGCCCTGCTGAATTAACAGGTGAAGGTGTAACTGGTTGTAACTTTATCCGAACTGGCTGGATCTTTCAGTGAATTAAAATGACAGTGAGCCATACCCAACAATCTTGGGACCAAGGACCAGACAAGACCTCTATTTAAAAACAGGGTCTCGTGTAGACTGAATCAATTATTTCTATTCAAATATATGTATGCATATATTTCGTGTGTGTGTGTGTGTGTGTGTGTGTGTGTATGTAAGCCTTCTCTCACTGTGACAAAATATGCAAAGAGAACTTAAAGAAGGTTTGTTTGGGCTCATGGTTTCAGAAGATTCAGGTCAGCTGAATCCATTACTTCAGGCTGGCTGAGGAAAGGTGGCCAAAACATCCATCAGGCAAAGGAGGCTGCTTATCTCACAGTGGCCAGAAAGCAGCTAGAAAGATGAAGGCAGGGTCTGGGGATAAAATACATCCTTCAAAGTCATGCTCCCATGACCTACTTCCTTAAACAAGGCCCGTTCTCCTAATTTATACAGCTATTAACTCGTCATTGGATCAATGTCTTAATAAAGTCAGCATCCTCCTGGTCCACTCACCCCTCATTGACCATTTGGGGTGCTCCTTTATGCCCAAACTGCAGCATGCTTTAAGGGGAACCATCAACGTTGAGTCTATGATACTCAGTCTTTTTTAAGTGATGGAAGATAGTATCTTGATAGAGAACTACACCATCACTTCCTCACTCTGCCTCATATGGTAGTGTCTTTATTTTTTTCTGTAATACCCTTTGTTGCCTTGCTGTATGCATACCAGCTTACTCTCATGATGCCAAACAAGAGGAAATATTTCATCCAACCATTCCTCAGGGAAGAGCAGATTAGTGACTCTCCGCTGGGCATTGGTAGTGCATGCCTTTAATCCCAGCACTTGTGAGAGAGAGGCAGGTGGATCTCTGTGAATTCAAGGCCAGCCTGGTCTACAAGAGGTAGTTCCAGGACAGGCTCCAAAAGCTTCAGAGAAACCCTGTCTTGAAAAACCAAAAAATAAATAAATGAAAGAAAGAAGGAAGGAAGGAAGGAAGGAAGGAAGGAAGGAAGGAAGGAAGGAAGGAAAGAAAGAAAGAAAGAAAGAAAGAAAGAAAGAAAGAAAGATGTATTCCTTGTTTATTTGAAACAGGGTCTCATTTAGCCCAAGCTAGTGGCCTTGAATTCTCTGCATTTGAAATGACCTTGGATTCTTGCTTCTCCTGTGTCTCTCCTGAGTGCTGTAATTACAGACATGTACCACTACATCCAGTTCATGCGTAGGGTTTTACACACATTAGGCTAAAATACTCTACCAACTGAACAACATCCCCAGCCCCTATATTCATTGAGTTTCTGATCTCATCCATAAAGTGGAAATTATCACAGTAACTATTTCATATTAGACATATTGTAAATTTCTTACTTTGTGTTTTCAACAAGAGTGAGCAATACACAGCAAATACCCTACACATTAGCCACAGTTCTAGAGAAGATCCAGATTCACAGCCACAACACTGCAGACTTAAGAGGCCGTAGAGATAGACATACAGCAGAGGACAGCTGTATCTCCCTGCCCAGCAGTCACATCAGGAACTTATTGTCTCATCCGCTTCTCACTCCATCATCCCTATCTTGGTTGGTTTTTGTTTGTTTTGGGGTTTTGGTGGTGGTAATGTTTTTTTGTTGTTGTTGTTGTTGTTGTTGTTCTTCTTCTTCTTCTTCTTCTTCCCAACTTGATAAATCTAAGATCATCTGGGAAGAGGAAATCTCAATGCGAACATGCCTCCTTCATGTTGGCCTGTGGGCAAGTCTACGAGAGCATTTTTCTTGGTTAATGATTCATGTAGGAAGGTCCTCCTCACCAAGGGCAGTGCCACTCTTGGGCAGGGGGTTCTGGCTGTATAAGAAAGTAAGGTGGGTGAGCAATCCACAAGGAGCAAACCAGTAAGTGTAACATGAGGGCCGGCTTGTTGGGGTTTCTGTCCCACCTGGTACCCCACAGCAGGCAATTCCCAAAGAAAATAACACAGAGTCTACATTAGGTTATAAACTGATTGGCCCATTAGGTCAGGCTACTTATTAGCTCTTATAACTTATGTTACCCCATTATCCTTATCTACATTAGCCACATGGCTCCGTACCTTTCTCAGCTGGGCAAGTTACATGCTGCCTCTTCGGTGTTCTGCACAGGAGTGCGGGGGGGGGGGGGGGGGAGCTTCCTGCTTGCCAGAATACTCCCAGTCTCTTTGCTCCACCTCTACTTCCTGTCTGGCTTTCCCACCTATACTGCCTGCCTGGCCAATCAGCGTTTTATTAAAATATGATTGACAGAATACAGACAATTCTCCCACACCAAGTAAGCAGCACTCCTCCATGGTTCTGTTTCAGTTCCTGCTCCCCACCTCGGTTCCTGTGTTGAGTTTCTGTCCTGACTTTCTTCAGTGGTGGGGTATGTCCTGAGAGCTGTAAGATAAAATAAACCTTTTCCTCCCCATGTTGCCTTTGATCATGGTGTTTATCACAGCAACAGAAACCCTATGACAGTCCCCTGAGATGAAGTGAGGACAGTGGGCAGAGGGAATAGCTGGAACTCAGAAGGATCTGTCAAAGGCTAAAAGATGCTGTGATGGTTAATTCTGTCAGCTTGATTGAATTAAAAAAAAACTCTTTGGACATTAGTGGGGCACACTCTGGGTGTGCCGACAGGTGTTTCCAGAGAGGGAATACCTGCCCTGAAAGTAGGCAGTCCCATCACATGAGCTGGGGTTCCACACAGGGTAAAAACGGGAGGAGGGGCAGCAGAACGTTACATGAACACCGGCATTCTCCTTTCTCTGCTTCCTGATCCACTCAGACATGAGCAAGCGCCCGCTGCCACATCCTTCCCTGAAACCTTTAGCCAAAATAAATCCTGCCCCCCCGCCCACACCACCATCATCTCATCACAGCCACAGGAAAGTAACCAAGATAGACATTAAGCTAAGAGAAACAAAAGGGAAGTCAAACCTTAGAGAACACTTTGGCCATTTGTGTTCAGGGCAATAAAAACTTTCGTTTCTCTTTGTCTCTCAACAAAAACTTACATTAGATTTTAGTCACTTTTTAGAATTCATCATTTAATCCATAAAAACTAGGAGAACGTAATGTAAGATGTTCACTGCCCTGAGTAGTCTGTGAAGTGCAGAAGCCACCATTACCATCTCATACTAGAATGTCTGTCACTACTCAAGAGCCCCGTTAACAATTGCTCCTCTGCTCCTCCCCTACTCTGGCCCTGGCAAGCTCTAGCCCCCTTGCTATCTCTTCTAGCATCATTTTTTAGTGACAAACTGGAATAAAAGAGCTGGCTGCTATTGAGGAAAACTTCAGAATGGTCTGTTAACAGAATTATGGCATACCCATTCAATAAAATGTTTTATAGATTTTAGAAATAACTTAATGGGGCTGAGGATAGCTCAGAGTGTTTGCTCGATTTATGAAAGGCCCTAAGCTTGATCCCTTCACAGAAATTAGTAAAGACTTTATCATCAAGTGAAACAATTGCCACCTAACTTCTAAAACTTTTTCAAATTGTAAAGTAATGAATGCTTACTAGCATGAACCAGAGTATGGTCTGTTTTGTGAACATCCTTGAATTACAAAACGTTCACATGGTATTAAGACACTTGCTAATATTTTATTTTTTTCTTCATCTTTTAAATATTTTATAACTGTTTGAAACTAATGCAATTGATTTCAAATTACTGGGTTAAGGTATTAGAGAACACAGACTGCAGGTGGTCCAGACTCTCTGACTTATATCTAGGGCTTATCACAGTTATCAGATCTCAAGGTTAGAGCCTCCCGACAGCCCAGCGCCTTCAGCTGTAAAGGTCCTAGCTCTCCCCTCAGGAGCAGAGCCAGGACCTCATGCTGTAGGCACTCCTACCCACACCCTCTGGCCCTTTGCCTCTTACCCCATTCCTCTCCCTCCCCAAACTCACACCTTAAGAAAACTTACAGCTATACCAGGAACTCTTCACCAACTTTCTTCTGTTGAAGTATTAACTGCGAGTTTAATTCTGATTCCATATTTCATGGAATTCCATGATTTCATGGAATCATATCATATGATTCCAGGAGCTAAATAAGGAAACTGGCGCAAACAAATAAAATACTTTGGTACAAGCAAAATAACTACAAGTTGTCCTCCCTGGCTGCATTCCTACTGTATATACAGATACATCTCACATGGACATGACAGCCTGCCATGCCCCCTCCTTTCTTTCAGAGCAAGCTCGGACAGCTTCACTCGGAAGTCCAACCACAACCCACATACACTGCTCAGATAGGTTCATTCATATTCTCTCTCTCTCTCTCTCTCTCTCTCTCTCTCTCTCTCTCTCTCTCTCTCTCTCTCTCCATCAGTCTTATCTAGGGTCCCCTTAACTGTACCTGGAGACCCTGAATTATATTTGCGTTCCAGCCTCTCTTGGGTTTGCCAAATGCTAACACAGCAAAGGAACAGAGTCCACTCTGTTCTGACCCTGGGACACAGGAGGGCCCCAGCCACCTCCCTCCCTCTCTCAGTCTCACCGCCGGCTGTACAACTAGAGTACCAGAGAAGGGTATAAACCCAACAGAGTGAAGCTACCCAGTGTCAAGAATCCACTTACTTTCGGGGATTTGAAGAAGACTGAAAAGAATCACTTCTCTTGAGAAACTCAAAGTATAAGCCCAGTAAAGAAAACAGAGAGTATTATATAACCAAGCAAAAGTTGGAGCAGAGAAAGGAAGAACGTGGTTATGCAGTGCAGATTCCAAAGCAGTCTTCATTTGTGAGGACTCGGATTTGGAAGAAGCCAGTTAACTGAGCTGGGAAGCAAGAGCACACCTCCGACTCTCCAAGACAAAGAATCCACAGACTCTTCAAGCCGCAGAGGCCTGAAGCACCACTCAGGTTTCTTCCGTGTCTCCCTCTGTACCTAGTATTGAAATACACCACTTGTCTGCTCCAGCCGTTCAGGAAAGACAAGTACAAAACAAAGACAAAGTACAAAAAATCAGAAAGTACTTTCTGCTTAGGATTGCGATCAGCGCCCAAGATGCTTTGAGTAAGAGGAGGAAAAGACTAATTCTCAGTCCTAAGTACAAAGGCCATTGAGAGGACGAGGGAAGAGGGCTTTAGCGGTTAATGAACTGGGCCTTAAGGAGGAGCAGTAACAGGCCAGTCTTGGGAGAACGGGGTGGAGAAAAACTAGGTTTGAAGGAAGGATTGGGGCAGAAGAGAGGGTGGGGCAAGTGGGCTCCGCCTTCTGCCGCTGAGTTCCAGGTCTGCGACCGGTTTTCTGTGTCCCTAGGAGACAGGTGAGCGAGCTCCTGAGGCCTCCAGGAGAGGCGGGGCGCAGGGCGCAGAAGTTGGGCTGGTCTGGGAGGAGAGCGTCTGCGAGTTCTTACTACACCGAACTCAGGAAAGTGGCGGGGAGTCTAGCCGGTGGGAGCTGTCTTGAGATTGACTGTTGCTGTGTCCCCTTCCCACGCACCTCCCAGCCTCTGTGCTGACAGAAAACTTGAAATCAGAGTTTGTTGACTTGAGGTAAGAGGCCTGGGTCGGGACTACTTGGGGTGTGGAAAGTTATTAGAACTTCTGGTGGTTGCCTTAGGCCTTTCTAAGATTCTTTCTCACGTAGTTGGTGTCCCTGTGACCTTGCTGTGTCTTGGTTCACATTCTCCTCCATCCAGAGCATGGGTTGACTCAACTGTGGCGGACAGCAAAAGTCAGTCTGAGAGGTAAGTGATGGGCGCTCTCCCTCTTTCCAGCAGGGTCATACTGGGGGTGAGAGAAGAATGGAGGTCTGACCAGAGCAGGAAAAGTGAAAAGCCTGACCCATCACCTGGATTCCAGAGATGCCTGTGTGCACTGAGGCCACAGGCAGGGTAGCTGGCCCTGGATCCTGCATGGTGTACTTGGGAACCGGAAGGAAGACTGCAGGCAAAAGAGAAAGCAGGGAATGCAGGCAGTGCCCAGGCATAGGAAACTCACATGAGGCCGAGTCAGACTGGACGAGGTTCCCAGCTTTCCACACCAATAACCTAGAGGGCACAATGGAGCCCCTGAAGATCATATGTTTCAGACTGAAAACTGGAAACCTACAGAGAGGAGCATAATATTTTTACGTTGGGGTCTGGCCCTGGTGTGGTGCCAGTGACTAGCTAACACACAACTGTTTGTCTCTCTACAGGTGCCCTGGGAGGGACCATGGTGCCAAGGCAGTTGTGGGGGAAACTGAAGCAGTCATTTCTCTTCCTGAGCAGCGCCTCGCTCCTTCTGGGGCTGGCTTTACTGGTCATACAGCCTAACCTTGCCCCTTTTGCTTATTTCTTCCTCTGCTTGGCTGGCTTCTGCTTTCTCGCCTGCCTTCTGTCCTGTGTGGTGGAACAGAGCCTCCGAGCAAGGCAGAGCTCAAGGCAGACTGAGAATTCAGAAGCCCCAGGCAATGCACGGTGAGGAAAGAGGGATGACAGGAATTCGCTCTTAGGCCAGTGGTTCTCAATCTTCCTTATGCTGCGGCCCTTTAGTACAGTGCCTCGAGTTGTGGTGACCCTCAACCATAAAATTAGTTCATTGCTACTTTTGTAATTTTACTACTATTATGAATCATAACATAAATGTCTTCAGGATATCTGATGAGATCCCCCTCAAGGGGTCGCAACCCACATGTTGTAAACCACTGTGGTAGGCCCTTATTCCCTCTAAGCCCTTAGTTTCTTTTTTTTTAATATTTATTTATTTATTATGTATACAATATTCTGTCTGTGTGTATGCCCGCAGGCCAGAAGAGGGCACCAGACCTCATTACAGATGGTAGTGAGCCACCATGTGGTTGCTGGGAACTGAACTCAGAACCTTTGGAAGAGCAGGCAATGCCCTTAACCTCTGAGCCATCTCTCCAGCCCAGCCCTTAGTTTCTTAAGCCTAGATTCTGCTTTCTTCTGTCACTGGTATTATTAAGAGCAACAGTCAGCAGACAATAGAGGGGTCTTTTGCCAGAGTGGAACGGGGGGGGGGGGGGGGGGGAAGACTCCTTTCAGGCAGTCACTAATGGCCGTGTTTCTCCTCCCACAGGGACAATGAGGCTTTTGAGGTACCAACCTATGAACAGGCCGTAGTAATGGACTCTGAAACACAACACGACATCCAAGAGCTGGAGCAACCACCCCCTTACAGCAGTGTTGTGATGGCCCCAGGAGTTGAGGGGGCCCAGCCTAGCCAGCTAGAGGGGCCCAGCCCAGGAAGTCTGAAGAGACGAGTGGGCTCAGAGGGGACAATGTCTCGCAGAGGAAATCCTGGAGGAGCTCTTCGACTTAGGGGCCCACGAGTTGCATCCACTGCTCCTGATCTGCAAAGCTTGAGGGTGGGCCCCAAATTGGAGCCCACTACTCCACCCCCTGCCTACGACATCTGTTTTGCTTACCCTGAAGATGACAATGTTTTCTATGAAGACAAATGGATACTTCCCTAGGCGATGCTCTCTGAACCTATCATCTCGGCACTCCTCTGCCCAGCATTTCTTACTATCTACTTAATCAGAAACTGGTTTTGCCCGGACATCATGGATTTTCAAACCAGCCGGGAGGCAGACTATGGAAAGTCCTTCTCATTTGAGATATGGGTGGCAGTTGGATTCATCTGGAAAAGTTCTAGAGCCCATCTGACGTCCAGCATTTCCAGAATAAGGTGGAAGATGAGAGGAAAACTGGAGTGGTACCTTGGAGTGACAGCTGTTTCATCAAACCTCGCTTAGATTCCTGGTGGGGTATTACATAACAGGGTAATTAGAGACTCTAAGGGGGGGGGGGCTGGAGAGTTTTCACAAAAACAGGATGCTAGTTAAAAAAAAAAACATAAAAATAATTCGAGTCAAATCCTAACCCCAGTGCCTATTGTTTTCAATACAAACCAGGCAACTCACACGATTTGATAACCGTGCCTTGGAACAAGTAAATAGGAGAGAGAAATCTAAATACAGACAGCATGGGGGCCATCAGGTAGGATAAGTGAGACCAGGAGCACCCCCAGGCTCGGAGATGTGCGCCTTCTAGTGCTTTCCATTTTCTGCGCACCCGGGCCCTAAAAGTTTCAGGCGAACAATGAGGAGCCCAACCCTCTTTGGTTTCACCGTAGTTATTGCAGGAGGGGCCGGAGGTACCAGGGGAGGGGGCTGCGGTTTCCGCGGGAATCGATAACCAATCAAATCTCCCGGCGGGAGAAACCCCGCTCTTTTCCTCGCCCCTTCCGGTTCCTCCCAGAGCCTCCTCTCTGCCCATTGGGTGGTGCGGGTCCCGGCAAGCACTGTACGCTTGCGCGTGCCCCGGCGGGGGCGGGGCCTGCTGGCGTCGGGGCGGGGCGTGCGCAGGCGCGGCGAGGGTGGGAGGCTGGGGGAGGGATGAGGGGGCTGGCGCGGCCTGGCGTTTGTTTGTGTTGTGGGTGGTGCGTGTGCAGCCCGGGAAAAACTGGAAATGGCGGCGCCGAGCGGGAGGTCGCCGTCCACTCTGCACAGAAAGGGACTGATGGCGGCTGACAGGAGGAGCAGGTGAGCAGGGCAGGGCGGAGGAGGCGGCCGTGCGAGCTGCGCGGCGGCTTGGCCTGGTCCCGCGTGGGCAGAGGCTGCGGCAGCCTCCCTTTGTCCAGCGCAGGGGCGTCTGGACAAGAGTGTGTCCTGTCAGTCCCGCTAGATCTCGCCTGCGGCGTGTCTGGAGAAGATGCTCCGCCCTTTCCCCTCCAGTTCTCGCCTGAGGATTTCAAATCAAACCTCCCCAAGCCAGGGAGACCTTCTGCAGACTTCTTAGCTCGGCCTGGGGCGCTTTTGGTTTGGAGTGATTGTAATGTGACCTGCGCTGCTTCCCGAGTAATAGATGTTTGTCAGTGAATTGCACACAGGTGTAGGGGATTTGGATCCTTTGATGGTTCCCGTGTCTGCCCCTTCTCTCCAGTCAGTTTCGATGCAAACACGGCCCAGGAGGACACAATGAACTATTTCCTGTCCAAACCTGTAACATTAAATTAGAGACGGGAACCTTCGGAGAACATAGAATCAAAACATTAGACTCCTTCTGGTGTCGTTTTTCTCCATTCCCCTTTCCAGAGGTTTCCTAGAAGTCCAGGTGATTGGAAACTTTTGGGAAGGTCGTTGTTAAGCCTCTCACAGTTTGAAATGACGGAAGTAGCAGGTGTGCGGAATGGGTGGCGCTTCAGATAAAAACTGGTGGCTGCCTAGTTCCAAATCAAGCCTGGGACAGAAGAGGTTCAGAACTAGAGTCAGTAAGCTGTGCCTATGGATGAAATTGCCTAGGGAAGAGCCTTTGCCGGGGGTGGGAGTGGGGGCTGCCTAGCGCAATGTCAGCATTTAAAGGCTACCGGACTGTAATCCTGGAACCCTGGTGGCTGGGCAAAAGGGGCGGAAACCCAAGGCTCGCTTGGTCTACACACAGCTCCAGGCCTATTTCTATCTTAGGGAAGGGGGTGGTGGGGAACACGTCAGAAACTTTCTGAAGGAAAGCAGAGTGTTTTGGGCTATGTGGACCCAGAGAGAGCACAGTATGGAAGCTAAGGAAGCAACCTTTTAAGAAGTGAATGTTCCTAATGAACGCTGCTGTACCATTGACTGTGTACCTAAGGATATACCCAGCCAACAGGTGCGGTATTAACTTTATTTCCCCCAGAATTTATGTTTAGCTCCACTACTGTGTTGTCTTGTGAGGTGAGTCTTAACTGAAGTTTGAAATTCCCGAAATCGTTGCTGTAGCAGGTTCGAGTGAATTTTAAGATAGTGGATACGTTTTAAATACTTGATCTGCCTCTATACCTCTTGCTAACGTCATTTCCCAGGACCCTGTGTTTCCATCCAACTGTAGACTTCTAGCTCAAGGAATCTTGGTATTAGGCTGATTTAGAGATGCTTATTTGTTCCCCTATATTTTACCCTCTTTGAAATCAAGATGCAACTAAAAATGTTCTATTGTATAAAGTGAATCTGTTACAATATCACCTGTACTGCCATCAGACCCTAACCGTTGTCTTATACTAAACAAACTGGAGGTCTGGATTAATTATTATTCATGAGCTGAAGCAGGTCTCTTTCCAAACTTGAGAGCAAAACTAGGGACTCTTTCAAATACAGCTCTCGATAGAAAACTAACTCACCAAAATAACCATTGCTTGCACTATCCTTGTGATTACAAGTTATGTCGTGCTCGGCATTGGTGTCTATCTACGGGGACTGTCAATTTCTACTTACCCATACCTTGTAGGATTTTGATTTTTTTTTTTAGTATTAGTTTATCATGGAATTGTAAAATATTTTTGATGTAATTTATGTGAGCAGCCTAGAGAAAGTGTGTGTGTGCGCGCGTGTGTGTTGAAAGCATGACTGTTGGCTTTACATTTTGTATTTTATTACTACCCTACAATTGTTTTTGACTTACATTAGTTCACTAAGGAAAAGTATGTCATGTTTTCTGAATGTTAGAGCTTGCCTATCAGAGGAGAGTTTTCTTCTCTCGGATATATTTGCGCTTTTTTTATATTAATTTGACCAAGATAGCTATTTCCTCTCCTGGTCGGATCATGGTTTCAGATAGTCTGATGTAGACCTTCTCTAGAGAATTATGCTTTCTTTGCTTAGGGTCAGTACATTACTCCCTAGGACGTTTTGATTAGAAGAGATTTCACAAAATAACGTCTCCTGTTGCTCCTAAGTCCCTTTTGTTCTTCTTCCCCACTTCTTTTCTGTGTCCAGGCTTAGACCTGACAGCACCTCTGTCTGCCTTCCCTCTGTAGGATATTGGCGGTGTGTGGTATGCACCCTGACCACCAGGAAACTCTGAAAAAGAACCGAGTGGTGCTGGCCAAGCAGCTGCTGCTGAGCGAGCTGTTAGAGCATCTCCTGGAGAAGGACATCATCACACTGGAGATGCGGGAGCTCATCCAGGTATCACGGTGCAAGAGGCCCAGAGGATGAGCCTGTGAAAAGGATGTGCCCCTTGGCTAAGGACAGCAAACCTCACCTGTGCACACTCACTCTGTAAAGAGGAATTCCTAAGATGAATGAGACCACTACTTCAAAGCTCATATGAAAAAATAGCATTTACAATTAGATACATAGATGTAATGTAACGTTTTATTTTTGTGCCTTAGGCCAAAGGAGGCAGTTTCAGCCAGAATGTGGAACTCCTCAACCTGCTGCCCAAGAGGGGACCCCAGGCTTTTGATGCCTTCTGTGAAGCCCTGCGAGAGACCAGGCAAAGTCATTTGGAAGACTTGCTGCTCACAACCCTCTCTGATATTCAGCATGAACTCCCACCGGTATGAAGCCCTGGAAATGTACCCTGGGATGGGTTAGTTTGACCAGAAAGGATATGGGGCAGGGGCACAGCGAGACAGACACGTGATCGTCTCTCTGAGGTCTTTGATGGTGGGTCTCTATTTCTTCCAGCTGAGCTGTGACTACGACACGAGTCTCCCTTTCTCGGTGTGTGAGACCTGCCCCCCTCACAAGCAGCTCCGCCTGTCCACAGGTGAGAATGAATGGGACAGAAGGACCCTCCCACACTGACTTACCTGCTTTCTGAAGGTGAGGTGTATTTCCTGATAAGAACAGTTCTCTATGAACTTTTGACGGGCTAACAGGGCAGGTTAGAAGGGATTTAAGTCGGACCCATTGCCCTTCATCACAGGTAGTAGTCTTCAAAACAGTTGGCTTTTTGTGCAACTTATTCAGATGGGGACTATGATTTCCCGTGAATGATTTGAGTGTCTTGTCTTTAAAGCCAAACAAGAAAAGTCTCCATGTCTCTGCTGAGGTGATTAAAACCAGGCTAGTCTCAGAAGCCCTTTCCATCACTCAGCGAATTGAGTGTCTTCTCTATGAAGCCAAGGGTGGGGACCCAGGGATAAGCAAAAGTCAACATGGTCTATGCCAGCACAGGACTTACATGTTGGAGGAATAATTTCGCTGAAATCTCAGTGTAAAGGGCTGCCTACAGCTAAACTGATTAATTAGTGGAGTTATAAGGAGCAGTGCTGAAATGTATACCAGCTTTTGGCATTCTCCCTACCACAGGTACCATGGAACACTCCTTAGATAATGGGGATGGTCCTCCCTGCCTTCAGGTGAAGCCATGCACTCCTGAGTTTTATCAGGCACACTACCAACTGGTGAGTTTGCATAATTTCAAGGAGAGAGGTGGGGATGAGAGACTTCCTGTTCTTCTGAACCTGGTTTGACTGTTTTCTTGCTGCCCTGTCAGCAAAGGTTGGATTTGGGGAGTTGTCTGCTTTTGGGATAAGGGTTGTTGTTTGGGGTGTGTTTGGAAATGCTTGGTGTCGTGAGGTAACCACATTTCCTGTCATCATCAAGAAGCTCGTGGTCTAATTGGCCTCCTCCTTCTAGGCCTATAGGTTGCAGTCTCAGCCTCGTGGCCTGGCACTGGTGTTGAGTAATGTGCACTTCACTGGAGAGAAAGACCTGGAATTTCGCTCTGGAGGGGATGTGGACCACAGTACTCTAGTCACCCTCTTCAAGCTTTTGGGCTATACCGTCCATGTTCTACATGACCAGACTGCACAGGTACCTGCGGCTGGAAAGGCTGGCGTGTGAATCGGATGGGCTGTGCTTTGGGCTGGGTGCTTCTGTTTCTCTTGGGCCTGCTTCATGTTTCTCACTCATTCTGTTTGCTGCTTCCTACAATCTAGTGAAAAGAAGTAGAGCCAGCCAGTCACCTAGACATTGCTGTCTTAAGGTAGCTGTGCTTTCATGGAGTTCCATAGTCCAGGGTTGGGTTCCCACATTCATGTGTTCAGAAACTTGACTCCTAGTCATTCAGGAAGTGATGAGACGCTGAGATTCTCCCTTGCAAACTTCGAAAGGATATTTATAAATCAGGCCACATAGGCATTTACTTCACAGTTGATACCGTTACTTAAGATCCCAATTATTGTTTAAAAAGCATTACTTTTGGCAGATTCAGTTCTTTTCAAGTAGAAGAATATATGTGGATGCTGTTCAGTGATCCTCTGATTAAGTCAGTGTTGGATTATTTTAGGGTAGGTTGCTTGGTTCATGTCATAAGCATTTTGTTGTGGGCCGCTCCTTATTGACTTGCTTCTGAGCTCCACTGGTGACTTCACTTCTTTTAGGATTTATATTTTGAAATTGATAATGACCTATTTGTATACTATTCTGAACTGCTTTTGTTCTATAATAGTATGTTCTTAAACTTGATTTTTGAGCTTAGGAAGGTATAATTTAAAGTTCTGAGCCATGATGAGGCAGGAGAATCAGAAGTTAGAGTTTAAGACCAGTCTTCTTTCATAGTAAGTTGTAGGGTGGCCAGGCCTATGTGAGACCCTGTCTAAAAACAATTCCCTTTGGCCCCTTGAGGTAGAGGATCCTGGTTTTGTGTTGAGAGTTTGTGGTGTAGAAGGTCCTTCTGTATTTGTATTGCTTTCATTGGTTGAATAAAGAAACTGCCTTGACCTTTTGATAGGGCAGGCTTAGATAGGCAGAGTAGACAGAACAGAATGCTGGGAAGAAGGGCAGTGTGGCAGAAGCCATAAATCTCCAGCCTGAGACGGTCCATAGGTTAGAATCTTTCCAGTAAGCCACAGTCACGTGGTGATACACAGATTTAAAAGAGATGGGTTAATCAAGATGTGAGAGTTAGCCAATAAGAGGCTAGAAATAATGGGCCAGGCAGTAATTTAATTAATACAATTTCTATGTTGGTACTTTGGGTATAAGCTAGCCAGGCAGCCGGGATGCAGCCCACTCCCTCTTACTACAGTTTGTTGTGGTCATCTTGGCTTTCCCACTTCTATGAGAATTATGTATTTACTACACTTTGGGTGTGGCCAGTTTCATCGCTAGGTATCTCAGTGCCATTCTTGATGTGATGCTTTTGCCAGCTTGCCCATAATTGCCTGTTTAAAATAGATCCATTCTTGCTTCAAAGCCAAGGCTGGGAGTTGAGATTGTGGCTCAGTGGTTGGAACAATTGCCTAGTAGGTACAAAGTCCTGAATTTAGTCCCCCACACCAGGAAAAACAAAAGTCATAGCTGGAACAAATTTTTTCCCTGCTATCAAAGGGACTGAATAAAGTAGGTAGCTTGTCCACCTCTGCTACTTTTGAGGGAATTGAAAGGTCATCTAGCCAGATTTGTGCTGTATTTGTTTTCTAAGAGTATGGTCTGTCTGTTTCTTACAAACTTCTAGGAAACTCTTTTGTCATGGTTTTCTAAATAGTGTGTTTGACAGTGGATCTTAGATGCCTAATAAAGGATTCAGTACTGTGTCACTAATTCAGTTGAATACTGCTGTCTTTTCGAGACATTCAGGAGACTTTGTGAGTTCATAAACTACTTTTTATAGACCGATTCCATTTAAGCTGTATCTAAGGCAGATTCAAGGCCTTCTGAATTCTCATTCCCATGTTTTTCTGTCACTTGAATTGCAGTAAAGCTAAATTTTGAGCATCTTGTAATTTGACACCCACAAATTTAATGTTCTGAATTCAAGGATAGATAGGGAGTGAGCTCTCAGCATCAGTTTGTTCCCCTCTATTACTAATAGAGCTGGAGCTTCTGTTCCTACAGGAGGTGAAAGTAAAAACCACTGAGTCGATGAGGTCAGAAAAGTAGTCAGAGCCAGTGGAACTGACGGAGTCTCCTAAGAGAGAGATAGTCTAGGCAAAAGGAGCAGTGTGTAGATGATATGAACATGTGATAATCCAGGTGAATGCATTGGGAATGTGCAGAATGCCCTCTTCTGTAGGGCATCTTTAAAGACTGCCTTTTTTATCATATGATTATGTGGCAAACAGAGAAACAGGACCAAGAAATCCAAGATCCTCTTTTTTATCATTATCAATCCTTTTTGACTAGTGATAATTCCCTTAAAATATAAAATAGTATAATTAATTGTAGAGAATCTTTTTCTGCTGTTTGAACTGAAGAGAAAACTAGTGTTTTTACCACTCAGTTAAATATTCAGTGTCTCATCAAATGTGCATTGGTTCTACCTCGGGAGATATCTTGACTCTTGAATCACAGTTTAGCATATTAGGAAATGAAGGTGTGTCCTAAAGTGATAAGCTTTATTCTCACCATGCGATTGCTTTTAAATTTGCATTTGGGTTACAGATGACTCAGAGAATATAAGGATATTGTATGGGTTATCCTTGGAAAATGGCAGCTATCTATATAGTTTTGTATTTATTTATAGATGGTATACTTCTCATCTAGTGTCCAGCCCCAGCCAAAACATGCCCAAGAACTACAAACCCTGCTATTTATAGAGCTACTATACTTGTATAAAAAATAAATTTACAGATTGTATTTTAAGGTATGTCACTTGTAGAAAAATCCACCCAAATAACTAATCTACATTTGTTGAATGGTTTATTTTACATTCAGTTACAAAGTTGTTCACCTTTTTATTGCTATAATAATCAGCAAGTTTAAAATGACGTGTATATATATATATATATAGTATAATATATATATATATACATATATAAAACATTCTTCAAGCCAAATTAATTTTAACTAGACTCTGTAGAGCACTCGTAGTTACTCAAAATTATATATTTTATAGAAAAATACTATGTTATGACTTGCTTTTATTTACCCAGAAAAATCTCTTTCTTACCAAAACTAATTTCACAATCTTCAATTATATTACAATGTATTTAAGCAGAAATATTCAAACAGCCAGGCATGATAATGAGTGTTTGTAATCCCTGCAGTAGTTTAGCAGACAGGCAGGGGGATTGAGAGTTCAAAGCCAGTGCTGCATAATAAACTCTGGGTTAGCCTGCCTTAAGGCCCTGTAGGGAGAGCTGGCTCCTGAATTTGGGCACCTTAATCTGCCTTTTGTCTTCAGTACCTTCTGTTTCACTTGTGTGCATCTTGTCTGAGAGTTTCCTGAGGTACAAAGTCTATGCAAAACTTGGCTGGGAAAAATCTAGCACACTGCGGTATTCCTTAATTGAGAATTTGCATTTGGCATTGTCCCTTTGGAGGCTTAGTTTGGATGTTTTGGGAATATGCAAATAGCTTCTTAAAGGTGTAAATTAGAAAGCTGTAAAGAGGTCCTTGGCTAAGGAAAGGTGTCTCCTTGCTGAGAGGTTGAGCCCCCTGCAGCTTTAAAGGCTGAAGTCATCCTTAGAGTGCTGCTGCCTTCTCTCTAGGAACCTGAGTCCACAACAGGGTGCTGTCTTTAAAAACAACCCCCCACCCAGTACTTCCAAGCAGATAGATTAACAACTCTTTTGTTTGTTTTTGTTTTGTAACAATAATAGTTTTTAGAGATAGTTTTTATGTGTTAACAGCCCTGGTTGTCCTAGAGCTCACTCTGTAGACCAGGCTGGCACAGAGATCTTGCCTCTGCCTCCAGAGTACTGGAATTAAAGGTGTGTACTGCCATGCCTGGCTTTGATTGGCAACTCTTAAACTTTGAAATTCCAAAATCGGTGGGAAGGTCTATTAAAAAACAATTTGCTGACGCTCAGCCTTAAACATTTTGCACCAATTCTGAGTGCTGCTGTAATTGGTGCTTTGGGAAACCACACCTTTAGAAACTCCAAAACACGCACACATGAGCTGCTTATTGAGAGTGGAGAGGGGTGGTAAGTGTAAGATTGTGTGCTGTGATTCTCTGCCTAGGAACAAATTCATATTTCCTTCACACTGTAATAAGATGAACTGACAAAATGACTTTTTAAATGTGTATGTACTTGTGTTGGCATGTGTTTAGGTGTGCGTGTATGTGCATGCTAGTGTGTGTGTAGGGGTCCTAGGGTTGATAACAGGAGTCTTTGGTTACTTTCTACCTTGTTGAAGCAAGGTCTCAGTTGAACCCAGAGTTTTTTCAGTGTGACTAATAACTAGCCAGCTGCCTCTAGTAATTTCCCATGTCTGCCTTCCAGGTGTTAGAATTACAGGTAGCCTCTGTGCCCATCCAGTATTACTCATGTCTGGGATACAAGCTATAAGCCTCGTAATGGCAAGCACCCTACCTACTGAGGTGTTCCCACACACCATGTAGCTTCTTTAAAAATTTACTTTAATGCAGGAGTTATTAACTATTTCCGTGAACCTGTGACTTCATATTCAGAGTTTGATGTCTGAAGTCATGTGCATTTTTCTTGTGAGTGCATGGTTTTCTTTAGTCTTTCAGAGAGTGTGTACTTTTCAGTGGTCATAGGAATATACAGAAAAACATTTTTATCTTCTTTCAAACAAGCCAGAGGCTCTCAACACAGCATCTGTGTTGATGCTGACTGCAGTGAACAATGCTCGCAGGTGTCTCTGTCTTCTAGGAAATGCAAGAGAAACTTCAGAATTTTGCACAGTTACCTGCACACCGGGTCACAGACTCCTGCATAGTGGCACTCCTCTCACATGGTGTGGAAGGTGGCATCTACGGTGTGGATGGCAAACTGCTTCAGGTGTGTATAATTTTGTGGAAGCTGAGTATTGAAAATAGGCCATTCTGCCTGCCTATCCATCTCTGTTAGCTACATCTCCCTTACTGTGACCGCATACTTGACAAGCTGTCTAAGGGAAGATGTATTTTAGCTCATGGTTTGAAGGGATACAGTCCATGGCCGTGTGGACATGATGTACTTTGTTAACCGTGTAAGCTGAATCTTCAGAACTGCTAGACATGGAAATCTTCAGTGGTTTTCAGAGTTGATTCATTTTTTATTTTATAATCAATGCTAAGAACACTTTCACATGAATACATAGCATAAAATGGTAGATGTATGTTTTGAATGTTAGAGAAATTGTTGGAAAAGCTGTCCCAATCCAAAATCAAAATTCATTTAATATTTTTTATGAAACTCAATCCAGCAATTAAACAGCAATTTTTAAAATCAAATATTCTAACAGTACAGTCCAAAGAGTGTAGTCTTATATGTCTGTGCTGACCAGTGATGATAGAAAAATATTAACAGTCCATTTTCTGTAGTCAGATCGTTATGCTTCTGTAAAGAGGAAACGTTGTATGTCCAGTAAAGACACTGCAGACTCCTAAGCCAAGCGTTTCAGGCAGCTTTGCTGGTACATGCAGTGCATCGTGTCTGTGTTACATGTTCAGAACTAAGGCTGAAATGATGTGAACACAAATAAGCACTAACAAACACTCTAGTTTTGTTATGCATTTGATTTTAAATAACCTGATGGCCGTTATTTATGCAGAAGCCTTTTGATAAATCTTTTGACAACCGCTACATTTAGATCTCATGAATTGGTGACCTATAATTTAAGTAACTGGTCTAGGGGCTAGAGAGATAGCTCAGCAGTTAGGAGTCCTTGCTCTTGTAGAGGACCCATGTTCCATTTCCGGTACCAGCTCAACAGAATCTCCAGTACCCTTTAGCTTCTCTGGGCGTCTGTACTCACACATGCATATAAACCAGTGCAGACACACTTAACCCATAATTAAAAATAATCAAATTTTAAAAGAAAAAAGAAACTGTGTTTTAATGATTTTAAGTCCTATCATAAGACACCCAGACACATGATTTAATCCATAACCTGTTTCTCTGAAGACTTAATGGACATCTCATGGTGAACAATACATCTCCAAAAATGTCCTAAGATTTAACTGTTTCAGCACTGTTCAACAATATAAGCATAAAATATTGTGGGACTGGGGTAAAATTACAAACAAGCAGTGGCAGGTAACCATTTCTGTTCCAAAAAGGAATAGGGTCATAATAAGGAAAGTGAATGAAAACAAGACTGAACCCTCCTGAGTGAATACCAAACCTCAAAGCTCCATGTTCAGCCTCTGGGGTTCCTTACTGCATCATTTGCTCCAACTAAAGTGATAAACTTGCCCTTCCAGCTCTAGTGTGTGGCTTATATGGGCTCTTTGGGCCCTGCTTCCGTAGATGCCAACAGTTTTCCTTAGCAAAAGCCTCATATTTCTCTCCACATACAACTTACATTTCACCTTAATTTTCAAATACTCAGGAGTTCCATACAGGTTCCCAGTCCTGCCGAGACTACACATTGCCTAGCTTCGGTGACTCTTCCGGTACCTTGATGCAAGCATCTGATTCCACCTCACTCTGCTGCCAGCTTGAGCTGTAGCTTGAACCATAGCTACAGAAGCCTCTGCTTTTTTAACTGAACCTTGGAAAATACTTCCCTGGGTAACCTTTATCCAGCAGGGTACTCCCAAGGACTATTATTTCCAGGTGTTCTTCTTTGTGTGAGTTTGTGCCATCAGCCTTGGGATTCTCTGGGTTGAGATCTTTCTCCCAAGACACCTATTCTGTTGTCCAATGCAGAGTTCAAATTTTGCTTCAGTGGTTCTAACAGAACTCTTCTCCCGCGATGTCTAGCACTGGGTTTCATTGTCCTTGAGAATCTTTGACATTGAGAGGCTAAGGCGTTCTAGTGAAAAATAAAGAATCCCCACCCTGTCCTTAACTTTATCCAAACTCCAGAGCCTTTCTTCATAAAACTGCATTATTATATCTTTATGCTGCACACTTCACTCACTACAAATGTGGATAAATTTAGTGAACAATAACCATGTCACATAGACTGAATGTTAAACTAAAATGTGCAAATTAGTCAGTTATTTTAAATTCAACCTCAAATTTTCAGAATATCGACAGACTGCATTCATATTTCACACCAGAGCAGAACACAAGCTGAGTTCTCATTAGAGTTCTTGTTAGAGTCTGTGATCTCTTGAGACTAGCCTGTGTCTGTATTTCTCCTAGCACTTGGGTCTCTTGAGTTCCCACTTAAATGGCCCGTGAAGCCCTACTTAGACCATTCTAGGGCTTCCTAGCCTACAGCTTCAGACTCTTTCAAGTTTCTCCAAAAACTTAACTCCAAAGGCCACTATTAGATTTTTGGGGCAAGGAAGCCAACTCTCCCTGGAGACAGGAGCACAAGGCTGCGTACCTGCATGTGGGTAGATCACGTACCATAGAAGAGATGCCGGCATATCTGGCTTTGATTGCCCCAAGCCCTTCTTTCTGTCTGGGCTCCTGGTCTTTCCCCCACAATTAATTCTTTCTGGACATTGAGTGTCCTCACAGGCACACTAAGATGTGTCTCCTAGGATTGTCAGTCAAGCTGAAAGATCAACCATCAGCCCACCTTTCAGATGATGACTGCATTTGTTTGTGTTGGATGTGAAGAGGTCTCACAGCTGCCTAACTTCCCCTCTCCCTCATTGTTTCTGGTAGCTCCAAGAGGTTTTTCGACTTTTTGACAATGCTAACTGTCCAAGTCTACAGAACAAGCCGAAAATGTTCTTCATCCAAGCATGCCGTGGAGGTGAGTGCCCTGGCAAACCAGCATCTGGGTGGTGGCTCCTGGGCAGCCTCCACCAGCTCTCACTTTCCTGTTTGCTCCTCTCAGGTGCTATTGGATCCCTTGGGCACCTCCTTCTGTTCACTGCTGCCACCGCCTCTCTTGCTCTGTAAGTGTCTCCCAATGCATGGGGTGTGCTAGGACTTGGGCAGCCCAAGGCTCTCAGTCTGACCAGCTCTGTACACCTCCATATCCTGTTCTCAGGAGCCTCTTGCCAGTATCTGACTTTTCTCCTGAGAACCTGGACTCTTCTCTGCTATTAACTGCAGTGCACTTTTTTGTTTGTTTCTCATTCCAGTTAAGGATTTCTGCTTGTCTCTTCCAAATCTTCCTCGTCTTACCCCTTTTTCATTTTCTGTCTGTGCCGTGTTCACACCCCCGCGCTCTTGCTTCCTTTCTTTATCATTCTTGGAGCATGCAGGAGAACAGTACAGAGCCCATGTCTGCCTCGGACTCTCCTGAGTTGCTTCTATCTTTCTTGCATGCAGTCTCTCCTACCCCTTTAAGAGCCAAGCCTGTGTAACATGGCTCAGAAGACACACAGGCCTCCTTCTCATCTAGAAGAAAGCAGTAGTAATTAAGAATCTAAATTTGGAATCAGAATGTGACTATGTTTAATAACTATGTGAAGTTAGAGAAGTTACTTCATTTCCCTCCACTTCCATTTCCTTCTTATAAACTGAATAGTCATTACATAAAATTTCCTTAAGCTGTTGTGATGATTAATGAATTTGCACCTAAGTGCTTAGTTGGCTTGTACCTGGTAAATCTGGAGAGAAAGCCAGCCATGGCCGTTACAGTGTGGTCAGCACCCTCAAATGTTTTATAGTTTGGGTTAAAATTTACATAATCCAAACATGAAGATGCTTCTGTTTCTCTCTGTGTCACCACAGTATATTTTATGGTCCTGCCATGTGACTACAGTTATAAATGACATCACAGAAGCAGAAGAAAATATGCCTAGGGAGTATACGTGGCTTACTCGGGAAATTAAAGCAAGTATATGTGAAGAGGAGCTTGAGGCTAGTTCTGCAGGAGTGAAATTCGTGCGATAGCAGTTGTGTACGAGTACACGCTAACAACAGACCATTTTATCCGATAGCAGTTGTGTACGAGTACACGCTAACAACAGACCATTTTATCCGATGGCAGTTGTATACGAGTACATGCTAACAACAGACCATTTTATCCGATAGCAGTTGTGTACGAGTACACGCTAACAACAGACCATTTTATCCGATAGCAGTTGTGTACGAGTACACGCTAACAACAGACCATTTTATCCGATGGCAGTTGTGTACGAGTACACGCTAACAGCAGACCATTTTATCCGATAGCAGTTGTGTACGAGTACATGCTAACAACAGACCATTTTATCCGATGGCAGTTGTGTACGAGTACACGCTAACAACAGACCATTTTATCCAAGGTTAGTTTGAAGAGATATTGACAGGTAGGGAAAGGCTTAACTTGGACCACGGACACGAGCCTTCACACAGGTGTGGAGAGAGTGTTTTCCAGAAAAGGGGGTGGTGCGGCACGACAAGCACAAGATGATGAGATTTACCCCCTAGTTATACAGTATGCCACCTTGCCCCCCATTATGGAATCTAAAATGCTTAGCATCTCTGTAAGCCTTGTAGTGAACTGTGGCTAATTACAAACCTTTAGTCACAGTTGAGATTTTGAACTTCAATAGACAATACTTTGGGGAGTTTAACTATGAAATAGTGTGGTCTGTTTTTCCAGGAAAGTTACCATGGCGGGGAACTGCACTAAGAAAAAAGCATGAAGACCAGCACTTTTCAGTCGTAGATGTTTCCCAGAGCACTGCTTTACACTCCTAAAAGTTACGAAATTTATGTCTAAAAATTGCAGTAATATAGAAATCAGTTGTGAAGAAAAGAGGATAATGTTTATTGAATAATAGGCCTGAAACCTGAAAGCAACAAGCAAGCCCTCCATTCCTTAAAGGATGCGCTTAGCCTGACCTAGATCACTTAAGAGGCAGTAACAACAAAATAAACCATTAGTGGCCATTTTCTTCCCACCTCAGAATTATCTGTAGTGCTAAGGGCTGGATGAAGAAATTGCTTTTTTTTTCTGTAATCATTTGAATCTTTTATGCCTGTCCAGTCCATACCTGAAATCTAGTCCACTACAGTGTGATCTGAAGCCAATGCTTCTTTGAATAGTTGACCCTGCCAATCTTCCCGTAACACAGTGATTGACTCCCAGACTAGAGAGTGAGCTTGATAAGAGCAAGGTTTGGCCTTTTGTTTTGTTCTCCTTTGTTTTCACTCAGTGTGTCCCTAGACCTTACTAGTACAAAACAGTGCCTGCTGCACGCACGATGCTTAATTTAAAAAAAAACAAAAACCTCTTTTGAGTGGTGAGACAATGTGAACTTTTACCAGAAGTTCTTTGAGCATCAGTTTGTTGTGCTCTTGAGAGTCTTGAGAATCTCATGCAGGAAGTCCTGTGAAGGGCACACTCTTAGCTGTCATGTGCTAACCTGTGCCCCATCACTCTGTCCCTTTCTACAGCATAACTCCTGTCTGACCCTAAAATGGCCTGTTACTAGAACGTCTTCCCTTTTTGAACTTCTCTAATAACCTTGGCCACCTGCTATGATTTGTCTTACACACTTAATAAAATAAATAGTTTTTATTTTAACGCCGGGTGGTGGTGGCGCACACCTTTAATTCCAGCCATTGGGAGGCAGAGGAAGGCGGATCTCTGTGAGTTTGAGGCCAGCCTGGTTTACAGTGTTCCAGGAGAGACTCCAAAGCTACACAGAGGAACCCTGTCTCGAAAAAAAAAGAAAAGTTTTAAAAGTAAAAACCACCTTGAAAACTTGTGATCACACTTGTCTCATAGGTCTTCTTTGTTTTTCTTAACTGGTAACATAGTTTGAGGTTGTAAGTTTAATGTAGAATATGAATAGTAAACAGATCATTGGGTTTTTTTCTTATAAGACTGAATATCACTATTTTATTGTCTGATACTATACATTACTAACTGAACAAGTTAAAGTGATGATTTCTACCTCCATTTGTAAGGAGTGTGCTGAATTGAGCACTTTCACCCGAGGCAGAATGAGATATGTTCTGACCTATATAGGTGCAATGGATGTGTGTTTAGAAAGTAATGATTTTTTTATTTTATTTATTTTTTAATTCATTAGCCATAGGTTGGAGCAACAGCTGAAAATGACTCTTCAGTCAAGATTATAAGGAACTTGGGTGTACCTATAACAGATCTATAAAGGATAGGAGAAAATAACATCTTTATCTCTTCTGTTGGTCTTTTATAGACGAGACAGACCGAGGGGTCGACCAGCAAGATGGAAACAACCACCCACAATCCCCTGGGTGTGAGGAGAGTGACGCCGGCAAAGAGGGATTAATGAAGATGAGACTACCTACTCGCTCGGACATGATATGTGGCTATGCTTGCCTAAAAGGTATTTTGAGAGACTGTGAATGTAGATTATACTGTTCTAGACATGGGTTTGTTTTGTTTAGGAAGGGTAGAAGAGGCCATGAAGTCTGTTTTTGTGAGGATTGCCCATGACCTTCCCACCCCTGGTTGTAGGCACTGCTGCCATGCGGAACACCAAACGGGGTTCCTGGTACATTGAAGCACTCACTCGGGTTTTCTCTGAGAGAGCTTGTGATATGCACGTGGCTGACATGCTGGTTAAGGTAAGTCAGTGCCATCTGGCACTACAAACCTTTTCATCTCCACAGTTCTCCTTCCTTGCCTTGCCCACTTGGTTAGTCCACCCTTCTGGTTGGTCTATATCACGGAAGCACAGAGTGATCTCAGACTTTGGACCACTGGTTCTGCCTTCCCAGGTGAATGCCCTTATCAAGGAGCGTGAAGGCTATGCCCCTGGCACAGAATTCCACCGATGCAAGGAGATGTCTGAGTACTGTAGTACTCTGTGCCGGCAGCTCTACCTGTTCCCAGGCCACCCGCCCACGTGATGCCACCTGCTCTTCGTGCTGTTGGAGGCCACTGAAGCACGGGGGGCACAATGGAGCTCTCTCTTCAGGATGGTTTTTTTTCTATCTACCCCCTCAGGGATATGAGACTCTCCCAGGTTGTTTCCTGTCAGCCATCTCCATCTTTGGGTATGAGACTTACAGACAGCCCTTCCGGTGTGGTGCTCTCTCCCTGTAGAGCAAGCTAAGAATGGAGTTGCGGCCAGAAGCATTTTGGCTATAGCCAAAGCGCCTGGAAAATGACATTGTGAACACAGTATTGTGGGGAGAGGACATGTGGATTTCTCATTGTTTGCTGTTTCTGTTCCCAGGGCTTTTAGGGGCACTTTGCTCATTGCTTTTGTTCCACCAGTTAAGGTATCTCAGAGATCATCTCCTATCTTTTTCTCATATCTAAACCTCATTTGTCTCACAGTGAAGATTTGGAAGATGTCTCAGTTTAATGTAAGTGTGCTTATCTGTCTTGATGGGGCAGATGAGAGAATTAGACCCTGCCACTGTGAGCAGCAGTTCCTGGGCATTTCTTTTACTGTAGGCCCTGGGCCCTGGGCGAAGAACCATTTTCTCAGCTTTACCCTTGGCTCCTTTGTGCTCTATGTACCCAGCCTTTGATCAGAGCCTGAGATCTGCATGCCTGGCTCTAGAAGTTGTAGACATTTCCCTGGTCCTGCTGTATTTGAATTGTCACTGAAATGAACCTTGTAGGACGTTTCAGTATAAAATTCAGGGACAGGTAAACGTGCTGTGTCTCACAGCGTCATCTGTCACCAGGATGTCTCCTTCCTTGCTGTGGTTTCTGCAGTGCACTTAAACTGAACTTCATATCTGGCCATCAGAAGTCTCTTGCTTTGCACTGATTCTCACTTTCCTTTCCTCCCATTCACTGCTTCTGACAAGTTTGTGAAGTCCCCCTTTGCACGGTGTCTGACCACTGAAGGTGTGCTGTAGTTCCTGTTCCTGCCATCTGCTTCAGCGTAAAGTTCCTTCAGTTTATGAGGCATTACCCCTCCCATTGTTCTCTGTGTTAGGAGGATAGTACCATACATGATATTCCGTTAGCCTAGAAGCACTTCTCTCTGCTTTTATGAAACTTTCTTATTCTTTAATAAGAATCTTTTGCACTTCCATTTTTGCCTCTCTTCCAGTTTATTCTCCACATAATAGTAGTTTGGGTTTTTAAAATATCTGATGACCCCTGCTTAGAACACTGGCTTTCTGTTAAACCTCATCTAAAATTCAAATGTTTACCCCAGTTTACGAAATCTGGCTCTTTCCTTCCCTTTGGATCTCAATAAATGATGATTTCTCACTGTGCTCCAGCCCCTCTCGGTTCCTCAAGTCAGTGCCAGTTTTCTGAGCTCTCTATTCTTGAGTCTGGTGGAGGCTTCTTGACCATGCTATCCGTGAACAGTCTTCTGGGTCCCTGCTGACTGCAGCATGGTGGCCGTTCATTGTGCCTTGTGCAGTTTGTAAGGCACATTTGCATGTTTCACTTGTTGATGTCTTTCCTGCTAAGCTGAAACCCCCAGAGCAGAAACCATGTTTCTTACTCTATACCCAGGACCTGATTAGGTCTTCGACCGTTTCTTGAATAAAGGAAGGAGGCAAGCAGCTAACTCCAGTTAAATCCTATCTTTCAGCAATTTCTAAGTTGCTATTATAGTATGCAGGTTAATTAGTATTTGTACTCTTCTGATTTTTTTTTCAGGTGTTTTATTTTTATTCACTGATTTGTTTTTAAACCATTTGAAGACATATCACATGTGAGACAATTTCTTTCACTTCTCCATGGTGCCCAGTATATTTGAGGCCTATGGTAGTTGAGGTGCTCAATGCTTGTTGTGTGAACCAGGTGGTTTGAAGATTTCCTGCTAAATTCTGCCTTTGGGTCAGTATAGAATGCGTGTATTTGAGTGGTAGAATCTTCACACTTTCCACTGCCAAGAATTTGTATTGCCATCAGGTGCCAAATAAATGTTGATACTTATTACTGATGTGTGCCTGATGTCTGTTTTTGTAGATGCTCAATCTTTGGAAGCTTTTATATTTTATTTCCTTAGCCCTTTACCCTGTATCATTTCTTCCCCTTCACAAGGCATGCCCAGATCTGAAATCCCCAATATTTTGCTATCACTGTTTTCACTATGGCCAGATGTGGGCCTGTCTTCATTGACATAACCCTGAGATTTCTCACATTCAAATGAGATTAGGTTATAGGATGGAGGCTGAAATAGCAGGTAGCGCCAAAAACGGGAGGTAGAAGTGGGGAAGATACTGGAATTTCATTTTTCAATTAGCCCAAATTAGATGTAAGATTTTTTTCACTGTAGGCAAAAATTTAGCAAATTCTAAGTTGGCCATAAAAAGATGTATGCAATGAACTCCAATTTGGGGTGCATGCATGGAGAGGCAGATGTTTGAGTTTGTGTTATTGGAGCATCAGAGAGTAAAGAGCTGTGGAGAGCTGCTGAGGAATGACAGTCAGCTGGGGCAAAGCCTGTCTCCAGAGGGGAGTGCAGGTGGGAAAGCGTTGAGAGCAAAGGAACATAGGAATGGGGGGAGGGGTGGGTACCACAGAAAAACAGCCAGTAGCTCAAGTGGGGGGTGACACAAAATATCCAGAAGATACAAAATTGACATAGGTACCCATTTTCAAGACAGCAAAGACACAGGAGGTGTGGTCTTTTGGAGAATTACACGGAACAGTGCCTGCCTCAGCTGGAGTCCATGTCCTTCTCACCCGCCCTTGAATACGGGTGTCAGGTTGAATTTCATAGCTCTCCTCCCTTCCCCCACTTACCTCTGCCAGGGGATTCTCTTCTAAAATTATCCCCCTCCCTGAGGTGGGGGCCGTCCTCTGCTGCCCTTCCCCATCCTGTTTTCTCAAACAGGAAAGGAAAACAGGAAGAAATGAAACCACTCTTCACCGGGGCAAAGCTGTAAGAAGGGGGGAACTGTCTAAGAGGAGCACACCACTACAGCTGATAGAGTGTTGCAGGCACCTAGCTTCCCTGGAGTCCCATATGGGAGTCTCTTCCTTTGTTTTTCCCCAGGAGAGACAATAACACTCAGAGAGGCTGAGCGGTCAAAATAGAAAGGTAGGTTTGAGGGCATGTCCTAAAATCACAGAGCCCTGATTTTAAGATGCTGCCTTTAATGATGCCAAGACACTGGTTAAAGTAGTTAACAGTCTCTGTTTGCCCTACCTAAAAGGAAGGAAAGGGTTTGTATCTTAAAAAAAAAAAAAAAATCACTGTAATGGTTAAAAGTGACGATGCCAGGAAAATACCATGTTGGAAAAAATAGAAACAGGTGAAAAACTGGTATACTACACCAAAAGGCCTAATCTGCAGAGCGTGGAAGGAGACAAAGGATTCTTAAAAGGATAGGGAATGAAGCCCATTATGGAGTGGAAGACGATTGAGCAGTGAATCCTGCTGCAAACAAAGTGCCTTGGAGAAATTGAGGTTGCTTTACTGAAATTAACAGGAAGTAGCTGGATATGGGTTCCATGCTGTGCCTGTGTGCACACAGGGAAAGATGGGTGAAGACAATCCTTAAAGAGTGCTGGTTAGGGTGTGGCCGCTTTGTGTCCCACCCTTCATCAGACCCTTTGTCTAATCTGCACTCCAACATGCTTCATTTGGCTGCAATGAACTGCCTGCTTCCCGCATAGTCACAGTGGTGTGGAGTGAGAGTGTGGCTCAGTGATACCTGACTAGCATGACCTCACTTTAGTCCCCAGTCCTGCAAAGCTGTGCTGGTATTTATTGCCCTATACACTGGGAAGGTCAAACTAGCAGAGGTTGGAGCTGGAAAACGAGTACAACCTGGAAAGGAAATCTGTCCTGGGAACCTGGGGGTAGGGATGCTAAAAGACGGTTGTCGCAGCTACTTCGGTCCCCATCTTGTATATGGTCTTTATTCTTAGTATCATGGGCCATAGGAGATGGTTTAAAACTTTAGACGAATACACATACATCCTTGCTCATGAATTTATTACCAGACTTAGAACCTTTGCAAGACTACCCCATAGCTCAACTTCGGGGCCTTCCAAATTAGGACCTAAGCACTGAGCCCAATAAGATTTTGGATATAAAGTGATAGCACATGGAATTAAGTACTCTTCATTTTGAACACAAGCTATTTCACTCTTAAATTCTTGCAGTCCAGGACTTTAGCCTATATATGTGATGTTCCTGCTTTGAGAATCAGGGTCTTATTATTGCAGCTGGTACTTTTCATGGGGACTATGAGCCTCCCCACTCAGCTTGGCAGGGCGAGCGCCTTGCAGTCCCTGCTGGTCTCTGATTTCGGATCTCAGCCCATGACCCCACTACTCTCCTTTAAGGCACTACTGTGCTTAGGGATCCTTTGGAAGCAGTGATCACACCTGACATTTGTTTCTGAAAGTTTCCTACAGAAAGTGGTCACCTTCAGAGAGCCACAAATGGGGAGAGTGTCTCTGAAACCCTCCAAGAATATATAATCTCTGTTCTTCATTAGAAATCCCTTGATCTTGGTTTTCTGTTGTCTTCATCTGACCTATTACCCCTCGCCCATCCTCTGTAATCTTTGAGTGTGGGTTGTATACCATGCAATCTCAGGGCTGATTTAAAAAGGGTGTTGGTATTATTTTCAGGTTTATTAGTATGTAATTGACTATTAAAAACAGTATAGATAGTGAAGGTACGCAACCTGATATACTAGTATATATGCATGGTGAAATGATCCCCAGGATCCAGGTTCTTAACCATCACCTCACATTACCTATATGTATATGTGTGGACACTTGAAATCAACCCTTAGCAGATTTCAGGGGCACAGGTATTGCTAACTGTAGCCACCATGTTTATGAGCAACTCTAAAACTCAGAGCTCAATAACTGAAGTGTGCCCACGGCCAGTGTCTTCCTAGGACTCACAAAGCCCACTCCATCTCAGCCCATGGCCTTTGGCTCTGTATGTGTTGTGATTCTGCATATAAACAGCATGCACAGTATTTGAATATGTCTGACATCTTTCTTAGCACCGTCTAAAAGAAAGTGTGTGTTTTGCCGCTGAGTCATGTGTGTACACTTCCTTTATGCCTTCAGCTGTTGACAGACATGGAGGTAGTTTTTGTGTCTTGGCTGTTGTGAATGTGCCACAGTGAACAAAAGAACACAGACATCTGAGAGACGGTGGTTTGTTTTCCTCTCTATATATAAACATAAATAGGATTGCTGAGTCTACAGTAGCTCTATTTCTAGCTTACTGTTTGCCGTAAGGACCATGACAGTTTCTCCCACTATTCGTACCAAAGGTTCCCTTTTCTCTGCGTTCCTACCAGTGCTGCCACGCTTGTCCTTGGTGCCAGCCATCCTAACAGGTGATGTCTCACTGTGGTTTTCATGTGTATCTCCCTTTGACAAATGATATTCAACACTAACTCAGTATGATTCTGTCACCTGCAGCCTCATGACCTAAGTTCGAGCCTAGGAGTCCACATGGTGCAAGGGGAGAATCAATTCCCAAAAGTTGTCCTCTGACCCTCACATGTGTATACACACACACACAGAGACACACAGAGAGAGAGAGAGAGAGAGAGAGAGAGAGAATGATTTTTTTTTTTTTTTTTTTTTTTTTTTTTTTTTTTTTTTAGAGAGAACAGAGAGATGGCTCAATGGTTAAGAGAACTTAACTGCCCTCGTAGAGGATCCACTAGCATCCATGTTGGGTCACTCACATTTGCTATAAATCCAACTGCAGGGGAATCTGACAACTTCTGAACTCATGGGCACCTGTCCTCATGTGTACATTCATACAGACATGTAATTAAAAATAGTGACAGTAAAAATTAAATTTTTTCTAATTGTAGAATAAATGGTACTTTTAATGGTGTCTAGCTCCCCACTTTGAGCAGTTCCATTTAGCTGAGGTCAGAATCATATTGCAGACCAGAGATTCGTTGTCCATACCATTCAGTCCCTCCTAAGAGGACCTCCTAAGAGACCTAAAATTCAGTTTGGCTTCGTTTCTTTTATAATGACTTCATAGGGAAAGAATGTCTTAGAAAAATTGATGGGAAAAACAGAATACCCTATGCAGTACTTTGTCCTTCATCAAATTTAATTTATTGACTAGGTAAGAGAAGGTTACTTCTCCATCTTCTGTTTATTGGGTTCCCACTATCACCTTCCCTATGACTCCAGCCTACTTCCTCTTCTCACCTGTTATCTACCCTACCCTGCTAGCTGTCATGGACATCACATTCGAGATGGAGACTCCATCCCTCCCCGTTAATCTGAGCTGCTGGTGGGGCTAACACATATGTCTGGGAAATAAGTAACACTGCAGAACCCAAGGCTGTTAGCCCTGCTTCCCACAGCATTTCACACCCAGTGGGTGACAAGGGTGGGATCCAGGGGAAGGCACTCAAGTGTTTTTAGTCGTCTCAGGCAGACTCAAGGGCAGAAAGCTGGAGGAGAAAGCTGCCTATGAGATGGATGTGAAGAGCTGGCCAGAGAAAAGTTCAGGGTCTGAACCCTTCAGAGATACTGAACTGAAGAGAGCTTACCAGGGAGAGATGGCGGAGAGGCGTCAGCTACTCTCCCAGGTAAGTTGCCTGTCTTATGTTCCCAGAACTCTTAGTGCCTTCATTCAGCCTGGTCTCCCCTCACCTCCCATGAGGTAATCAAGGAAGTTCTAGACTCAGTTCTACACACAGCCTAAAAATTGCACTAGGAAATTTTTCATCCTAGTCCTGATGATATTTATAGAGGACTAGTGACCTGGAGCCGTGAACCTCCTCGGGAAGGGACAATGCTGCTGGCCGGCAGAGGGAATTCCCTGTTGGACCGTCCCATAGGTTTTCATCCTAACCCCCACCCCCACACAGCACTCACACCTGCTTCGACCCCAGGAGGATCAGATGTGGCGGGGGGGGGGGGTGTCATGTGATGGAGAGACACTATAAATAGCTGGAGGTGGGCATGGTGCCCCAGACGCCTTGGGGACAGGCAAAAGCAGAGGCTTAAGGAGCTACTGGGTGGAGAGTGGGAGCAAGCAGGCCAAGGCCTGGCTGGGGCTTGGGGGGAGGACACATGGAGCGGTCCCAGTCCCAGTCCCAGCGGCATGGGGGTGAACAAAGCTGGTGGGGCAGTGCCCCCCAGTACCAGTACATGCCCTTTGAACACTGTACCAGCTATGGACTGCCTTCAGAGAATGGGGGCCTTCAACACCGACCCCGAAAGGACGTGGGTCCCAGGCACAATGCCCACCCAACCCAGGTAAATCGTGGGCGGGAGGGAAGTAGCAGACAGGTGTCAGCGGGGCCAAGGATTGGTAAAAATTGGGAGTTAGGTGAGAAGGGGGAACGGTATTTATTTTGAAAATTAAATGACAAATTTGCCCAAAACATAAAAGCCTTTTAAAGAACTAAGCTTTTAAAATTGACATAAGAATTGCGTGCCCTTTCAAATAGCCTTTACTAACAGGACATTTGAACCGTGTGTGACACCAGCAGAGCCACACTAACATGAAGAGTGCATGCTTACATGCTTACATGCTTACATAATCAGAGTGGTTCTCATAGAAGCTGTATGCTATGAGACTCTCCTCTGCCATCACCTACATGCAGACAGCATGGGGTTTCTCCACACAATGAATGCCCTGTATGCATGCATACACAAACACACACACGCATACACATGCACACACACTTGCACAAAAACCAGAAGAAAGGCACTGGGACAAGCAGGGGGAAACACGATTTATCAATGATCAATCACCAGTTTTAAAATGAGCACAGAAACGGTGTCAAGTTTTTAAGGGTTTGAAGGTAGGATTCTGGTAGAGTATTTACCTAGCTTGTATGATCCCTGGAGTCTTGTTTGGGGGGTGTTGTTATAATTGTTAAAAGGACAGCAAAATGTTTCAGTAAGTAAAAGTGCTTGCCCCCACGCCTGAGTTCAATTCCTGGGACCCACATGATGGAAAGAAAAACCTGCTCCCACAGGTTGTTTTCTGACACATGCATGCACACGTGTGCACAAACACACACGCACACACTAATTATAAAACAATTTAAGATTTCTGTGAAACATAAGACACTTAGGAAAGTGCAGAGCTGTGTGCTTTATCCAGAAGCAATTACCATGCAGTACTTGGGGATCAGTGGTAGATGGACAAGTACGAGAAGAGAAATGGGGATGGGCACAGACAGAAAAGGAGAAATTGCCTTGGGAAGTTTGCAAGTCACTATTAACATAAGTAAGTGTACCTCTTAACAACAAAGAATGCAGAATGGGAGAGAATGGAAAGAGTCGGGAAGAGATCCGACTTCAGACAAGTTTTGATGGCAGGGCTTTGGTTCTTCGAGTCAGGCTAGAACCCTGCAGGTGGCCTGAGTGGACGGTGTCAGCACAAGGGTCCTGAGGATCGGTTCTCTGAGCAGTTGCTGGAGGTAGGTCCGTAGTGGGAGGGAGGAGTGTTGAGGAGCAGGATCTAAATGTCAAATCCAGCTCATTCTCTCCCAAGTGCCATATATCTGGAGAAGGCGGGCTGACCACTTGAGCAAAGGGGCAGTTCGAAGGCTACACAGCAAGTGTAGACCAGGTTGACCTCAAACTCACAGAGATCTGCCTGCCTCTGCCTCCCAAGTATTGGGTTTAAAAGTGTGCACCACCACCGCCTGGCTAGTTAGAGCACTTTTTGGTGACAGGACATTGGCTAAAGAAGCTGATGCTTTGTGTAGGAAAGAATGGCAAGTTAGTTTGGGAGCAGAGTTCATCCAGATTCCAACGTACCTGGAAAGCTAACAGGAATGTAATGTGTTCTTTGTCTAATGCTGGTGAGGGAAAATACAACACTTCCATAAAACTAGGATGGTATAGTGAGCTTCCAGGATGCAGCAGTTCTTAGTGTTTTGTCAAGAGGGTTCTGTCCTCCATCCCCCCTCAGCCCTGCACACGCTAGAGGACTCTACACTTGTAGACGTTTCGTCACTTGTACACTTGGGTTTTGGTTTCTCACTCCCTCTAAACCTGCCATAGCGTGATGATTACTGCTGAACCAGCAGAATACACCTGACCCTCGGAGTGTTTTCCCAGCCTGAATGTTGGAAGAGAGCAGCACACTGTTTCCTCATTCCACCCCATCCACAACTCAGAGTGCCTAGGCAACGCCAATAGTTGATCTGCAATGGAAATATTTTCTTGTTTGTTGTGTTTGTTTGTTTTTGAGATGGGATCTTACTATGTATCCCTGGTTAGCCTGGAACTATCTATGTAGGTCAAGTTGGCTTCAAACTCACAGTCTCTGCTTCCTGAGTGCTGGCACTGAAGGTGTGCGCCACCATGCCCAGCTGGTCGTATTTTTTGTTTCTGGGTGACAGGTAGAGTTTGAAGAGAAACGCCGCTTTTCTTGGTCACTACCTTCATGAGCAGGATAATGGGTGTGTGCCTGCTCAGGACCGAAACACCAAACTGCTGCTCATATTGTGAAATAAGATCTCTGCTACCCAGGCTCTCCCAGAATCAGTCCCATGGCCTGGCCTGACCCTGGCCCCAGAGGATGAGTTGAGGTTGGGTGTGTGGGGCCAGCATGAAGTCATTAGCACTCTGAGATCCTTTATGACACTAATGCTAACACGGGGACAGGGCTGCACCCCTTCTCTTGTTCTTAGGACCCAGTTAGTTCATGTCCGGAAATAGATTAATTTGCCACTTTGAGTCCAATTCCTGTTTGTGTCTACAAGCTCTGGGATGTGAGCTGGATGAGCTTTGTACAACTTTAATAAGGAAGCTGAGTGTCTCAAGGCAGACAAGTATACCAAGGCAAAATGCAAGCAGTTACCATCTGACCCTGTAAAAGAATAAAATCCATTGGTAGTGTGGTCTCTCTTTGTCAAAATTGGGATCCTGAGGTGGGAAGTCAATGTAGGAGTGCCAGTAAAATATAGAGACATGCAAAACACAGGTGGATTATGATTTCTGCAGAGTTCTTTATACCTCCCCATCCAAGTAGAAGTTACTTTTCTGATAACAGCTACTATGGACCAAGATGTTCCTGGTTTGAGGGAAATAATGGAACAGAAGCAGGGTTGGATGAGAAATGGAATGGAAATAGTAATGTGTGAGCGGACAGTAGAGATATGAACGACGGGGTGACTATAAAGTACCTGCAGCAGCCTTTCAGTGCCCAGATTCAAAACACTTTCCTTTTTCTCTGTAAATCTAAGTCTGCATAATCTTCTGTATCCTTTCTGACTCTTCAACAAAGTAGACACTGACCGTTCTTCACCCATACAGATATATGGCCATCACAAAGAAAAATACTCACATAAGGAAGAAGACAGGGGGATGCCCAAGAAGATGGGCTCCAGTTCTACTGTGAACAACTTGGATGAGGACCACTATTCTAAATGTCAAGGTGATGGGCACTGAGAATTAAAGGAATCTGGAATAGGAGGTACAGGGATTGGGAGAATAATTTAGATGTCCCATTACGCATCTCCCAAATACATGCACGCACGCCTACCCCTCACACACCAAAGCCTTACTCTGAATAAGTGAAAGACATCTCGCCTTCACCTCCTTATTACTTTCCCTTGTTTCTCCTCCCTCCCAATGGGAAGAAATGAGTTTCATATGGAAAGTCATATATTCTTGTGGAGTACGGTTGTATGCTTTCTGGCAGGATAGAGCCAACAACCGGCAGAGATGTAGAGAGATGTCCCTTGACTAATATACAGATGACTCTCACCTTTGCTCCTCAGCCTGCTCCCAAAGAAATGGCTGGAGAGCTGCATTCCTCCTCGTTTACCCTTACTTCTTCCTAGATTGTGTCCACCGCCTGGGACGTGTGCTCAGAAGGAAGCTGGGGGAAGACTGGATCTTTCTTGTGCTCCTGGGCCTACTGATGGCTCTAGTCAGCTGGTGCATGGACTATGTTAGTGCCAAGAGCCTTCAGGGTAGGTTTGCCCTGGACTGCTGCCCTCTACCTTCTCCATATTGAAACTATTGCTGAGTTCTGACCTACGGTAGTCCAGGCATGTTTGGGCTGAGTATGTTGCATGAGCGGTCAGGTTTGACTTTGAATCCAGATAAAGCTAAAGTTACTGACAACCAGATCACCACCCATGCCTTTCCTGCCAGCTGCCACTCAAACAGGGTGACCGATTTGAGCAGCTTTCCCGGGTTCCTCCCGGTTTCATCACTGAAATTTCTAAGTCTCAGGAGTCTATTCAGTTATCAGTGATCACCCTCTGGCCTCTAGCCAGGTGCTACAGCTTCTTATTCAACTGTGACATGCACCACAGACAGCAGCTCCCTCTGCCAGAGGGGACTTGGGTGGATAGCCACCTGGCTCCGAGTTCCTATGTGTATAACGAAAGGAATTCCCTGGGGCCAGGCAGCTAAGATGCCCAGGGCATGAGAACAATCTGGCATGCCGTCTAGTGGTGTGAGTGTGAGGGGTGAGGGAGCTGGTGAGATGGTCTCACTGTCAGCCGTTCCTAGACTCTATCCCAGGTTGTGTGTTTGTGTTCCTGCAGCCTACAAGTGGACCTATGCCCAGATGCAGCCCAGCCTTCCTCTGCAGTACCTGGCCTGGGTCACCTTCCCACTCATCCTCATCCTCTTCAGTGCCCTTTTTTGCCAACTCATCTCTCCCCAGGCTGTGGGTGAGTGCTGTCCGTGAGACGATGCAGTCTGGCTTCTTACAAACCTCCCACCGTGCGCTCCATCCCCATTTCTATTTTCCCCTCTATTTAAACTCTAGCTCGAACCTGGACATTGTTCTTTTTTTTAACCCTCGTAGGCTCTGGAATCCCCGAGATGAAGACAATTCTTCGTGGTGTTGTCTTGAAGGAATACCTCACACTCAAGGCCTTTGTAGCCAAGGTGGTGGCCTTAACGGCTGGGCTGGGCAGTGGCATCCCTGTGGGGAAAGAGGTAGGTCTACATAGATGAAGGAAAGCCTGTCAGGGCTGAGCAGACTCAGCCAGGGCCAAATGGCAGTAGCAAAGGGGAGCTAGTGACACACTGTTAAAACTGAAGAAACCTTACCGCAAGTCCTCAACCTGGGCATGAGTATGGCTTGGGACTGGAAAACTCTGCTGGGAAGAGGGATGTCGCTCTGTGTCCTGTGGAACGCTAGCATTATCCCTGGCTTCTAACCATTGATGCCAGCAGCAGGCCCTAGTTATGACAACCAGAATGTCTCGAGAAAACACTTGCCCCCCTCTACATTATCTGAATCAATCTCCTTGTCTTATTTATTACTTATTTATTTATTTATTTATTACTTATTTTTGTTTTGTGTTTTCTTATTTGAGATAGTCTCATTCTGTAGCTTAGGCTCCTGAAATTTATATGTAGCCCAGGCTAGCCTCAACATCAGCACAGTCCTTGCATTTTCCTATTTTCACATGAGAAAACTGAGACCTAGGATGAGTCTTTTTTCTTCAAGGTGAGAGCTAGGCTCCTCAGCTGCATCCTTGTGTGCACACTTGCCCTCTACCATCAAAATCCTGCACAGCAGCCAAAGCATCTTTCAGAATGGAACTGGACTCATCCGACTCCTACTCAGTATCATTGCAAGAGCTTCCCATTTCTCTTACTATGAGACCTGCACTCCTCCCAACCGCTGACCAGCCCCAGGCCGGCCCACCACTTCCTGTCTGTGGGGTCTCCAGCCTCACTGCCTACCTGCTTCCCTGTGCTTCCAGACAAGGCTTTTTTCCATCTTCCCACCATGCCATGCTTGTCGCACTCAGGACCCCTACATTTTCTGTGTCGTCTGCCCGGAACACTCTCCATCTAACACCCGTGAGACTCACTCATGGGATTATCATTCAAGGCACTAACTCAGGTGGTGACTGGCCAGGGAAGGACATCATCTCCTCCCCGTCCCGCCTCTTTTGCCTCACGCCCCTTTGTTTGCTTCCTAGCCCCAATGTTATCTGAAAACACACTGGTTTGTCATCTCTTTCTCCCCGGGATGAGGCTCCTATGGGGCAGAACTTTTGTCTGGCTTCTCTCTCTCCATCACCCAGCCCAGGGCCTGGAGTCGAAAATTCTGGTTCAATGGTGTCTCCATGCTTCTCCTCCATCTCTGATCCCTGGCTCTCCTGGTCTCTTCCAGGGTCCCTTTGTCCACATCGCCAGCATCTGTGCTGCTGTCCTGAGCAAGTTTATGTCCATGTTCTCTGGTGTCTATGAGGTAAGGGTGAGGCAGTACAACACAGCGGGGGCTGGTTGGTAGAAGGAAATCCTCACTGTGTGTCAGAGCAGGGAAGGGTTGCCTGCTCTGGGCTGGCCTTGGTGCTGAAGGCGGCATCTCACTAACCCATGCTCCTGTTCTCCATGTCCGCGTCTACAGATCCTAGCCCTATCTTCCCCTCTGTCCAGCTTCTGTCTGTCTTCCTAGTGTCCAGCCCACCCTGATCCGTGCCCCTCTATGGTGACCTCAGCCAGGCCTTACCGACATGAACGGTGTCAGCTCCTCTCCATGTTCCCCGCTGTGCTGTCCCCATCCTTTTGTAGTTCCTGACACCCATCCACCCCGGTTGACACACTGCCCATCTGTCCCACCTGCCTTGCCCGGCGTGCTTCTCTGTTGCAGACCGTGCCTGGGCAGCTTGATCTCCTGGTGCCAGCCTGTGCAGTGGGCGTGGGATGCTGCTTTGCGGCCCCTGTTGGAGGCAAGTTTCACTTCCTCCCTACCTGGGTTGCCTGAGCCAGACTTGGAGGGGTGGGTGGGTGCCTGCTGTAGCTCTTGGGTAGAGGGGCCTTGCTCTCTGAAGGGACTGATGGGTGGGCGCCCAGGGAGTGGCTGCTAAATAGCTGAGTGTTCTCTTGACACTGGCGCTCTCCGCAGGCTTTACTACTACTTTTCTCTTGGAGTGAAGTCCTTGCCTGCCTCTTGCTACTTATCCTTGGCCCCTCTTTGTTCGGTCTTTATTGGTTTATTTGCCTGCCTGATATCTGTTTACTTAGCGTTTTTCTTGGTTTGTTTTCAACTGTTGGCCTTGAACATATAAGGTCACTTCTTGGTTGCCAAACTCACTGAGTTTCTCCTGGCCTGGGAACCACAGGGATGATGGGACCATGTTTATTCCTGTGATATATGCCTCTCATTCTTTTTTGTTTCCCATCCCTGCTTATTCTCTCTCCCTACCCCACCCCCATCTCTCTTCCCTGCCCTTCTCCTACCTACCTTCCTGTCTGTCTCTCCCTAGTAGCAGCCATACTATTACACTGACATCCTGACAGTGGGCTGTGCCGTGGGGGTCGGCTGCTGTTTTGGAACACCACTTGGAGGCAAGTCTGTCCCATCCCCAGTGCATGGGCCTGTTTGCCTTGTCTTGCTCAACAGATAGTGCTTGTCAGCTTCTCCAAGAGCTTGAATTAACCATTTCCATTATAACAAGAACTGCCACCCTCAGGTAACATATGCCTCACGCCTTGTTCTAACAATTTTACACATATTCCCACCTAATCCTGTGAGTGCGGGTTGATAGACCAGTGACTGGAGCAGGGGCATGTTGAAGCACCTACAGACCCAGAGATGAGAGCCACAGCAGCCCTCCTGGTCCCCACTTATGCTAAAGCCTTTTTGCATTACCAGTGCCTTTGCTTTACACACACTGTTCTGTAGCAGGAGATTCTGTGGACTCCCTTCTCCAAGGACCTCTGGTTGTGTCTTACTAAAGACACTAGGGTTTTGGTAGACTGGATCGATTAATGGTGAACCTTAGAATGAGAAGTACTTATGGAGCTTTAAAGAAAGTTGTTTCTTGCTATGCCAGCAATTTACAAGAGGATGTAGCTTTTTCTATCCATATAAAGAAAATTGTAGTATTATCATGGGTTATTAATAACAGGACCTAGTCACAAAAGGCAGGTCTATTTATTTCTTCATCAATATTGAGTTGTTAATGGGGCAGGGATTTATGGCTCATTTATCAAAATCACTGATAATAAAATTCCATTTGATAATTGAAGAAATGTTGTAGGATGGGTGTATACTCTTTAAACAACCAGCCACTAGAAGGCCTGTTTCAATGATGAAATGGCAGTTAGTCTTTTCATAGATGAGTTTTCCAGGTATCTAAAATGTCTTGGCTCAGAAATGATGTATGGGTGAGAGGTCAGAATCATGAGGGTGTCTCCCATTTGCCGTGCTCTCACATGGCGGAAGCGTACAGCGTGCGCAGATCCAGAATCAATGAGGGCATCTCCCATTTGCCGTGCTCACACATGGTAGAAGTACACAGTGTATGCAGATCCAGGATGCATGTATACCCCTGGCATCCCATTTACACTTCTGTTGTCAGCTCCAGTCATTAAAGTCATTAGCCCCTGTCAGTGAATGCTAGTGTGTTTGAGTTTCTGCACATCAGACGTTCACACCTATATTTATACACACGCTGCCTTTATTTACACCCCCCCTCAGCCTTCCAAATAAAAGAAGTATTTGTGGTTGTTTTGGTTTTGTTAGAAACATTTTAAAGTGGAGAGAACCTGCAGTCTCTTACAGAGACTGCAGCTTATGAGGAGTCAAAAGTTTCTTTCTGGCCTTGTGACAAGAATGGGAACCTCCCCTCAGAAAAGTTACAGTCAAGCATTGCTCTTGTCACAAGAAATTGCTCAGCACTTACAAGTGAAGGGGCGATGCTCAGGCCGTTGGCATTAGGCTGCCTATGACAAGCCTATCTGCAGATGGCAGTACTTGATTCTTTTCTATGAATATAGAACAACTGAAAGAAAATGTAGTTTTGAGATCTTTTGCTCACAACATAGGCAACTCCTAATTCCATATGCTGATCAAAGAAATACAATTAAGTATCCTATTATGGACCTGCACTATCACAGGGCTCTGGGAGGCAAACACAGAGATCATCACAGGCAATTAATGATCCTGTGGCATTAATTCCTTAGGCAAAGTGCAATGAACTTTCAAGGAAGCCTGGGGGAGCCTGTGAAGCTTTGTGAAAGAGACAGTGCTTGTCATGGGTGTAATTAGTAAGTAGGAGCCCGCAAGGAGAAAAGGCGACTCTGAGAGAATGGACAGGATCCAAAGTCAATATCTGCCCTTATGGTAATGAGTAGTACTGGGGAGAATGGGAAAGTATAATAGGAAGTGACTCAGACCAGATAAATGGGGCTGAATCACGAAGGTCGGCAGAAGTCATACAGAGCAATACAGGTTTTAATCTCTAGGGTAGCATTTGCCCAAATACATTTTACAGAGCACACTTCTTCCTGGTGTTAATCACTGTAATGGGTTAAAACCCATTCCGAGTTCCAGTTGGTTAGAAAATGCAGGATTAGAGAAGAATAAGTAAGTAGTTTTAAAACAATGGACTGGAAGGGTTATCAGGACATCTGAGGAGTGCATTGTGAACACCCAGGCAGGCTGCAAACAACATTTCCTACGAAGGCCCCTTTGTCATGTCATAGGACTTGTTTCGTCTCATGGGACTGACTTTATGAGGTATTGTTGTGGGTGAGGTGAAACCGTGGAAGGATTTAAAACACGGAAGTGACATGGTTAGCTCGACCTGCTTGTCCAATCCCCTTGGCACATATGTGCAGGTTAGAACTGGCTGTGGATTAACAGGATTGATCTAAGATTAACGAGGAGACTATTGTCATGGTCCTGATGCTAGATGACAGACAGAACTGGGCAGCAAAAGAAGTAGAGGAGGGGCTGAGAAACTCAAGTGGTACCAAGTCAAATTGATGCTGCCTGGTGGCTGCTTTTATGTGAAGATAGGTGTTCGATGCCAACACCCATGCTCACAGCGCTGGCAGCGCAGCAGACAGTGATAGTGGTGAGGACGGAAGAGGACGCAGGAAGCGAACGGGGTCTAGAGGGGAGTGTACACATTTTACCTGGAGGACATTGAATTTAAAGTTCCTATGGCGTGGTCAACTAATATAAAATAGGCAGCTAGGTTGATGAGTCTACAATCCAGGAACTGAGCTAAATCTAATCAGCAGCCTGCGTCCATGGCTGATGCCACAGGCATAAGTGACATTGAGAAAGAAATTATGCCCACAAGTAGCAGGAGCTGGAGACCAAGAGCAACGCCTTCATTGGACAGAGGCAGACAGAGGCGTGGGAGCAAGAAGAGAAATTAGAGGAGGGACCCAGAGTGGAAGACGAGAACAGCGTTCCAGACCTAAGACACCAGGGTTTCTAGCAGCTGCTCACGTCTTTATAGCTGTCTTTTCTCTTAGCAGCGCGTTTCACGCTTGTCTCAGGTAATAGGAAGATTAGTTCCCACTCCTCATTATACCACGACAGACTGCTACAGAAAAGCGCCCCAGGTCTACATCACGGGGCAAGGAGATGGTTGTAACATTTAAGTTGGATCATTGCCCCCAGGCAAAGTAAAGCCAGTTTTACTTTTATTTATGGCAAAGCAAAGGAGAAAGAGCCGTTCTACTAGACACCCACTGTAGACTTCTCCACCTTAGGATCTGAAGAACAGGGCAGGAAAAGTGGCTGGCATAGCTCTGCACTCAGCTCCATTCTTTATTATTATTATGATGATGATGATGATTATTGTTATTTATTTTGGTTTTTCAAGACATGGTTAACTCTGGTTGTCCTGGAACCGACTTTGTAGACCAGACTGGCCTTGAACTCACAGAGATCTGCCTGCCTCTGCCTCCCAAGTGCTAGAATTAAAGGCATGCGCCACCACTGCCTGGCATGATTTACTTATTTTTATTTTATGTGAATTGGTACTTTTGTTACATGTATGTCTGTGTAAGAGTGTTAGATCCCCTGGAGTTGGAGTTACAGACAGTTGTGAGCTCCCATGGGGTCCTGGGAATTGAGCCTGGGTCCTCTGAAAGAGCAGCCAGTGCTCTTAACCACCGAGCAATCTCTCCGACCCCCTTGGGTCCATTCTTTAAAATTCCCTTGCTGTGTTCTTTCCTCCTCCATACCATACTCTCCCCTCTCCTGTCCATCCCAGTATAGGCATGGAGCCCCAAATGGAGCGCTCACCACTGTGCCAGGACTTAGTTTCTAAGGAACCTCCAGTCCTGGGGAAGCTCAGCAGTGTGGACAAATAGCTAGATCTGAAAGTGGAAAATAGAATAACCCCAAATACCAAGAGAGTAGGATGAGAAATGAATGGTTTCTACTTGACAAAGAAGATTGGGATGACTTTCCAGAGGAGACATCGGGGAAATCCTCTGCCAAAACAGCTTTGGCTCCAGGATACAGTAGCACCCAGCTACCATCTCCTTCGTACGTAGACTCGATGTGACTAATCACTGTCCCCTACTGAAAGGATTTGAGAGATGTGCCTTTTGAATACAAATTGGGAAGAGGGGAATTCCTATTATATGAGCTGCTGTCTGAAGAGGGAGGGAATGGCTGGCCTCACACAGACCAACAGTTCACACTGTGGAAGAAAGAAAAAGACAGAGTTTGCCTTATTCATGTTTTGTTTTGTTTTCCTCTTGTACTGGTTCTCATCCCCTTCTATCTCAGTTCTCTGTCCTCCTGTTTGCTATGGATGAGACTTAACCAATTTTTTTGGTTTTCGAGACAGGGTTTCTCTGTAGCTTTGGAGCCTGTCCTGGAACTAGATCTTGTAGACCAGGCTGATCTTGAACTCACAGAGATCCCCCTGACTCTCCCTCCCAAATGCTGGGATTAAAGGCGTGTACTACCACTGCCTGGCAGCTTAGCCAAGTTTTAGGTCATGTTGTTGATGACTTAATCAAAGATCAATTCCTTTTTCCTAAATCTTGCAGGTTCTTTCCTTGCTTCAAATGGTGCTACTCTGGCTGCGTGGGCATTGCTTCCTTTGGCTCAGCACTCCTGGTGTGTGTGCTACATTTCCCCTCCTCACTTTCTGCTTGAGCATCTCCCTTCAGAACAAGGACTAGAGCCTACTAGTCAGCTTTCCTTTTCTCTCACTCGCCTGTCTAAGCATGATGACTTCCCTTCCTCCCACCTTGGCTGTCCTCCTGGCTTAGGTCCTTGGTTGGGGGGGGGGTCACGTTTTGTTAGTGTCATCATCATTAGCATGCCCCAGCTTTCTTTTCCTGGAGTGTTGAATCCTATAGGCTTGCAGAATGTCCTATCCTATTTTTCTTATTTCTCATAAACTTACCCTAAAGTGTAAGAAGCAGTAGGGAGACAAGAAGGGGTATCAAGGAATATGCAAATCCTGAGCTCTCTTTGGCAATGGTACTGACCGCCGCCTGCTCTGGAACCTTCTTCCATTTTAATATTCCCGCAGAACTATTTCAGTTGTCCATAAATCTCCATGGATATTTGACAGTTGTCAACCCCACTTACCCCTTTATTTGTAGTACACAGACACTCGAGCCTGAAGTTCGGGGAGTTAAGAGCCTATCCATTTCCTATCTTCTCTGTATCTCACTGGCCCACATTCCTGATCTGGGAGCGGGGTAAACTTCCATAGGCAAGAATGTGGTTTATTGCAAGGAACAACAAGAAAGTATCACTTCCCTCTGGCCCTTCCCTGACTACCATTAGGGTGCAGCTCCTGAGATCCCAACAGTGAGAAGTGTGGGAGGGTCTGCACTGACCTGCTTCCCTGCCCCGTAGGAGTGCTGTTCAGCATCGAGGTCACCTCTACCTACTTTGCCGTTCGGAATTACTGGCGAGGATTCTTTGCAGCCACATTCAGTGCCTTTGTGTTCCGTGTCTTGGCGGTGTGGAACAAGGATGCTGGTAATGGGAGGTCCAGGTGGAGGTGGTGAAATAGGGGTGGTGGCGAAGCAGCAAAAAGTATGGCTGGAGCAAGGGATGGATGGTGCTTGGGAGACAAGACCAAGGCTTGGGGTCCAGGGAAGGATTAGATGATGGCACAGAGGCTTTGGCCATGGAGAGATGCTAGTAAGAAAAGGAAATTAAGTGAAGAGAAGAGGTTGAGGGTAAAGGAAAGGAAGACACTCTAACATGATTTCTCTCGCCCTACCTGTGACTTTCTGTGAGCTCCCACCATAACGCTGACCTTCGCTTCCCACAGTCACCATTACCGCTCTGTTCAGAACTAATTTCCGAATGGATTTCCCTTTTGACCTGAAGGAACTTCCAGCATTTGCTGTCATTGGGTCAGTAGGGCCACTCTTTCTGGGGAGCAGGGGATGGGGTGCGGTTGTGGGCTGGAAGGGACTGGAGCGGGGGTGAGCTGTGGAGGGCGAAAGTCAAAGCATGAACAGTGAAGTAGAGAGGGGAGGGCGAGGCTCCTTGTTTGCTTGCCTGCAGTGCCCAGCTCTGCTTCAAGCCTGTATCTTGCACCCTCAGGATCTGCTGCGGGTTCTTGGGAGCTGTTTTCGTTTATCTACATCGCCAAGTCATGCTCGGTGTCCGAAAGAACAAGGCTCTGAGCCAGTTTCTTGCTAAGCAGTGAGTCATTGCCCTTCCCCTTGCCCTGCCCACTCCTGGGTTTCCCCAGCAGTTCCTCCTTTAGGTCAATGATTCTCAGCCTATGGGTAGAGATCCTGCATATCAGATTTTTATATTACAATTCACAACCATAGCAAAATTACAGTTATGAAGTCACAACGAAATCATTTTATCGTTGGGAGTCACCACAACATGAGAAACTGTAGTAAAGGGTTGAGAACCATTGCTTTTGGTGGAGTTGCTGTGAGCAGCTGTGGGAAACTGTGATACTGTCGGCAGGGGCTAGCCATGCTGGCGCTTCCCAAGTGATCACTTTCTTGGCAAAGAGAACATGCTCAGCTGAAAGAATAGAAGACTATGGGGAGCAACAGCTTGGAAGCTGCGTGTGGATGCATTGTTGGCTGGCTAAGTGGGGGATAGGCTTAATTCTATTTCTTTTTCAGCCGCCTGCTATATCCTGGAATTGTTACCTTTGTCATCGCCTCGCTCACCTTTCCACCAGGAATGGGTCAATTCATGGCTGGAGAGGTCAGCTCTAGTGGCGCCTGAGAGCAGGGGGTTAGGTCACGTCTGTGGCTGGGTCTCTAAGCCAAGGGTGGGGCTGCTGCTCAGACTTGAAGCTTATGGAGTTTTGCCCATGGGTAGACTTTCTCCAGGTAACAGAACAAAAAGAATCCTGGACTAATGAGGCCGGGGATGAGTTCTCTAATACAGGAGGTACAGTATGTGCTGGAAAACCTGGCTGCTCTGCTTTTTCCCTCACAGCTGATGCCCCGTGAAGCCATCAGTACCTTGTTTGACAACAATACATGGGTAAAACACATAGGTGACCCCCAAAGCCTGGGCCAGTCAGCGGTGTGGATTCACCCCCAGGTCAACGTGGTCATCATCATCCTTCTCTTCTTCGTCATGAAGGTACTGTGCCCCATGATAGCCTCTCTATGCTTCTGTTATCAGCAGAGGAGCCCTGGCCTTGCACAGGAAGGGCAGAACTTCATCTGGTCTGTGTCCAGCCTAGACAGAAGCCGTGAGGAAACCACAGCATAAATTGCCTGTCTATCAAAATAACCAGGGTGTAGCCTAATTGTTCCACTCATGTCAGCTTAGTGGTGTTTGCCATAACTCTAACAGCCCTCCTAATAGTTCCACGTGCTATCCTTTTAAGGCATCAAAGCAGCCAAGTACACTGGAACATGACAGAGTTTAGCAATATAGATAACTGTGTAAGAACCCCAGACCAATTACCCGAATTCCTCCCACGTGTTAGATAATTAGATACTTAATCTCCCCGGAGCTGTTGTTCCCTTTCGGGTGGTTTGCACTCGGCTCTCCCATTTCTTTCCTGGAGATCTGAAGGTGATGAAATACCAAATCAACCTTATTCATGATTTTAAATAACTTTTACAAATGTAATTATTCTCCACTTAGGCAGTGACAGTACAAGGATTTTTCTAGACTAGAATAGTTTTTCCCGACTTTTCCTAATTAGGAAATCAGAGATAATACCTTCTACAGCCTTTCTTTCTCAGATCCGCCCATCATAAATTATAAACGTAGAAGCTTCATATTACTACCCTGTACAAAGTTTTTTTTTTTTAATTCCAAACCTGGAGTGATTCCTGTTTTAGCTGACGATTGTCTGTTTTTTCCTTCTTGATGACTTCTCTTGTACTAACAGCATGACGTCAGTATAGGGCTCTGTCCAGCCTAAACGCTCATGCTTTACAATACCTTGCTCTTATTTATACTTTTGTGATTCTGTATTGTACAAGAATGTGGATCACTGCTATATCGATATTGTTCTTATAATACAATGAATTCATTTATTCAATAAATATTATGAAACAGCATTGCCAAATACATAACTCTTGGTCATTGGCCTTTGACTAATTCTACATTTCCTTGTTTTCTGCTGCTGCCTGTTAACAAACTTTTCAATGATATTATTATTAAAGATTCCAATTGCTTTACACTTCAGGTCTCAGATCTCAGGCTTAGGCTTCTAAGGGTTGCTGTGGATTTCTTCTTCCCTACCTCACCAAAGGTGAACTAATTGAATCTATAGCATCCATATTTTGGACTCTTTATTAATTTTACCCTTTTTGTTTCTTTCATGTATTATATATGTGATAATTTTTCATAAAAATATTCTAAGAATCTTGTTAGGTGTTTGATGTCTAGATTTTTATTTGTAATTGTCATCTTCTCCAATTTATAATTTCTCACTTTCCATACTGGTTGAGCTTTGGGGGAACATGGAAAGTAAAGTAACCCAGGCTAGCCTTGAACTTGTCCTCTCCTGAAAGCTGAGATTTCTAGCATGAGCTCCAACACATGGACTGCAACTTGCCTATCAAGTCCGTGAACACATCTGCAGTAACCAGGTCCATGTTTTGATGGGATTTTAGTATCTTTGATCTAGTAATGATACAGATTGGTCTAGGTTGTATGTTAGTCAAAACTGTATGTATATATGTATGTATACTATTTGTGTGTTATGTTACCTTAGGGTCCTCTAGACGGTTAAAATGTCAAAAATTTTTAAAAGTTTTTTTAAAAATAAAATCGATTTTTTTCAACACTTACACCTTATCCATAGCCCCAGATTTCCAGTTATGTATCTGCATAAAGTCCAACTTATTTTCAGAGCCCCGCTCGGATGGTATAGAAGGACCCATCTGTATATCGCTGTACTTCTCACTGAATTACAGCCTAGAGAGCATTCGTATTGTACGTGTATAAGGAAAAAACACGTTCTGGGCTATATTTCAAGCCCAACAGTGTGCAGAAGGTCTACAATATTCTTTAATATTTCTAACTTCTAAAGTCTTCCTTGCTGCAAATTCAGTTTTACCAGTCACCGCTTCCCGGCATTTTCTTTGCTTAATCATTGGGCTCACAACAGTACTCTCATTTTGTTTCCAAATGTGAAAAATAGAACATGTAACCAAATTAAAATATAAAAGTACCCATATTCATCATTTTTGTTATTATAATTAAATATCTGAGGCAGGCTCTACCTTATAAGGAAGAGAGTATTTTTGACTCACAGTTCTAGACATCCAAGGTCACGGGGTCATAGCAGTGACGGTGCTTTTGCTAGTAGAGTCCTAAACTCTGTAGAACATGGTAAACAGCAAGAAGCACCTGTGTCTGTGTGCATCTCCTCCGTTCTCACTCCTCGGGGAGCTGCTAGGAAGCCACCCCGACATTTCACCCCAGTGTCTTGCCTAATCCTAAAACATTTCAAAAGCCTCCACTTCTAAGTACCACAGCTAGATTAGGTCCTTGCCCTCTTGATAGCTCACAGGAGAGATGAAATTTCCAAATGGAATCCTGTGAGACACTCAAATTGTGTTCAATCCAAAGTAGGACTAGAATTGTTGTTCTTCATTTGGATTTGAAATCTAGTCCATGTGGCCTCCTGGCAGTGTCCCTGAGGTAGGTTCCAGGCTTGGTTCAGTTGTTTCATAATATTGCTGAAAGGAACCTCCTACTTTCCCAATTTTCCCAATTTCGTGGAGTGTGAGGTATGGAGTGGAGTGCTGAAAATCAAGAGATTTCCCATGAACATGAATATAATCCCATCTCTGCTCCCTTTTAATAAGACTAACAGCATTGCCTGGTGTTGAGTTTTAGCATAGTCTGAGGCTCTCTGTGGAAGACTTTTTGCCTGATTTTCATGTTATTCCTTCTGGTGATGGGTCTAAATATAATGAAGTCAGTGATAACAGGTTTCTAGTTTCTCAGTTCTTTAGATCTGGATCTTTAAAATCTTAGAAGTTGCTTGTGTGCCATATTACTCTTGGTTTTTTTTTTCTTCATGTGCCAATAGCTAAAAAAGTTTGCTAATCTCAGTCACCCCATTTTGTGCCATGGGAATTGTAACTTCAGTACCCCCGGTCTTGATCTAGGTTTTACACTTATCTGTGAATCTACTTTACCCTCTGAAATTAGACCCATCCATCACCCATCATCTGTGTCATTGGAGCTTTCAAATAACCCAAGCTCACAGAAGAATCCCTTGTGACTCCCATGTACTTATTCTAAAGAGATGGTACATGAGAGTGTAATGCTTCTTGATATGTTAAATGTCATAACTCAAGGAACTTAAGCAACAAGTGCGTGGAATCCTGCCTCCAGACTGTCTAATAGGGTAGTCTTCAGAGGCCTCTGCTCATCTGCATTTTCAACACGTTCTCTGGGTGAACTTTACTTTGGAGTGTTTTGGTGACTATGAAGCTTTGAGAATCTTTTAGTGTTTTGCATGAATATTCTTCTGCTATCAACCTGTCTTTCTTTAGTTGCTTCCTACCTGCACTTATGAAGCATTGTGCCAATGAAGGGAAGGCAGAAAGGGAGAGGGTCACCTTCTTCCACCAAGGAATTGTCAGTCTGCGCCCTCTTTGCTTTGCACATTCAGCTCTCAGTTCTCAGCTGTCTCAATGATCATAGTCTGACATGAAGTCGATGTTTTTGTTTTGCTGCACCTCACACTTCTAGTGTAAAATTTTCTTGGGATCTTCCTAACTGTCTCTTGGGTTCAGCTTTGGCTTAAAAGAATGCCTTCTAAAGTCCATAAAATTAAGAAATTTCGTTCTCATTAGTGTTTCATATTCATGATTCAAGGAATTGCAAATACTTTAATCTTTTTTCCCCTGGTTTTTTGAGACAAGGTTTCTCTGTAGCTTTGGGACTTGCCCTGGAACTAGCTCTTGTAGACCAGGCTGACTTCAAACTCACAGAGATCTGCCTACCTCTGCCTCCCAGGCGCTGGGATTAAAGGCATTCACCACCACCACCAAGTGCAAATACTTTAATCTCAACATCTTGTTCAGACATTTGGCTGTTTTCATCTTGTACCTAATTACTTTGGAATCCTTTTCTCAGATTGATGAACTTACACTGGAATCACTTTCCAAACTATGTCTCATGCTTTTATTTCTTCTTTAGATGTTCAGTGTTCAGCCACTACTCTTGCTATGCTGTTTTTCTCAATTCTTTGGGATTCTTTGCCTCAGAGTCTACACATTGCTTTTACTATAATTGTCCCAATTTCTGTTGGAATAGTGCCTTGCAAAATTGACCTTGGATATCTTTTCTGGTCTATTCAAAGACTAATCAGGTTCTTAGTTCACCCCTGTGGTACAGCAAAGACAGATCATTTTTTTTTCCCAGTACTGGGATTTAACACAGGGCCTCACAGATTCTAAGAATATACTCTATCACTATGTCCCCAGGACCCAGATATCATTTTGATCCTTGTTTAAGGTAGCTTGATATCAAAGACAAAGGCTCAGACAAAGCTGTATTCTCTTCAGGTTCCTATGAGGCTTACCTTCTGCATAGCTTTGTAAATGATCAAATCAAAGCTAAATTAACCAGACAAAAATTCAGTAGACTTTGAAGTATCTGCCACATTGATCTGGGGCTCTTTTATAAAAATAAACGGAGCAGGGAAAAGCAGCCTCCAGCTTTGTTCTGGGGCTACTCCACAGAGACGGGGTGGGCTGACTGAGCTCACTGGGCGAGGGTCTTTTGGGAACAGTGAACGAGGGATCTTCTGGGACTTCCTTGTTGTAGATTGCCAAAAGGAAAATATAATCTCTCAGAGTTAGAAGGATTTGAGTTAGCCAGCTGAAGGAACCTTTTTATCCTGAAGTCTTTGTTGATCTCTCAGCCCGAAGGCACCAAGTATTTCATGATCTGGAGATCATGGTGACAGACAAGATTTCCAAAAGGGTTAGCTATCTCAGGACATGTCTGTTATGACTCTGAAAGCAGGAAAGAGGAGGGCAGTGAGGAGAGAGGGGGCATGGAGATACTTTTGGAAAGGGTATTCTAATATTTCTTTTTTTTTTTTAAATCCTAGTTTTGGATGTCCATTGTGGCCACCACTATGCCCATACCCTGTGGAGGATTCATGCCTGTTTTTGTGCTAGGTAAGGGTTGATGGCATCCTATTGATAGCTATAATCTGGGGAAGGGGGTGAGAAAACAAGGAAAACCCTAGCACACTGGGAGTCTGTGGTCTTAGTGCCTAAGCACAGATGATGCTGAAAACATGGAGGCAAAGAAAATTTATCTTAACATTACCCTTCTTTATCTACCTCTAGGAGCTGCATTTGGAAGGCTGGTAGGAGAGATCATGGCCATGTTGTTCCCTGAGGGTATCTTATTTGATGACTTCCTCTACAAGATCTTACCTGGGGGCTATGCAGTAATTGGTGAGACATATTCCTACCCTCTATAAACAGACATTGAGTACCCCAAATCCCTGCAATCAAAGTCTGCTAATACATCTTCTTTCAAGGTACAGCAATTTAGTTAAGTTAACAACACTATTCAATTTAAGTTTTGTTCAAACAGCCAGCTCTTGGCTCTGCCTCTCGCTGTTTCTTTTTTGTAAGCCTTAACTCCTTCCTGTGGAAAATGGATCATAGGAATCAAATAAGAAAATTAGGATGGTTCAAGGCCAGCCTGGTTTCCAAAGTGAGTTCCAGGATAACCAAGGCTACACACAGAGAAACCCTGTCTCAAAAAACAAAACAAACAGAAAAGAAAAGAAGAATGTGGTACCTTGCTTTGTCTTTACATGTTTAGTAGAATCTTATTTCCTAAGAACTACGGAACCAATAATGCAGGTGATGGGCCCAGTTCATCCAAACTGAATTGTGTTCATGTTAATGGGGGCTAATTTTTTGTAATTTAAGAATGTCATCAAGAGAAGTCATGGTACGTAACAAGTCTCACATAGGAGGCTTATTGGAAGGGGAGAGAAGGGGTAGAGAAAGGGGTGGGGAGGGGCAGAGACTGGTCCCTGGGGACAAGAGTGATAGGAGAGGGGCAGGAAGAGGGAGAGAGAGGGAGAGAGAGAGAGAGAGAGAGAGAGAGAGACTGGAGGTGGGCAAGACCCAGCTTTTAAAAGGGAACTTAGCAAATGTTTACAGGAGGTGCTCTTAGTGGCTGCAGCTGGACATTTCCTGTCAGGTCAGCACCCTAAGGTCAGGCTAGTACAGATGCCTAAATAGGAACACTAATAACACAGGAGTACGAGCTGAGAAACACGAGCCCGGAACTTCTAAAATAGCTGCTGAGGTGGACCTACGTATGGCACTCTACTTCCTGACCCTAGTTCATTTGTAAAAGCTTCATTTATCCGTAGGAGTCTTCTGTCCTCTCCGTTCTCTCAGGTATCTCTCGTCTTCCGAATTGCACAGTTTCCAGTGCATACATACTGTGTAGGTTATGTTCTGAACAACGCTCTGTGCATTATCTACTCAGGTCATATCTCCTAATATTAGACTTTTGTGACCTTTAATTGCTACATTTTCAAATAAGCGTTCTCCTATATTTTTCCAATGGATATTTCCATCATTTTACTTTATTAGTTTTAGTTTTAGGGTTTTTTTGTTTCTGTTTTTGTTTTTAAGACAGGATATCTTTGTTAGGGTTTCTAATATTGTGAAGAGACACCATGGCCACAGCAACTCTTTAAAAAAAAAAGATTTATTTATTTATTATGTATACAGTATTCTCAGTACTTTACCTGCAGGCCAGAAGAGGGCACCAGATCTCGTACAGATGGTTGTGAGCCACCATGTGGTTGCTGGGAATTGAACTCAGGACCTTTGGAAGAGCAGGCGGTGCTCTTAACCACTGAGCCATCTCTTCAGCTCCCCACAGCAAGTCTTATAAAGAAAAATATTTCATTGAGTGGCTTACAGTTTCAGAGGCTTAGTCAATTTTCATCATGGCAGAACATGGCAGCATGCAGGCAGAGAAGGAGCTAAGAGTTCTACGTCTTGATCGACAGGCAACAGGAAGGGAACTGAGTGCCATGCTGCCCATCACTTGAGCATAGGAGACCTCAAAACGCACCCCCTATAGTGGCACACTTCCTCCAGCAAATCCACAGCTACTCCAACAAAGCCATACCTTCTAATAGTACCACTCCCTATGGGGGCCATTTTCTTTCAAACCATCACACAGGGTCACTTTACACAGCCCTAGCTGTCCTGGAAGCTGCTATGTAGACCTTTCCCTCATATTTGAATAAGAAGTACAGTTAAAGTATGAGTGACTATTGAATTGATAAGACAACAACTTAAAAATACTAAGATTGACCTTTGGTGAGTCTGTAGAATCATAATGATTTAGATCTGTAAGAGTTTTAGAAGTCCTTTCGTGACATTGTCACTCTGTGGATAAGAGCATGGTATTCAGGGAAGTAAAGACTTTTCATATAATAGACACAGAATCAGGATCTGTGGCTCATGATCAATGGAGCCCTCATGGTTCTATGTCCACAGCATGGTTCTTGAATTTTCTTGCTATTCATTCATGAACTGTTGGCATCAACACCTGAGGCTCAAAGTAAGATTCTATTATTAGGTTTTTAAATATTCAGTTGAAAGTGATCCAAACTTTGAAAAACAAAGAATGGATAAGATATCATTCTCTTCATTATAAATGAAAAGTTCTGCATGTACATTTTGTAACTTACTGAAGGTTATATATAAATTAGATCAAACAGATAATTTTTGAACAGGCCAGCATTCTTACCCCTACTCTTGAAAAGTTGCAATGCTGGGGTTGTTGATACTGACCCGGGTCCTGTCTTCTATTCTGTGTCATCCTCACTGTACCTCATTCATCTCCCACTCCAGAAAAGACAGCTCTAACCCATCAATACCTTCCTCTCACTCCAGGGGCAGCAGCTCTGACTGGGGCTGTCTCCCACACAGTCTCCACAGCTGTGATCTGCTTCGAATTGACTGGTCAGATTGCTCACATCCTTCCCATGATGGTGGCCGTTATCTTGGCCAACATGGTGGCTCAGAGTCTGCAACCCTCCCTCTATGACAGCATCATCCAGGTCAAGAAGCTTCCCTATTTGCCAGACCTTGGTTGGAACCAGCTCAGGTCAGAACCACTAGCAAGAATTAGTTTAGATATGGTGGGATGTAGGAGGTCCTGAAGCCGAGAACAAGGCTAACATCAGGAAGCATGTTTTTTCAAAAATTATTTTCATGTTTCCACATATTTAATAAATACTATAAGTGAAAGAATGCATGTCAGACCTTGTGGGAAGAAGAAAGGGCCAGCATAAACCTGTAGTGGGCTAACCCAGGGTGCTTTTTCCCTCCTTAGCAAATTTACAATCTTTGTTGAAGACATCATGGTACGTGATGTGAAGTTTGTTTCAGCTTCTTGCACATATGGGGATCTGAGAAACCTACTCCAAACCACCACAGTCAAGACTTTACCATTGGTTGATTCCAAAGGTAAGGAAGGAAGGAAGGAAGGAAGGAAGGAAGGAAGGAAGGAAGGAAGGAAGGAAGGAAGGAAGGAGGGAGGGAAGGTGACTAACCAGCTGGTGACCAAAGCAGGGTTGCTTGTTCAGAGGCTGAGAGCACCAGCATCATCTCAGCTACTTTCTCACCTCCTAATATAAACATATTTAGGGAAGAAATGCTTATTTCAGCTTCTGGTTTCAGAGAGTTCAGTCCCTTATGATAGAGAGAGCATGGTGGGACAGGGTAGCACACATCATGGCAGGCCAAGATGCCTAGGAAAAGAAGCTGGCACTTAGCTCCTTTCATTCTTATTTCCCCCATTTTTCTGGGATGCAAAGCCATGAGATTGTGCTACTTATATTAATAGTGGATCTGCCACCTCCCCATGTAATCTCTAGAAGTGTCCTCGTAGACACTCCCAGAGGTGTGCCTCACCAGTCTCCTGAGTGATTCAAAATCCAGATAACCTGACAGGATTCTTCATCGCAGGGATGGACTTAAATTTAGAGCTACTAAAGGAAGCTCAGTTTATACTGATTGAAGAGCATGCCCTTCCTTTAGGATGTAAAAAACACAGCCATAACATAGGCACACAAGGCAGTTAAAATCCAATTAAGAGAATACAGGCAATTCTTGCTATTCATGCAGCCATGAATTTTAAAGTCCTCATGCACCTGGAACGGTTTTCAGAACAATGTTCCAAGAGGAAATACAGAGCTAAGTTTCTTGACTCTGATCACAGCATTTTTGCCAAGCAGTCAATACATAGCCATGTTGTCTGTGTTTCTGTTTTAAGATACCTTGTTTAATAGACATTTTTGTCATTCATAAACCATGATCTCAAGGCCAGCAGCGCTGCAGTCCTACCTAAGTGAAATTCCCCTAACGCATCTTCTCAGTAAGGCAAAGCACAGCCCTCCCTCTACTGCTTAGGGTCAGTAGACAGCACTTCAGCAGAACGTCTGGGGACACTTTGACAGCAGAGTCACCACACACAGCACAGAGATTCTACAGAACAACGTGGCATCAGATAGACTGCTACCCGAGCACTGTTTGCTTGGCCTGGAGTGAGAAGACTGGGTGCTGTTGGTTCAACGTCAGCTGGGAACATGAGGTTCAGGCAGCTCACCTTATTGTTGCTCTGTGCATGTCTGTGAATTAGAATTACAGATACACTCATGGTGGGTAAGCGATTTCAGAAGGAGAGACTTCATAAACAGTGTGGGTCAACTGAAAATCTTGGGCCCCTCTCCTACTTTACTCAGTAATGTCATGGCTCTAATGGCCAGCCCAAGGAAGATTGAGAACTGTTCCTCATGGAGAAGGAAATGGCTTTCATAAATGTTGATGTCACCTTCCCTTTCATTCACCCTTCTTCCTGCCCATGGCTGGCATTTCACTCCGCTGTGTGTCCCCGCCACTGTCGGTTCTTTCTCGTTAGACTGGGTAGTCCTTGAGTGGAGAGACCATAATCTCTGTGCTTTCAGAGTTCTATGTATTAACTGGACATTCAGTATGTACTTCGCTGGTCTGTGAATTAGTGCAATAGAAAATAGACACGAGGAGGTATTTGGAGCCAGGAGTAATGTTAGTTTTGACTTCAGACTTTCAGAGTATCCACATTTCTCAAACTACATTAGTTCAGACATTGCCGTAAGCTCAGAATCCTTCCAAGTAGCTCCTGAAGCCTTGGATCTTCCTTAGAGCAAGGGTGCACAACCAGTGGGTGCGAGGTTTTCATGATGATGATGAAGATACAGCAGTAAGGCATGTCTTAGTACCCTTGATGCAGTGCTGTGGATGTTAACTTTCAGAAAATGTTCAGCACTGTAGCAGGATTCCTATAAACATAAAGGTCTCTCGGAAAGGGAGAATCTTGTTCATTTCCTCTCAGGACCTAGGTGCTTTAAAGGATGGAACTTCTTCCAGGAGAGAGGACCCGATGCTAGTGTTGCCTATAGACTCCTTTAGCGTGTGTTTGAGTTTCAGACCGTTACAACTGCCTCTCGAGCTTCATTACTTTTGGATAGGGTTAATCAGCATATTTTAATAGCGAGCGTACATATTTGCAAATATGATATTAGGGCATCATACAGATAAGTACAGATTAGCACCAATTAGTGTGCTGCCAATTGGTCTGGAAGTGCTAAATGTGTGAAATTAAAGGAATCAAGTGAGGCCACCCCGGAGGAGTTTTAAGATGAATTTTTCGGTAAGAGAAGGTAAGAGCTGGAATCGGGAAAGGCTCTGAGCTCCTGCTGCACCTGACTTGCTGGACACTGTGGTCGTGGAGCAGGCCCTCAGGAAAACATGGTTGTCCCCCAGAGTCAATGATCCTGCTGGGCTCAGTTGAACGCTCAGAACTGCAGTCCCTCCTCCAGCGCCACCTGTGTGCAGAGCGAAGGTTGAGGGCTGCCCAGGATATGGCGCGCAAGTTATCGGAACTGCCCTATGATGGCAAGGCACGGCTGGCTGGGGAGTGGCACCCTGGTGGTCGACCAGAGTCCTTCGCCTTTGTGGATGAGGATGAAGATGAGGACATCTCCAGGAAGTCAGAGGTAACCAAGACAGACGAAAAGGGAAACTGACAAGTGAAAATGTCAGTAGGGGGCAATAGTGATATCTCTCCTGGATTGGGCTAGACTGCGCTGGGCTGGGCTGGGCTGGGCTGGGCTGGGCTGGACTGGGTTAGACTGGGCTGTAATGGACTGAGCTGGGCTGGACAGGACTGGACTAGGCTGGGCTTTGCTGTGTCAGGTGCTGGAAAGAAGGAAAGGGGAAGAGAAACACTGACAAGTGAGAAAGAGACCATACTGGATCCAGTGCAAAAGAGACCAGGGCATGAGTGGTGTTTTGAAAGGAAGAAAAGAATTCAAGGAGGGGGGCGGGCAGTGTAGAGTTAGATCTCCTAGAACACCTGCCAGTAAAGGTAGCAAGGAAGGCATCATGAGGCCTCTTTTCTGAGACTGAGAATGCTTTATTTTATTTTATTTTTAGCTACCACCGTCTTCTCCTCCTCCACCTCCCCTCTTCCCTACTGCTCCATCTTACCCTGAAGAACCTAATGGGCCGCTGCCCAACCACAAACAGCCACCGGAAGCTCCAGAGCCTGCAGGTAAAGACTTCTCAGCATGCTTTGGGAGTTATGTTTGGACTCACGTTTACTAAAAGCTCCTCTTGTAAGGAGATGCCAGGCTAGGCGATTTCAAGAGCTGACTCTAATTGATAAATCCATGGTGCTGTCCTAGGGAGTTGGGAAAGAGGTAGAAAAGAGGAATGAATCCCCTGGGGTACAGCTAGAGGAAGTACGGGTCTTTGGTGGCACAGTGTCAGAGACCATTGGCAGCACCCCCACCCCATCTTCTCACTACTCCTTTCAGGTCAAAGATCATCCGTCTTCAGGCGCCTGCTGCACTGCTTACTGGGCAGAGCTCACTCTACAAAGAAGAAAATAGCCCAGGTAAGAGACTATGTGTCTAGAGGAAGAAGGAAGACCAGGCGCCTGTCCTTGTGGAACGAGAAGCCAAAGTCCTTAGAAGGGCCGAGATCCCACCAAGGGTGGCGATGGCTTGAAAAGGTGGCTTTTGGGGCTGGATCTGCCCAGGGAGACATGGTTTCTGCGTCTCTGAAAACTGGAACTAGCCTGAGAAGGAAAGGGAAAGAACTTGGCCCTGTTTCTTTCTTCCCTAGGATTCAGCGGATTTAGTGGATAACATGTCACCGGAAGAGGTAAGAAAATCCACGGCGGATTGTTTCATCCAGTGAAGGCATTGCTTTTCTTTTTTTGTTTTTGAGACAGGGTCTTACTATGCAGTTTCTGGCTGGCCTGGAACTCACTGTGATGGTCTCAAACTCACAAATAGCCATCTGCCTCTGCCTCCCAAGTGCTAGGACTGAATGGTGTGTGTTACCATTTCTTACTGTACCATGAAGACTGAACGCCAGGTAGATGATGATTATGTGCCTATTAGAAATAAAGCACATCTAGGTACAAAAAGAAGACTGATTATATATTTCTAGTGTATATCTTCCCAAAATAGATATTGAGAAGACATTTCTGAGGACAAGAGTCAAACAAACGTAAAAACTCCTTATATTTTGCAAGATGACAACCTTGACTATATCAAGATATTGATTTTAACAAAAAATCATATTGAGTCAATACAGAAATTAGAGAAAGCAGTCAATGTGAAAAGAATCCACCTGCTGTCCCTGCTATGATTTAAGTGTCACATAGTGAGAGCTCTAGTTTCTAACCGGTGTTTAACTTTTCCTAAGACACAGCAACATAATCTTCCTCTCCATGGACAGAAGCTGGAGGTATATCTAGTATGTGGTCAGCACACAAATGCTAGAGTCCACCAATCGCTGCCTATGGAGTCCCTGTCAAACTTAGCGCTGTGTGTCCTTACTACTTCATCTGCACAATGCAGACGAAGGCAGAGCCGTTACGAGGATTCGATGAGCTAAGACATGGAGAGGAATTAGAATTATGCCCGGTACAGATGAAGCGCTTGGCAAATGTTCTCTGAAAATGTTGCTACTTTTGTTACTGGGAAAGGGGGTGGAGCTGAGAAGGCCTGGGATGACCTCAGAAGGACCAAGAAAGCAGGTCCTATCTAAGTCCCATCCTCTTTGCAACATTTCAGACAAGCATCCTCTTATACTAAGAACTGGTTAGGCTTCCTGTAACCCTTTAGCCAGGATCATGGGAGTTTAGAGGCTGCATAGCTGTGTCCAGAAATTTCAACAGAACATTGAGGGAGCTTCAATGTGGACTCAGCACTCAATCCTGGGACTAGGAGCTAGCTAGCCTTTGCTGGTACTCTCTGCAGGTTAGAGTGCAGATTTAGAAAGTAAGAAAATTGAAGTGTGACATCATTCACTAGGACTGGAGAACATCTTAGATTAATTGATGAGTCCTGGAAAGAGTGGCTTATCTGGCATCTTGGGTTGTAGATAAGTCAAGAGGATAGCTGGCTTTGAGCCTTAATCATTTGGTTAATAGACTAAAAAACAAAGCAAGCAAAACATAAACAGTCCAAGTCAACTAAATACCAAGCAGTGCAGAGAGTCTGCTCAGTCAACAGAGAGCCGCTCTGCTCTACACGTAGGAGGTGATGCTAGCTGCCTCCGTCTCCAGCTGTTGACACCCCTTAACTCTACCAATGGGTGTCTATCCAGCAGGCAGAAGGGCCAACAGAAGGCTGAGTATAAACTGCCATTTCTGAAAAGCAAAGGTTCACAAAGCGTCAAGGTATGATAGGAATAAATGAACAGAAAAGATGTGTCTGAATGAGAGGGTCAATATGACACACGGTTAAGGTTGGACAGAAGTGTGTGAAGACACAGACTATAGGAAAGACCCATACTCTGGGCACCTGAGGGTGAAGGGTGGACCTTGAGGCCAGAGTACAGGGGAGAAGGAAGCTGTGACCCTCTGAGAGGAGAAGGTGTGCCTATCAACCGAGAGTGTCTGTGATGGTTCCCGTGGGACAGAGCTGGGCTCCTGAAGTTGAAGGGGTCTCTGTGCTACTCTGTCAACAGATTGAGGCCTGGGAGCGGGAACAGCTGAGCCAGCCTGTGTGCTTCGACTGCTGCTGCATCGACCAGTCTCCCTTCCAGCTGGTGGAGCAGACAACGCTGCACAAGGCAAGCCCTTGCTGACTGCTCAGGGCTTTAGGGAGGGCAGAAGTGGGCACATGCTGACCTGCGCTTTCCCCATCAGACTCATACACTCTTCTCACTTCTTGGCCTCCATCTTGCCTATGTGACCAGCATGGGGAAGCTCAGAGGTGTCTTGGCACTAGAAGAGGTAAGGATGACTAGGCCCCGCTTGACCAGAGAGAGAGAAGGAGAAATGGACCCAGGAGAAGGGGACATGGCGGGGAACATAAACAAGGGAGAGACTGCAAAGCATGCTGTGATCACAGTCCTCTAAGGGACATAGTTCTCCAGCCAGTAGGGACCCCATGTGGTTTTCTCCCAGTGGTCTGGTTTGGTTGAGTGGGGTTTAGGTGAGCTATGGGGAGGGGTGTGGGAATATGTGGTAGGTACGAAGCAACCACTAGGAGGAAAGGGGTTTCTGGGGTCTTTCTCAGGGAGGCTGGCAGTCTCTTCCTTCTGATGTGTGGGAATAGCTTTGTCTTTTTGTCTGTCCCCATGATTGTTCCCTGTCTGTCTTGGCTTTCTCCCCTGCTTGCTACTCTTTTCTTTTCTGTTTCTTCCTGGTTTGTGCAGTGTTTTTTTCATTGCCTCCCATCTTCTTTCTTTCTTTTTTTACCTTTGCTTATGTTTTCCTTTTTTATTTATTTTTATTTATTTATTAAAAATTTCCACCTCCTCCCCACCTCCCATATCTCTCCCCCTCCCTCCTCCCCCTCCCTCTCCAGTCCTAAGAGCAGTCAGGGTTCCCAGCCCCAAGGGAAGTCCAAGGTCCTCCCCCCTCCATCCAGGTCTAGGAAGGTGAGCATCCAAACAAACCAGGCTCCCACGAAGCCAGTCCATGCAGTCAAATCGAAACCCCATCTGCTTTCTTCCCCCCCCCCCCCCCCCCCCCCCGTTGTCTATCTCTTTACCTCTTTCTCTTTCTCTCCAGCTACAGAAAGCTATTGAGGGCCACACCAAATCTGGGGTGCAGCTCCGCCCTCCTCTTGCCAGCTTCCGGAATACAACTTCAACTCGGAAGAGTCCTGGGGTGCCACCCCCTCCTACAGAGGGCTGGGGTCTGCCTGAGGGTGGAGATGCTTCTCCTGGAGCAGAAGCCGTAGTTCCTACCATGCCAGAGACTCCTGTACCCCCTCCATCTCCAGAGGTCCCTCCCTGCATGGCCCCAGCCAGAGTGGAGGGTGAGCTGGAGGAGCTGGAGATGGTGGGAAGCCCAGGACCAGAGGAGGACCTGGCTGACATTTTGCATGGCCCAAGCCTGCGGTCCACTGATGAGGAGGATGAAGATGAGCTGATTCTGTGAACAACCCCTTCCAAACTTTCTTCATCAGAACCAGGGGCCCATGTTACAGAGTGGGCTTGCGTGTGATAGGGGTGTTGAAGTTGGGGAGCCCCCCCCCACTTCGTCTTATTCTTACCCGCACTGTGAAAGGTGATGGTGATGATCTTACGCAGAACTTGACCTTGGGCATGGAAGAATTTGGGTCCATCAGACGCCTTCCCCCATTTCCAGGCAGGGCTCAAGGCCCCATGCTTGGAAGACCCCCCGTGTTTCCTGCTGTGCAGGTCCAGCCCCCATCAGTCTCTCACCTCCCACAGTCCCCAGTGTTGCTCGGGTACCATCCTGACTCTGCCTGTCTAGATTTCGGTTTCCACATGGAATAGGAGAATGGTGGTCCAGATCGATTGATGTGCCACATTGGAAGAGATGTGGGACCATAATATTGCACTGTGGACTGACCACCTTACAACGTGCCCCCAAGCCTGCCCACCTTAGGTTCCAGGGAACCAAGTGGAGTTCCCTGGAAAAGAGGTTGACAAAGGCTCCATGTGGCGAGGCGGGTGTCATGGTCCAGTGCGTGTGTCTGACCCCGGCAGCAGAATGCTTTCCTGTATCCCAGGCTGTCTCCCTAGTTCCAGGTTTCCCCTAGGACATGCACATTCCCACTGCAATGGCTGGCTTAGCCTGCCAACAGTCGTCTCTGCCTTGGAGCTACTCTAGCTGGGGCTCCTCCCCAAGCACCGGCAGTGGGTCATGCAGATTCCAGTCCTTTATAGTAGCTCCTTGGGGTCTTCTGGCATGGGGGTACCCTTGGGGTGGCAAGCTTTCGTTTGCCCCTCCCCTAGAGGACTCTCATCTTGGTTAGCCAAGAACTTGATAGTTGTACTATACAGCATTAGCCTGCTACACCCAGGAAGAGATGCCATGTGTTCTGAGCATGTAGACACCCAGCTTCATTCACGGGCTTTTCCTTCCTCACTGTAGGCTTTAGTTCTGCAGCTGAGCCCTCAGACAGCCGCTTTTCTGCCCCTCCCCCCTTGCCCAGGTCTCCTCTATCCCCCCAAATAAGACACTCATACTCAGAGGATGCCACCACATTCTGTTTAGTGTCATTGAACACAGCCTCTGGCCTTCTGCAACATGGGTTCCTTCCACCTCCTCAGGCCAAGAAAGACACTGAAGCCTAGGTAGGAGAATTTGCAGGGGGCATCCAAACCCATGCCCATGTGTATATAATCTATAATACTTATATATATTTATATAGAATTCTCTCTGTAATATATGTCATAGAATCCTTCCTGGGCCTGGGGTGAGTTTCACATTAAGCAAACATGCTAAGACTGACCATAGAAATGGGTATGCCTCAGACCTGGAAGACAGAGTATGGGATATAAAAGGGTAAGAACTCATCCTTCAAGATTCCCTCCTTAGCACAAGGAAAAGAAGGGAGGTGTGTGAACTGGGGAGGGCAATGGAAGGGAAGGAATGGAAAGTTTGGATTTTCATTTAATAAAGTCAATTGAAAATTAAAGTGTACCCCCCCTAAAAAAATCATTCAGCAAGAGCAGTTTCATTCACAAGAATATAAAAAACAGCCCTGCTCCCCAGCTGCTGTAACACGTGCTGCACAGCCTTTAACCCCAAAGGAAAAGCAACCCTTCCCACCCACCCCTAACAGCCTCTTCCTGCACATGCCCCACCCCTCCCCTTAAAGTAGGCTAGAAGCAAACCCCCATGCACCCTGCCCCAGCACCAGAGAGGTGGTCCCTCCCTCCAAAAGAGTTCAACTTGGTCCTGGGTCAGCTCCTTGAGTCTTCTCTCTCCAGAGTGGGGCGGGCCTCACCAGCCTCTGTGGCAGTATGCCAGCAGCCTGGGGAAACCACGCCCCTGCCTAGGTACAGACCCTACAAGGCTCCTTCATGTCTTTTGTAGTCTTTCATTGGGGACCATTTGGCTTCCTTGAGGAATGGAAGGAGTAAAGAAAGCTACTTTAGTTTAGTCTTCCTAACTCTTCAGGGCCCTGAGCAAAAGGGAACCAAAGTGAATGAACCTACTCTCTGGACTCGACGTCCACCTTCACCTGGGGGGAAGAATGCGGGCGCACTGAGATGAGACACACTTGTTGACAGAGAGGATAGACAAGGCAGAGAGACCCTGGGAGTAGGTTAGCTTGAACATGCAAATTCCCAGGGGGCTAGGACAGGAGACCAGGGGTTAGGGGCAGTTGCCAGGGTTGGCAGGCTAGCCCTTCCTAGTCCGAGAAATGAGGTCCTGATAGGCTAAGCCACAGCACTAGCAAACACGAGGTATCTTCTCCCATTCAGGCAGCGTTAGATGAGCTGAGCGGCCATTCACCTCCCTTGGCTCTCCAGGTCTACTCCCATGTTTCCTCCATGGCCCGACCCCAGGATCCTATGCATCCCCTCCCCTGAAGGATGGGGGACACCTACTCTGGTTCCACTTCAGTGTATGAATACGGTGCAGGACAGAGTCACGGAAGAACAAAATCACGCCAACTCTGAGCCTCACTGTTCCTGTGGGTGAGGGAGTAGTTTGGGACCCCTGACAGTTATAGTAGGACACAAAGCCTTGGAACTGGAGCCATAGACAGACAGGAGGAAGAAGAAAAAGAGGGTGACAAGCTTGGGCGTCTCCTATCACATCTCTGCTTATGCCAAGGGCCAGATTGAGGCTGCGTCTGCTCCAGCCCATTCACAGCAATACTGCATCGACTTGTTGCTGCTCCCTGTCCCCACGGTCCACTCCGAATCGCAGGGCAAAGGAGGTGTGGGAGGGCAAGCTTATGTCTCGCCACAGCCAGTCCCATAAGGAACAATGGATGGAGGGAACAGCCGACAAAAACGCAGAGGCATCCCATGTCCACCCTGGCCCTCAGCCACCAGCCCAGCCAAGGCAGTGACAGCACCAGACTCCCCACTCTGCTCTGCTCAACCCTGAGTCCCCAAGAAGTTATAAAAATGTAGAAAAGGCAAAGAGAAAAGTGTAAACAGCTCCAGAGAATTAGGGGAGGGTAGAGGGAGGCCCAGCCCTCGTGGTACCCCCGGTTGATGGGACACTGCAATCCAAGGTCAAGAATCTGAGACTGGTTCCCACTCACCCTCCTCAGGCATGGGTGGAAGAAGGCAGAAAGGGAAGCTACAACTGGGGTAGCCAACCCCATGGCGCCTTCTCCCAGATCCTTAAGGTCCTCCTTCCAGCCACAGGGCATTCAAGTGGCTGTGTTTATCCTTTGTCTCAGTGGCGACCCTCTTGCCTCTGAGTAGGCTTTGGGATGAAGAATCATACTGTGACCCCTGTCATTCCCAGCTGCCATGTCTGTCTCGTCCTCGGCTCCCGGTCCCAGAAGCCAAAGAATGCCTGAATTGGGCACGCTGTCTATGCTAAACACAGAAGGACCGCCCTGAGGCCTGCTCCCCACAGCGGGGAAGCACTGATGCCATGGCCAGAGAAAGCAGAATGAGGAAAGCAAGAGTGAAATGGAGAAAGGAGGCATTCAAGACAGCACAGCCAAGGATCCTGGAAGACGAAATCAGGGGTGTAAGAACTGAGATTCGGTGTTCAGCACGGCGCGCCTGGGCATGGACCCAAGAACCATAGCTATGGCTTATCTCCCACCATCCTGCCAGGGTCACAGCCACCTAATTGCCTGGGTCTCAGTTCCTGGAACCATGGTTTCTGGAGTGCAAGCTTAGATAAAACCCCCCGCCGGTCCTTCACTTTCCAGGGTGCTAGCGGGCTGGTGAGTGAGGGCTGGAAGCTCGCGGTTCCCTGCTGTCTTCTGCCCGGGGTTTCATCTGTGCTGCCGGAGCTTGAGAGGGTATGGGTTGCAGCCATGCCCCTCAGGTCAGTGGGGTGGGAAGAAGTTAGTTGTTGGCGTCACCCTCCTCCTCATCAAAGGACTGCACACCTGAGGACGTGACATCGGACACCTTCCGGCTAAGCGCGGTGGACATCTCCGGGTCTTCTCGTGGGGAAAGCGACTCCAGGTCCCGGCATCCTGCATCCTCCTCCTCCTCAGGGGCCAGTGGTCTCTTCTCTTCCTCTACAGAGCCCATGGCCAGGTCCACCCCACCAACCTCTGGCGCCCAGTCAGTGTCTACCCCCAACAAAGGTAGAGGCTCCTGAGCAGAGTATCCTGAAGCAGGTTGGGAAGGCCCTATGTCATGCAGACTGGGCTGTGAGTCATCAAATGCAGGGCCAAGATAGGATCCTGTAGCTGGAGATGCAATGAGGGACTGATCACTCGCTTCCCAGGCATCTGATGACCCCAGGCAGTACATCCCCTGTGACACGTAGGAGTGAGGCCATCCGTCCATGGGGGCTTGAGCTAGTGCATCTGTCAAGAGAGTGAGCAAGGTTGGAGGAACCGCAGAATATCGCAGGCAGTGAGAAGAGCTCACAGGACTCCTGTCTTATGCTTATGACATGGGTATGGGGGCACCGGAGAAGCTGAGACAAACAGAAAAGTCCTAAAAGGACAGAAAAGGACAGAGGGAGCCTAAATTGCTGGGAAGCCCCCCAGGCTTAGGGTTGGACTCTAGAAGCATCCCTCACCCTGACTTTCCATCAGCTCCTGGTAGTTGTCACTGTAGTTGCAGTCCAGTGGCTCCTGGGTAGAATTGACACTCATGTCCTCACCATCCATGGAAGACCAGGCCATAAGTGTAGCCTCAGAAATAGCAAACTGTTCCATGACACCTATGAGAAGAAATGAAATTGTCAGAAGAGTCCTCGTGTAACCCTTAGACCCGTGAAAGGGATGTGGAGAATCCTGGTGCAGCATGGTTCAATGGAAGTACAAGATAAACCACGTATCATCTCATTTAAGAAAAGAAAACAGAGGGCTCCAGAGATGGTTCAGAGGTAAGAGCACTGGCTGCTCTTCCAGAGGTCCTGAGTTCAATTCCCAGCAACCACATGATGGCTCACAATCACCTGTAATGAGATCTGGTGCCCTCTTCTGGCCTGAAGGAATACACGCAGGCAGAACACTAAACATAAGTAAATCTTTAAAAAAAAAATAAGAAGAAAGAAAGAAAGAAAGAAAGAAAGAAAGAAAGAAAGAAAGAAAGAAAATGAAACAAACAAGTGGAATTAGTTCTAATAACAAATCTTAAGTTTAAGTCTACATATGATTCTCTTTCCATATACAACCAACATAAACATTGTTAATGAAGTATTTTGCATTCTTCATGTGAAGTCTTTGAATCAGTTTGGTACTTTCCTTATAGTACATCTTCATTGAGATGGGTCACAATCCAAATTCTCAATAACCACATGTAGCCAGTGTCTACTCTTTTACTCTGAAGCAAGGCTAGACCATGGGGGATTTTCCAAAAGGTCACACTTATCGAATTCCTAGGGGAAAAGATGTGTTCCTCTGGTGAAATAGCCTGAGAGATTAAAGTTAGAAATTCCAGAAGTTTGTCTTTGGAGGTTTTAGAATCTGAACCTGGAGTGAGAGAGATGGCTTAGTGGAAAAGCTTACTGCTCCAGCAGAGTACCTGAGTTAGGTTCTGAACACCCATACCAGGCAGTTCACAACAGCTCGTAACTCAAGCTTCGGGGGTTCTAACACCCTTAATCTCCAGGGTCTCTTACATACATGTGGAACACATAAACACATGCAGGCAAAAACACGTGAACATAAATAAAACAATTTTTTAAAAGAAATAAATTGAATTTAAATTCAGATGGCCTAGGATATAGGCATCCAGATAGTAGGTTTCAGAATTAATGAAGAATTCTCAAGGGAGCATCAGGTAAACGCGGGTCCCCAGTCGCATAAGCAACTCTATCCAGGGACTAGAAGAAGGGAGGGCATGACAGCGAGGGTGCGAGCATTGCGGGTCCCTAGTCTAGTCAGAGCCATGAATAAGCTGAACTCCATTGCTATTACCTTGTCCTCCCTCTCTGCCCTCCATGTCTATCCTCCAGCCCCACTCAGACTTCCACCACCACCCACCGCCCATACCAACAACACAAACGTCCTTCTCTTCAGCCCTACCCCTCTCCTTGGGTATCGTCCTAAGAGCTGCCAGCAGCATTGGTTCACCTTGGTATGGACACCACACACTCGCCATCAGACCTATACCAGTGTCATCAGAACGAAACCGTTTCCAGGGTCACTCCCCTTAGCCATCCATTAGCTGTCACTCTCACGAGTCCACTAAGTCAATTCAAGAAATCAAACGTTGATGAGCATGGCTAGAAGAAACCCCCGGGGCCTCTTTCATTTTTAGAAACAGGTATAAGCAGAGTCATTTGAAGTCCCAGGCCCCTGTGTTTTCCCCTAGACTAAGAGAGGCCAGGGGAAAGATGGTACCATGTTAAAGGAAAGGAAACATCTGGGACACATGGCCTCACAAATCTCATCGGCACCCTGTTTTCTAAGGCTATAGTGAAAATATGTTGGAGGGAACTTATCAGGATTAACCAGTTCAAAAACAAAAAACAAACAAAGTTGAAATCAAGGCTGTTAGAAAATATGAGCCCGTGGTCAGCATGCAAAGAGACCGTTTTTCCATAAGAAAGCAGACTAGAGGGTCAGCCTCTGACCATCAAAACAAACAAACAAAATGAATCATCTGAGGGCTTGGGATGCAAGTACCTGCTAGGAAACGTGCCTCCTTCTCGCCGTCGCTGAGATCGGAGTAAGCATCTGTATCCCTGCGCACAGCCTCATGGCTGTGTTGGGGCTGAATTGTTGGGGCCTTCCCCCAGCCCTGCCACTCGATCATGTGGGCCACCCGGCCTTGCCCCATGGCTGTAGGCTTTGTCACGTGGTCCTTCATGCTTCTCGAGATCCCTATGGAGTCAGACAATACCCACATCCTTCAGGATACCACACACTATGCAGAGCAGATCCACCCATCATCCCCACCCAGGTTCCATGGGATTCCAACCACTGGGGAAAGTATCCCCTGGTATCCTGAGGGGGTAGTCTCAGGAGAGGAGAGACTTGACAGAAATGCCGATGTTGTGCCCGTAAACTCTGAGACATCTTGATAAGCAGGGAAACGAAGACGATCCTGCCAATATTCCTGTTTCCAGGTTTGGAGTCTCACCTGAGAACGATGACTTGGCCAGGGCCCCAATGCCATAGGCATTGGAGTTTCGCTTAAGCTTCGGAAGGATGGAAGTGGTGTCCTCCATGGAGAGCTAGGACCGGGAAGGTAAGAGAGTGGACAGAGGAATAAGAAGACTTGGGAGGGTGCTCTAAATATAGAATAGAGTTTTTGGTTCCCAGGAAGGTGGATACCCAAGGGGACAAATGGCAAAGAAAACCAAGGGCGTATATAGGCACACCCCTGAACACTGGGGGTCAGCAGAGCAGGGGAGGGCTCGTGCAGCCTGTCTGTAAAGGGTCCCGATGATGGAGGAAAAGGAGGGTCAGGGTAGATTGGGGAGGGCTAGAGGTGGCTGCACTCACATTGATGCCATCCCAGGAGAAATCCGTTCGTGTTTGCTGTAGGAGAGAGGAGAGGGGATGGTATCTGGGCACCTCTAGAAGTGCAATTCTGACTTCTTCTGAGGGACTTCCAGATAGTCACAGAGAGGTAGACCTTCCTGAGGCTGAGAAAGATCTCATTGTGTAGCATTGGATGTGTGTTTTGGGAATCAGGAAGATGTGGTTTGTTCCATCTACAGGAGTGGTTGGGATGTTGCCATAGAACTTATGAAGAGAATTCCCCCTTGGGCCTTTATGGGATGATGAGATGGTCAAGCAGCTAGGAACTTGGGCGGAGTTGTTGTAGTTGGTGGGTGGGTCTCTGAAGCACCCAGCCTTACCTCCGTGGAAGGTCGGTGGAGGCTGCTGCCATGCAGTGAGCTGGTGCTATCCATGTTGATCTGATCGACATCCTTGAGGCCTTTCCAGTCTACTGCAATCACTTCGTTCCCTGAAGCAGTCAGAGGGTTAGTTGCTTGTCCTCAGTCCCCTGGATCTCTGCTTGCTCCCTTCCCATAAGAGGCAGAGCCTAGGGTCCAGCCCTTCCACACCTGCCCACCAGTGCCATGCCTTCTGGCTACCCATTTCCTTCTATGTCTTTACCATCCATAAATTTCCGGTGAGGGAAATAAGTGAAACAAAACACTCATTTTCAGCTCAATGGGGAACAGCACGCTTAGGAAAAAAAAAATGCTTCCTGGCCCTCTCTGGTGTTGTTTACATGGAGAGGGAGGGGTCAGGGATTGGGTTGTTTCCATTCTGTGCCGAGGAATCTTTGAGACTGCCTTTATTGGATCCAGACTTCTCACCAAGTAACTGCCCTACAAACAAGGACACGGCTTTCTAGGGGAAGCTACTTGACTGTGCAGCTGGCTTTGATATTTGAGGGAGGAGAGGAATGTGGCTTCCCCCTTGGGGCTTCCTAAGAGTCAGGGAACTTAATTGACCAGGAAAAAGATATGGTGGGGATGAAGGTAGGTGATCGGTAAGAACCTGAGACTGTTTCCCCTGGAGCCAGAGAATTCGAAGATGCAACGGAGACTTTGAGCCCAATTCTCTCAGGGGACAGAAAATGAATTCAAGAGGAGAGACAGACATAAGAATAGGAAACAAGAGGACTTTGTAATTTCAGAGCTAAAAGAACAGAAATTCAAGGTGAGACGACCGAAGACAATGGGGGAGGTGGATGGGACGCCGAGAACTGGTGGTGGAGTAAGGAACCTAGGGAAGACTCCTGACCTGAATGCAGGGTGTCCTCTGGAAGTCTTGGGGAAGAATTTCTTGAGTATTTACAGAGAGATCCGAGAATCAAGTGGCAGCCTGAGCCATCTGACCTAAAGCCATTGCGTGTATGAACTTTTGCCTTTTGGATTTAGGATTATAGGTCCCTTCTCTGAAAGTATTCTGGCTGGGTCTTCGGCATGAAGAGGCATCCGGCATGCAGCAATAGAAAGTGGCAAAGAACAAAGGGGATGGAGGTCCTTGGAACTGAGAGGTAGAGTTCTCCATATACCCTCCAAGTTGTTCTGCTCTCTCTTGGGATCTTGTGAACTGATGAGGTGCATGAGACTCAGACCTGTGGCTAGGTCAAAGAGGAGCACACTGAGCCTAGTAGTGATGGAACAGGCAGAGAAAGCTCTCAGAGAGGAGTGGGAGAGGAGGTCGAGCAAGAGGAGGAAGGGGAGGTGGCCTTTGAGAAAGAGGGGGAGCTGAGTCAGAGGGGGGGGGATGGAGGGAAGGAGAACAGGGAAAGAGGTGAAGGCAGAGGAGGGTCTCCATGGAAATAAACTGGCTCTCAGAAATCAGGCTTCTGGAAAGTGAGTTTGTTTGTAATAATAATACGAATTATTCTCTCAGCCTGAGGTCACTAGGGCGTGTAGGCGGGAGAAATTGGGAGTTAGGAAGGGGAAAATTGGGGGGTTTGGAAAAGGACTGTATTAATGGGTTCAGCCCTAAAGCGGAATGGATGCGTGGGGGGTGGGAGTAAGGGGGCGGTAGTAAGGCAGAGGCTGGAGGAAGAGGACCGTTAAGGAAGCGCCTTTCTTCCCTCCCCCTGTCAAAGGTAAATAAAGAGCCGGCCCTGCCCTGCCTGCCCCCGCTGACAGGTGCAGGAGGGTCCAGGGGTTCCTTGCGGACCCCACCCTTCTGGGAAGCGGAATCCCGACCCCTCTCGGGACCGCAAACCTCTAGCTCCTCCCCGAGTCCACTGCTCTTCCCAAGCACCCCGGCCCAAGCCCATTCCCTCCGGGCAAGGAACCCGTTCCCTCCCGGTGGCACACGCTCTTCCCGCCCCCGCCCCAGAGGGAAAATGCACGTGAACAAAGCAAATCGGGGGAGGCAGGAGCGACGGAAAAAGGCTACCAAGAGGGAAATGGTTGGGGGCAAAACACACATGCCATATGGAGGGGAAGGTGGAGGGTGAGGGTGGGAGGGGGCGCGCGGAAGAAAGTCAGGGCTGAGGCTGGGGAGGAGGGTTTGAGAAGAGGGGCTGCTCCAGAAAAAGGGGCGCCCGGGAGGTTCTGGTCACGGCGGAGTAGACGCGGATGGCCTGGGGATGGAGGGATGGGGCGACCGGGAGTAGGGAACAGCGACGGAGCAAAGAAGGAAGCTGGTGGAGAGGCGATCGGGGAAGGACCGCGCCTGCGGGAGGGCGATGGAGAGAAGGCAACGAGCTGAGAGGGATGGAAGCCCTGGAGGCGCGAGGGCTGAAGGATGGGGGGGACCACAGCGGATGGAGGGAAAGTGAAGGCGCGAGGCAGGGCCAGACGAGCCCGGAGGGAGGTCCCCAGGGGCGAGGATGGGGATGGGGGAGGGGGCCGGAGGAGAACCCCCGGGCAAGCTTGCCCCTGACCCGCGCCCGGCCGCCGTACCCACCCACAGTCCGCGAGCCGATGCAGCCCATGGCTCCGGGGTCCGCCGGGGCCCGGCCCTCACCGACTCGGGGCGCGCGCCGGGGGGAGCACCGGGAGCCGCGCCGCCGCCCCAGCCGCTCTGCAGCGCCGCGGCTGTCTCCGCTCGGCTCCGCTCCCCCCTCCCCTCTCCATCCCTCCCCACGGCAGCCTCCGTCGCCGCCGCTGCCGCCGCCGCCACCGCCTGGCTCCCCCGCCCCGCTCGGCTTTCGGCGGCCGTGGAGGGGGCTGCTTGGGGATTGGCTGCGTGCGGCGCCTCCCCGCCCTGCCCCCGACCGGCGCTGCTCCCAACGCCCCTCGCCGCGTCCCTCCGCCTGTCCTTCGCAGCCCCCACCCCTGGGCTCCTCGCTCATCCCCGCTTGTGTGCTCCCAGGAGATGCTGATGGAGAGTCGATAGTAACCAGCTTGGGTCTCGGGAGCCAGGTCAGGAACCCGGGGCCCATCCATAGCATCTGCTTGATGGACTTTGAGGGCTGCGGGGTGAGAAGGCCACTAGAGAAAGTGGGGTGGAGATGAGAGGACAGACAGCCTGCTGAATAGCGTTGGGTACCAAATTCCGCAAACACTTGTTTTCTTTCTGCGGCTGCATCTGGGACGCACGAATCGGGATTGGATGCTGTTCTGGTTGCCCTGCGTTTCACGTGCGTTGCTTTGCCCACCCAAACAGATCGTAAAGTCTTTGCCAGTGGATGGTTGCGAGATGCTTCTCTGTCCTCTAGCTGTTCTGGGATGGGTGTGGGACTGGAGCAGGTAATCTAGTTCTAGGCCTGGGTGGAGATAGGAGGTGAACGGAAATAATTTTATTGTCGCTATGGAGAAGTGAAAATATCAGTACCCGAAGCCGGCAACAAGACGTGGTTTTAAATCAGATTTAACTTTTCTGAGCCTTATGTGGATGTCCAGAGCAGCAAAGGAAGAGTACCGCCCCCTGCCGAGAAGGGTCAGCACTACACCATGGACTCTGGGAAAGAAGAGAGAGTCAAAGAGGGCACTATTATCACTACTGACCGAAAGAGTCTAGAAGACACACTAGAAAGGACAAGGAGACCCTTTCGTCTTAGCAAAACCGGTGACCGCAAGATGTGAGCAAGAGATCGGTCTGGGTGGGACCACTGAACAGAAGCAAACGCTAATTCAGAATACAAATCCGTTGGTTTTGTGTCCTTCCTGGGTCTAGAGAGGGAGAGGACAACGGGGTAGGTGCCTTCATGCGCTCGAAGCAGAAAGGACAAGTCTTATAGGTGTAAGTTTGACATTTAGATTATGACTGAGGAGTGACATCCTATGAAATCCCGAATGAATGTGTGTGGGAGGATGCTTTTGTTCATTTTCTGGTGCTATAACAAAATGCCCGAGACCAGGAAGTTTATAAAGACTAGAAGTTTGGAGGCTGGGAAGGCCAATGGCCTGGTTTAGCCACTGCTGCAAGTGTGTGTGGTCAGGGCCTTGATGAATTGTAACACTCAGAGGACGTCATATCATATGGTGAGACGGGATGAAGATGTTAGTGTCCCCTCCCTTCTCTGATAAAGCCACTAGTGCCAACCCTGTGACGTCATCCAATCCTTACTACTGCTCGAAGACCCTGTCTGCAAATACCATTAACATATGAATTCAGGGATTAAGTCCAAGTCATGGATTTGAAGGATCACTGACACTCACTGGAGATCTTGAAGGTGGATTTAGAACAGAAGAACGTACTGGGATGGGGGGGTTGGTTCTGGACAGCTGCCTTCTGATCTCTGTGAAGACAGTGCCTTCTCCCCACTTGGGGAGTTCTCTCCCATTCTCTGCATCTTTTGAGCCAGGGCTTAAATGTTTCAGTTTTCATAATGGAAACAAGCTTACTGGAAGACAGTTTGACAGTACTGACCATATATGTATGTATGTATGTATGTATAATATTTAAAATTGTGTCTGCTTTTACACATATACACCTTAGCACAAAGCTATTCAGGAGAACTAGGAGATGGGTCGGGTGAGCACTTGCCCTGGGTCCAGTTCCCCGAAACGCATCCGGTCCTTGTTTGCTATCTATTGCTGTGATAAGCACAGTGACTGAAACCAGCCTGAGAGTTTATTTCACCTCACAGCTTGTAGTTCATCATCCAGGAAAGTCTGGACGGGGGCTTAAGGCAACATCAAGGCAGGAGCTAAAGGGGAGGCCAGGGAAGAATGCTACTCACTGGTTTGCTCCCATGACTTGCTCAGTCTGCTTTCTCAGATAACCTAGGGCCACCTACCTGCCCAGATGCGGCACCACCCACAGTGCGCTGGGTACCTGAGACTTGCCGACAGGCCAGTCTGAGGGAGGCATCTTCTCAATTGAGGTTCCTTCTTCTCAGATGACTCTAGCTTGTGCCAAGTTGACAAAAAAAAAAAAACTAGCACACACACACACACACACACACAATCCTTAAATCTTTAACATATGCTTTGTTCTTGCTGTAAATCATACAATTATTCTTCTTATAAAATATTCAGAGGAAATAAAAATACAAGATGAACAAACATTTAACCTGTATCTCTTACAGTACAACCTACGTTATGCCTGAGACTAACTAGGTAATTGTGATGTGTATCTGTAATAAAATAATATATGACCCTTAATAATGTTTCATAACTACATTAGTTTCATGGAAAATCATTCATAACAGATTTTAATACTATTAAAACGCAGGCTACAATGTAAAATTATAATTTTTAGTTCTCGTTTATAATGCATCCATGCCCTTCCTGCCCTCCTGAGATCAGTCTTTCTGATAGAATTTCCTGAGGAAGGCTCATGTTTTAAACAGCTCCAACCTAACCAAAGATTACTGTTTAGCTCTCAACAAAACACTTACATTAACTGATTCATTTCCAAAATCTTCAAATACAAGCCTTTGGCAGAATGCCTCCTTATGGCACTTCCTAACTGGTTCCCTTTGGGACACAATCCCAAGGTGAAAAACCATGTCTTCCCTTCTCTTGTAACTAGTGTACGCTGTGTCCCCTTGGTGCAGCTCTTGGGCAGAAGGACACAATGAAGTTGTGGGGCCATACTGTGTATTATGCAGATTCTTGTCCTAGGATCCATGTGCAGAATTAAAAAAAAACCCATAATCTTGTATGGGAAGAAACTACATTTACATTCACTAGCAGGTAGCTGAATTCGTCATTTACTTGAGCTCCACATGTAGGCCACAGGCCACGGTAGTTACAGGTAGCGCCTCTCCATAGCCACTCAGAATCACAGATGCTTATATTACAAAACAGGCACTGGAGATTTTTCCCCTATGGTATTCTTTATATTCACCACTCTTTTGAAATTATTTTAAAAATTATTTAAAATCGACTCTGCTTTTACACTTGTTATTAATGATTTCACTGAGAAGCAATGAGGTTAGAGATGGGACTCAGTGGTAGAACAGTTGCCTGGCATGTACGAAGCCCCGAGTTTTGTTTTAGTTAAACCAATGGTATTTATTTTTTTGAGAGTTTTGTATACATATGCAGTGTATTGTGCTTACATTTAGCTCCCATTACCCTCTGTTACCCCTTTCCTTGTGAACCCTCTCTTCTTCTCCCCAGAATCCCAGTGATTCTACCACTGAAGAAAGTGGCACCAGTCCCCCAATCTGCTAACCATTAGCAGTCAGCAGCTCCACAGGAAGGGCCTTGCAGGTTGCTTTCCTATCTGCGATGGAATGCTGAAGGGCCAGTCTTTTCTGGGTATCCATATGCTGTGTGTTCATGATTCCAGCAGCTACGGAAGGCAGCGTTTCATGAAACGCCTCATCTTCAGCTCTTGGAGGCTTCAAGGCCACTCTTTCACGGTATTTGATGCTGGATTTGGTGGCAAAGGCCTCTAATACCATTTCACTGGAAGACAAGAGGATCAAAAATTTAAGGTCAGCCTTGGCTATAGAGCAAGATCAAGGTTATCTGGGCTATATGAAACCCTATCTTAAAAACAAACAAACAAATAAAGCATCTAGGTTACTATATTAGAGATCCAGGGTTTTAAAAAATACTTCAAGCCTTCTGAACTCTCAATATATAGACAGTGGAGAATTCTCTCATTCTTTGGGGGGGGGGTTATTCTGATTAAAAGTCACCAATGGAATGACCAGGTAACACACTGGGATTTTCCAGAGATTGGTGGTGTGTGCTTTCTTTCATAGGGAGGGCAAACAGTTCCCACCATACATAGTACACACATACCTCCCCTGCCCCACTGTCCAACCCTGTGGTGTTCCTCAGCAAACAGAGAGTGCCTTGCAGCTTTGTGATCTGAGAGTTTTGTTTTAATGGGAGACATCAGATTAAGACAAAGGGCTAAGAGAAGTCCCAGCTGGGTTCAAAGTTCAAGAACAGGTATGATTCTGTTCCCAGGTATGATTCATTCCCAGGTATGATACCTGGGAAGGTAAAAGGTGTGGGTGGAGGCTCACACACAGGGAACCTGCACTGCTCCTTCACCCCGGCAGAGGAAAATGGGCCGATGCTAGCAGGTCATGTGACTTCAGGATTAGAAAGATGAGGGATTCCCAGCTGATGGCATCTCTTTCTGGAAAGCAGAAGACAAGTTGAGAATCAGGGCATGGGAGTCGTAGAGGGGAAAAGATAATATACAAACATCACGTGGCAGCTGGAAAAGACATTTTGGTCTATAGTTACTAAAGCCCTAATGGCAACCTTACATTTGAGACCCTTGTGTCTATGTATCCATATTTGCGGGTGTCCATGGGCAGGACACGCACAGAGGACAAGAGTCAATGTGGGGTGTCTTCCACTATTGCTCTCCACCTTATCTTTTCTTCAGTGTTTATTTGTTTTATGGCTATGAGTGTTTTCCTGTGCGCACTTTGATTGCCTGGTGCCTGCAGGAGCAAGAAGAGATCTCCTGGAACTGGAGTTGCAGTCAGTCATGAGACATCATGTGGGTACTTGGAATTGGATCAAGGTCTTCTGGAGCACTCAATGCTCTTAATCATTGAGCCATCTCTCCTGCTCTTCAACCTAGCCTTTGAGGCAAGGTCTCTCCATAAAGGAGGTACTCACTGATTGGGTAGACTGGGCAGAGAGTTCTGGACATCCGTCTCCATCTGCCTCAGAGTCTTCCCCAGCAATGCCAGGGTTCCAGATACACACCATCACACCCACATTTTCTGTGGGAGCTGGGAATCTGAAGTCAGGTCCTCACATTTGCACAGTAGACACTTTACTCCTTGAACTATCTTCCCAAGCCCTTCAATTGACTTTCTTATCTCCAAGATTATACAGCTAGAAGAAAAAAAGCCAGAGGTTGCATGCTCAATCTCAGATGGGAAACCCATCCTAGTAATGTAGGAAAGACGTTTGGTTATATGTTGCTTCATTTGCTTTTAAATAATTAGTATAAATGAATAAACAGTATTACTCATAACATTATGCAGACTGAGCAGGTTATATTAAGAATACACATGTATATACTTACACATATATGCATGTAGCAACAATTAATGAAAAAAGAGGTCATGAATTTGAAAGAAAGCAAGGATGGGTATACAGTTTGGAGGGAGGAAAGGGAAATGATGTTAACTACATTATTCTCCCCTCCCCCCCCAAAAATAATTAAACTAGGTGGGTAGGGAGGTAGGGAAGATCTGGGACAAATTAGAGGAAAGAAAAAATATGATGTATCAGAGTTTTTATTTTTCAATTAAAATAAATAAAACGTGTTACTCCGTTAAGGAAATTTTACTTGATATACATTCTTTCACTCCTGGCTTTCTTGAATTAAGGTGTGCTCATAAGCTAAGAGGGGATGCAGTTACCTAGATTCCTAATTTCTGAAATAGAAAAGCAATCACGTTTTCTCATGGAGGCTTGTAGCAAGAAGTCTCTGGTGCTGTTGTACAGGACTCATGACTCACATCCCAGTTACCATCTATGAAAAGAGTTTGTATCAAGGAAGAGGTTCAGAAAATCTGCTCTCTGAGTCAGCTTTAGTGCAGCCTGTTTGCTTAAGGCACTGGGAATGGGAGTGATGATGTGGGACAGCCTTGTCTGAGTGGAAATCACTGAGTCTGGGAGCTGGCAATGAAGACTTATTTATTTAATATATTTTGCACTATTTTGGGAAGGAGGATTGATACACAGACTCTCACTACAGCCCAGCATAGTCTGAAATTTCTGGTGTAGTTCAGTCTGGCCTAGAGGTCATAGTAATCGTCCTCCCTCATGGTGGTGTGTGGAGCTTGCTTTATCCCACTTCCACTCACAGCTATGTCCTCAGGACAATCAGTAGACGAGGGTCTCAGCCTCTGTACTAGAGGAGTGGGCAAGACAAAGGACAGCTCTAGACAGTTAGCTCTGTAATACGACATGGGCCACCTTCCTGCCGTCTGTTGACACTAGAGACAGAAAGGCCTGAGCTGACCAATCTCTGATCTTCTAGACAGTGAGGAAGAATGAACCCTTCGGGCCAACACAGACTGCTAATTTTCTGCAGTTTTGAAGCCTTTGAAAAGTTTGCAGCTCTAAGCTAGGTTCATCCCCATGTCTAGTCAGAGAAGGAAGATGATTGGCATGGTTCAGGGTGGCAAGTACTCTCTTTGGTGCTGTTCCCAGCCATACATCTATGTGAAAAAGTCTCCACACTGGGTTTGATGGATAATCTTCATTGTGAACGTGACTAGATTTAGAATTGAATAGAAGACATACCTCTGGATGTGCCTCTGAGGGTGTTTCCAGAGATATAAGAGAAGATACATGCTGAATGTGAGTGGTACCATCCCATGGCCTGAAGTCATGGACTGAATGAAAAAGAGAGAAAGCAACCTGGCACCCATCATGCTCTGCTTCCTAAGGAGTGCAGCCAGCTGCCTCAGACTTCTGTAGGCAGGCCATCCTGCCATGATGGACTGGATAGCCTCAAATTGTGAGCCTTCCTTTAATTGTTTCTCCAGCTATTTTGTCTCGGCTAAAAGAAAAGTAACAGATAAGTTACCACTGGTAAGTCAGCCTCGCCAAATCCACACCACATACATAGTGTCTTAGTTGGGGTTTTTATTGCTGTGAAGAGACACCATGATCACGGCAACTCTTATAAATGTGAATATTTAATTGAGGGAGATCACTTAACAATTTCAGGGGTTCAGTCCATTATCATCGTGATGGGGAGCCTGGTGGTGTGTAGGAAGACAGGCATGGCGCTGGTTACATCTTGACCAGAAGGCAGTAGGAAGTTGACTGACTGTCACACCGAGTGACGCTTGAGAAAAAGACCACAAAGTCCTCCCCTACAGTGATACACTTTGTCCAACAAGGCCACTCCCTTCGGGAGCCATTTTCTTTCAAACCACTGCACATAGGATCCTGTGAATCTGTTCAGTAGAGGCTGGTGCACAGGTGCATGCTTCCGGGAGCCACTCACGAGGCCGTGCTTCAGATCAAAGATATGGATTTACCTGTTTGTGTGCTTAAGTGGATCCGAGTGAAAGCTTGGCTATAGATTGTCCACTTAAACACCCATGGGCTGGAAGTTTCTTTCCTACTCTAACAGTACGAAGGGTGGAGCATAGTGGGAGGAAATTAGATCGCTGAGGAAAGTGTCCTCAGAAGGGCTTAGTGCCCTTCTATCAGGAGAGCTAGGGCTCTCAGGACTGAACTCGGTGTTTGGTGGGTAGTTATAAAACATAACTCGCTTTTGACCTCTTTCTTCCCCCTTCGTTGCTCACATCAAGTTTTGCTATGTGTTGTCATCTACCAGTTATGCTGAGCATGAAAGGACTACTCAAAACATATGCCTATTTCTCTCTAAAGTCATGAGTAAAATTAACCATTTCCTCATACAGTCCCCAGCATCAGGTGGGCAGAACAACTTGTGCTAGAACAGAAAGTAGATGAAGACACTATCTCTACCCACCCTAAGTATGGCCAGCCCAAAAGCTCTGGAATGAATGGAGGTCGTTTCCCTCACCAAGGGTCTACTGCCTTCTTGTGCTTTCCTGTAAGATCCCAAAGTTCACACAGGGCCATAAGGATGTTATCATGGTGCCCAGGTCACAAGCTGTAGCAGACCAGGTAGGATGCTGGGAAGCGGGCCCTCGCATCTAGGCATTCAGAAGTCAGAGGAGAGGAGTATGCAAATCGACGAGAAGAGGACCGGATGGGATTTTCTGAAATGGAGGAAGCAGTCAACTACTATAAACCAAGAAGGGCAGAGAAGAAGGAGCTGGCCTGTAGCACAGAGGGCAGCCGCCTATTCCAGCCTCAGGAACCCTCCTGACGGTGCCGTGCCCCGTCTTCCACGGGGTGCAAATAGATCTTAGAACTGAAACTCTGGCTTCTCACCACAGCAGATTCAGTTCTTGTACCTTTGGGGAAGGGAGCACCAAATAGCCTATTATGCTCTGGAGTCTTCCCACCTCCTCTGGGGGACTCTTGAGCCCTCATTTTCATACAGGTTCCTCTGGGGTACCCCATAGTCCTCATCTTTATGTGGGCTGTCTTGAGAAGATACCCCTGCCTGGTGCTAATAAGCTTGCTGGATAGAATTACTTACTATCTGTCTGTCTTCCCTCTCACAGGTAGCCAATACCAGTCCCCCCCTTTTTTAAAAGTATATTATAATCTCAGGTCAGATTCCCATTAAATGCTTGCTCAGGTGTGGATCTGTTGCAAAATCCACCTGCCTGAAACTGCTGCTTACATGATAGATGCATATGGCTCCTGCCCATCGCATTCTACTTTAAGCAAGCCTGCTGTGTCCAGAGAAGGGGTGCACAGGCCTTTATTTTTTGACAAATTAAAGAACAGTGAGAGCTGAGTATGGTGCTACATGCCTCTAATCATAGTATTTAGGAGGCAGAGTCAGAAGGATTGCCGTGAATCTGAGGCCAGCTTGGACCCAAATGGTAAATTCCAGGCCAGCCTGAGCTCCTCAGAAAGGTCTTGTTTTGATAAGAAACCCAGCCAAACAAGGGGTAGAGAGATGGTTTAGCAGTTAATAGCACTGGTTTGTAGGAGGAGGGCCCGCTTGTTTGTCCTAGCCACCAGGCTAACCTAGACCCGAAATAACCACACAGAAACTGTATTAATTAAATCACTGCTTGGCCCATTGGCTCTAGTTTCTTATTGGCTAATTCTTATATTAATTTAACCCATTTCTATTAATTTGTGTATCACCACATGGCAGTGGCTTACCAGGTAAAATTCCCAGTGTCTGTCTCCGGCAGACCCATGGCATCTCCTCTGCCTCGTCTTCCCAGTATTACATTTAGTTTTCCTCGCCTAGCTCTGTTACCCTATAGTTCTGCTATAGGCCCAAAGCAGTTCCTTTATTAACCAATGAAAGCAACACATAGACAGAAGGCCTCCTACACTGGTTGATCTTCCAGAGGACCCAGGTTTGATTCCCAGCACCCACATGATGGTTTACAACCATCTGCAACTCTAATCATAGAGGATCTTTGGGCCATCCTCTGGCCTCAACAGACACTGCACTCAAATGGCACACAGACATAAATGTAGGCAAAAAGTATCCATACACGTGAAAAACAAGCAAAAGGATGAGCGAAAGTTGGGTGTAGTGGTGCACACTTGTAATCCCAGCCCTTGGGAAATGGAAATGAAGCTGGAGAATCCCAAATTCCAGGTCAACCCGGGCTTCAGAGTGCATTTGAGACCATCCCGGGCCTTATGGAAAGTCCACCCTGATTCAGACAAGCCAAAGCTCATGCACTAATGAGAAAACAAACCAACAAAAGTACAACAAACACACGGTGTCAACTGCTTATTGCTGAACATTAGAAGTGGAAACAACGTCCTTGCTGTCTCTTCAAAGACAAAGAGAGTCCACCCCTGACTCCTACAGCTATCCAGCTAGAAGGTGCCTGAGCCAAAATGCAGGCCCTCTCACTCCTACGCTGCCATTCTTCCCCCATCTTGGATTTTCCTAGTGGTTCTGACAGATTGTTTTCCATGATTTTTTCATTGTAACATTAAACACTATTCAAATCAATCCAGGCCTCATCTTCTTTTGCTGTGGAGTTTAAAAGACCTGTTTTAAGAGGGCAGATCTCACGGAGGATGCTTTACGTGTGTGTGTGTGTGTGTGTGTGTGTGTGTGTGTGTGTGTGTGACTTAAGACTTCCAGAGAACTTCTGTTCTGTGTGTTTAAGGACGGGTGTGTAGTGTTGGGGTGGTGCTCAGGTCCAGTGTGTACTTAAGGCTTTTCAATGATAAGCTGATGGGCTAGCCTTTGCTCTCTGGGGTGGGGACCACTGCAGCCTGTTCACCAGGTGAGTCAGTTGTTCTGCCTGTTAGTTGCTCCGCCCACATGAGAGAATTCAAAGGAGGCTGCAAACTTAATTTCAGGTAATGTGTGTTTCTCTTTAACTTAATGAAAAGTTACACAAGATATACATTCATTGTAAAAAAAAAATTAAACACAGACTAGTAAAGCAAAGCAAAAAATCCATCATTACTCTCCGTATCTTCTATTATTATATGTGTGTGCACGCTAGTGGTAGTAAAGGCTCACTTTTAAAGATTATTTTTATTTTTATTTACGTGTATGCCTGTGTATCTGTATCTATCTATAAGCACCCGAGTGTAGGTTCCTTTCCCAGGCCAGAAGAGAGTGTCAGATTCCCTGGAACTGCTAAGGGTGATTGATTGTAAGCTGCCCTTTATGGGTGCCAGGAACAGACATCAGGTCCTGGGGGCAGTCTCAGGCCAGCAGGTTTGTGTGAGCGCCTTTAACAAGGGTCTCTACCTGCTGACCACCTCAGCCAAGGCCGACTTTTACTGAGACTGGAGCAAGAGTGGAGATGCCTTCCCGTTCTAAGGCGGGAGCTGACTGTGCCCGTCTTCCTCCCTGTCTCTCTCTAGCTTCCTTCACAGACATGCTGCTGCAGCAGCCACTGCCACTTCCCTTGTCTTCTCCTCTTCCTCACTTCCACTTAGTCCTCAGCCTGCCTTGTCTGCATCTTCACTCTACTGAAGCAGCTTCCACGCACGCTATATCTGCATGGGGGTAAATTTTGTTCAGTTCAGCCCTGTCAGGAACAGTTCATACAACCGCTCACTTCCTAACATTTCCTCCCATTTCTTTCTTGTGGTTTCCCCTCTTCCTTTTTTGCTAGTTATTAATTCCAAGGTACAAGTATTTTTAAAGTACCTCCCATGTGATGGCACTGCTCCAGCGGCTAGAGGCCAACACAAATGCTATCTTGGGGATTACAGTCAAGATAGAGTGAAGGAGACCACAATGAGATAACAAGAACGAAACAACTAGGTAAGGTGCCGTTGTGCACGCCTTTTATCCCAGCACAGGAGAGGCAGAGGCAGGCAGGTTTCTATGAACCTGAAGCCATCATGGCCTACATGCTGAGTTCTAGGCCAGCCAAGAATAAACAGTGAGATGGTGCCTCGGAAACAAAGCCCACAGAATTATATATTTGTATATATTAATGTTAAGGCAATAAGTTGAGTGATGTATTTAAGATGGCTAGTGCTTTGAAGTAAAATAAAAGTGAGGAGGAAATAAACCTAGTTGGTAAATATAGTTCTGTGTAGGAGGGTCTTCATTCTATGTGTTGCTTTCATTGGTCAAATAAAGAAACTGCCTTGGCCTTTTGATAGGACAGCAGCTTAGATAGGCAGAGTAGACAGAACAGTTCTGGACAGGGTGGTCATAAAGTAGTTCACTGGAAATGCAAGCATTTGAGAAAGGAAATAACAGAGATACGGCAAGCCATATAGATATCCCTGGTTCAAATATAAAATGTTCTCCTACAGCAGTGATTCTCAACCTGTGGGTCACAACCCCTTTGGGGTTCAAATGATCCTTTCACAGGGCCACCTAAGACCATTGGAAAACACAGATAGTTACATTACAATTCATCAGCATAGCAAAATTACAGTTATGAAGTCGCAATGAAAATCATTGTAGTAGCAAGAGGAACTGTATTAAAGGGTTGAACCTTAGGAAGGTTGAGAACCAGTGCCCTATAGGCTTACATATTTGAACATTTACTCCTTAGATGGCGGTATGTTTGGGAGGTTGTGGAACCTATAGGAGGTGGGACCCACCTAGAGGAAATGTGTCACTATAGGAAGAGCTTTAACAGTCATACTCTAGCCTTCATCTAGTTCAAGTTGCAGTCCCTCTGCTTCCTGACTCAGCACACAGCTGTTGAAGGCTCAGTTACTCCAGACAGATCACTCTGCCAGGCCTTCCCAACCATGATGAACCTTCAGCTATGGGTCAAAATAAATTATCGCTCTTTAGAAGTTGTTTCCGTCAGGCATTTGTTCATAGTAAAGTACAAGTAACTAAGGCAGTAATTGGTACCAATGATGGGTCCATTGCAGAACTGAGCCTGGCCGTATGGTTCGTACTAATTTGGATCTGGTTTGCAGTGGGTGTGGGGAAGAGTTTGGGGCATTAGGTTGCAGAAGGCCTAGGAAGTTGTAAGCAGAGTTTAGTACACCATTCTGGTGGGAGTTCAGAAGACCAGGATGCTGACAGAAATGTGGCTACCTCTGTTCCCGAGTCTGCAGAGGGAAACCAGGCCTTTACCAGGAGATGGGCTGGAGGACATTCTTATATCCTGGCAAACAATCTGGCTATGATGTGCATGTGACCCCAAGATTTTAGTGAGTTTTTTTTTTTGAGGGCCAAAATTATGTTTTAAGGTTTAATCGTTGTGCTTAAGAAATTCATAAAATGAAAATGCCTCTAGCCTTTAAGTCCTTTCTTTGCCCAAGTACAGATACTTCCTGAAATGATGGCGGCTACTGTTTATCAAAGATAACAAGCCACATGTTTTTACTCCCCTAAGCAAGTTTGTTTGACCCAGCTGCACCAGATGTGCCTGATCACATGTGGGCAGGAGGTACAGTAGGCAGGAAATACATCAGGATGTGTGCCTGCCCCTGACCGGACTTGTGAGAAATACAAGGCCTTATGAGGTTGCCGTTTTAAACCTCAGAAAATGTGGCCATTATCTGGGAACCCAGGCATGGACCTGGCCAGGGTCCATCATTCTGGCCAGTATTAAATTAAAACTTGCTTGAAATTTGACTCAAAATTACGGTAGCGATCTTATTCTCACCCAGCAGGATTAATAGTTTAATTACAAAGTAATGAACTAATTAATTCAGTGCAAGAAATTGCAAGACAGCATACCATCCAGGTTGTGATATGGTTACTGCTCACAGCTCTTATGCAGATTTTCAGTGACAAGGAACAGAAAATAGAGCAGCAAAAATACAAGAAAATTTTGTAGTTTGGTATGCAGAGGAGCATGAGGAAGTTTCAAATTTCAGACATGATTGGTGAGGGCAAGTCAGCTACGGTTGTTAAGGAGATTGGTGCAATTAAAAAGAAACCAGACACTTTGCAACATGGAAGAACCACCCAACCCATAGAAGGCTCCAAGGTATTAAACTGAAAACTCATTGGAAAAACATGCACTAAAGAGAAAGAGTCTGGAAAGACAGAGCTGATAGTGAAAGCTATCTAGGGAAATGTCTCCCCAGGGTCAGCTACAAGCACTTGTAGCCACTGTCAGGAGAGGACATCTTGAGCTGGCAAGAGAGCTGGGCACCATTTAATTGCTGCTGGTCTTGACGGCACGCAGGATGCAAGAATAAAAGGGACAAGGAGGCTTGAGCCAAGGTTTCAAAAAGAAAAAAAAAAACAAAAGCCAATCAATGACGCTAGATCGTGTGCAGCAGAATCAGATTTTCTTCTAGAAGGCCCCAAGAAGTCAATGTGCAAAATGTTGAGGGTGACGCTTAGATGTTACCTAAGATGGAGACCCTAAGATGTTAGAGACGCCGGGAATGTAGAACACCTGAGGAAAGCTGCAGGCACCGTGTCCAAAAGAAAAGTTACATAATGCTGCAGAAGACAGGGCTGTGGGGTGGGACTACCCAAGGCTATTGGAGCCCAAATGCTACCAGAAACCCTGAATGCCTCATAGTGGTACAAGGTTTGATGTTTACTGTGTTTCAGTCTTGCTTTGGTCCAATCCTTTCTTACTATTTCCCTGTTCTTCCCTCCTGTTTGGAATGGGGATGGTCATTATTTGCCATTATATTTTGAAAGTATCTATTTGCCCGTTTCATTATGTTAAATTTGATTGAGACGTTTGAGTCTCAACAGCGCTTTGAACTTTTGCTTTTTTTGGACTGCCCTAAATTTGTTCGGTGGGTATGAATTTTACAAACATTATGTGTATTAAATGGTAGGGCCAGAGAGTATTGCACCTTCTCTAGCCCGCACAGCAAGAGCCACTAATGACGTGGTAGAGTCTGTGGTCCTTTCTAAAACCAGGGCTCCACCTCCTGCAGATGACAGCACACACGTATCCTTGTGCTTGTGGACCGGTTTGGGGACCCACTGGATGTCAGGATTTCTTCTGATAGCTTTACAGAATGGATCAATGGAGAGAATCTCAAAGAATTCCTAAATTGCATCCTTAGGATCTGGGCATTTGTAGCTACCATAGAGGACACGAATCCTATACACCATGACATAACCTTGGTAGGCCTTGTATCCCAGTCTGCCTGTTTGATCTGGCTGTGTGGAGTGCAGAGCACAGAGCTGCTAGCTCCAGACCCTCAGAAAAAAGTGCATCACATCTGACTGCTTCTTCTGTTCTAGCTTTTGGATGTATTTGTATTCACCAATCTTGGCTCACCTGACGGCTGCCACCAGACCCAGACCTTTTACTTTTGAATGATGCTGAAACTGTTAAGACCATGGGGAATTTTGAGGTCGGACTGGATGCCTTCTGCATTTTGAGATGGCCATGAACCTGTGGGAACAGGGGCAGATATTATGGTTTAAATATAAAATGCTCCCATGGGCTCATGTGTTTAAATATTTAGTCCCTAACTGGAGGGACTATTTGGGGTAGCTGGAACTTTTAAAGGTCCTGGGGCATATCTGGAGGATGTGGGTCAGCCAGGCTAGGCTTTGCGCATTATAGCTCAAGCTCCATTTCTGGATGTAGCCCTGGTTAGTACCATGAAACAAGAAGCTATTGAACATTCCTATTGCTCCAGACTAAGCCCTATGCATGTCTTCCCCACCAAGATGGGCTCTAACCTGCTGAGCCAAAATGAATCCTCCTTCTTCTGTCAGGTAATATGTTGCAGCAATGTGTAAAATAATACAGCTGAAGAATATCATGTTTTTGCTTTGTTCCAGTTTGGGTTGCTTTTGAGGGGGAGTCTTTGCTAGGGTGTTGTAATAGAGCTAATTCCCGGAGGTGTGGCATGACCATCAGTTATCACGAAGTAGATGGTAATAGCTTACAGAATGCAAGAATGGTCAGAAGATAAACAGAACAGTTCAGTGACAGCTAGGTCTATGTTGATGGTAAGGAGGATGTCAAACACCCCCTCACAGAAAGAATGGGGTGAGAGCAGCCACAAATGTCCCTTCTGAGATTCTGGTCACCCTCACTCCTGTTCTCTAAATGTAGTATTGGAGGAGGAGTGTGAGAGGTTGGCTGGAGGTTGGGCCTCAAAGGAACAACTCTTTGTGAGATATCACTGATGCTCGGATTGGGCTTTTAGGCAATACAAGTTGACTTCACCCATGTTCTTACTAGCAATCCCTCATCCATACTCCTGTGTAACCCTTATAAACTCATTGACTCACCAAGATGCACTTGGATGGATTTTTTTCTTTATCAGTGCCTGTCTGGGGTGATCGTTTCTGGTGTACCTAGAAAAAGTTGTGTGATATCAGATTACAGTCATGTTCTACCATGCCTAGCTTTGTGGAAGAACAAACTAGGCACAAGAAATGTCAAGTGCAGTGATCCAAGGCAGGAGTGTATTGTAGTTAGTGTTTCCTATTGCTGTGAAGAGACACCATGACCATACAACTCTTTCTTATAAAGGAAAACGTTTAATTGGATGGCTTATAGTTCAGAGGTTCAGTCCATTATCATCATGGTGGGACAAGGCAGTGTGCAGACAGACATGGTGCTGGAGAGGTAGCTGAGAGTCTTACATCCTGATTGGCAGGCAACAGGAAGTGAACTGAGACACTGGGTGTGGCTTAAGCATATATGAAGCTTCAGAGACTGCCTCCCCAGTGACACACTTTCTCCAACAAGGCCATACCTATTCCGACAAATCTTCTAATAGTGTCATTCCCTTTGAGCTTATGGGAGCCAATTACATTCAGAATTCACAGAGTGTGTCTTGCAAATGTTGTTGAAACAGAATGAAGAGATCAGGTCAAGGAATACTTTTGGCAGACGTATAGAAGGGGTGTGGCATTAGTTTGATTTCCTCAGTGAAACCAGAAGCAAGGCTACCAGCTGTGCACGAGGCTGAAGAAGGATAAGTAAATTAAGGATGAGGTCTGCAAGTCTTCCTAGAGACTGGGAAAGTAAATGGATATGAAAATTCGGGTGCTTATCAGGAAGCAGAATTGCCAAGGGCCACTTGAAGTTCATTGTCATGAATTTTCAAATGAGACTGGACAGATGTCTGTATACTCTCCCCAGTCCTGCTGAAATTCATAGGTGTAGGCATGGTAGCAGAGTGGAGTCTAACCCGGGATTGGGTTTGCAAGTAACCCTTCTACCAAAGGAAGGAAGAGACACAAGGGGACGGGGCGTAGGCTCAGGAAGAGTAACTTTTTCAACTGTCCAAGGAACGTAAACTGATATGGAAGCATGGTTAAAGAAAGTGCTATTATGGGTCTCGGGATCGATCCAAGAATTATTTGAACTAAAGTAAAAGAAGGGAGGGGGCTAGAAGATGAAAGGAACTGGTTGGAGAGAGGGAAGCTTGGAACTTCAGACTGAAGCGGTGGCACAATATCTGTCTGGGACTGTACAGTGTGATGTGCTGGCCACTAGCCGTGCGTCAGAAACACACAAAAATGAGACCTGTCTTAACTGAGCTATCAGCGGGAGCCCACACAACCCTATTCCTAACTGAGGAGCTTTCGGCAGATGGTGGCTAACGAGAAGAGACTCAGCTCTCTTTAGCAATGTGGCCCCTGGTAGGTTGCCCATGAGCCAGTGAATGGTGGTGCTCTTTCACAGATGGGCAGCACTGACTGGACTCGGTGGTTACAAAACAGAGGATGAAGGGGAAGAGGAAAAAGAGCTCAGTGACTGACAGTGTGTAGGGACGACCAGAAAGAGTTAGAAAGGAGATATGAGAAATGGATATGATCTAAATACCCTGTATTCACATATGCAATTACCAAAGAACATACAGTAATAGTTTTTAAAGATGTGCTATAGTGTAAAATACATAGTGGATCCTAAGAATTAGCACGAAGAGGAAATATTGCACTAATATTTTTTTTTAAATGTCAGCTACACATCGAAATGGTAGGATTTTAAACATACTGGTTTAAGAAGGTATATTATGGGGCAGGACAGATGACTCAGCTGTTAAGAGCATTGGCTGTTCTTCCAGAGGATCTGGGTTTGGTTCCTAGTACACAGAGGCAGTTCATAACACTGTAACTCCAGTTCCACGGAATCTGACACCCAGTTCTGGCCTTCTCAGGCACGAGGCATATAAGTGGTACACAAACATATATAAAGATGAGAACCACCAAACTACCACCAAACAAGCAAACAAACAAGTCTTAAAAGTATATTATTAAAACCAGTGTGTCTCTTTTTAATGTTAAAAAAAAGCTATGGGTGTGGCTCACATTTTATTTCTATTCTCTTTTGTGAGGGAAACAGTGATGATAGATAAGGCTATGAAAGAACAGTGCTAGTGAGGAGCCATCTACAAGGACGTTAAAATGACAGAGAACGCATGGCCGAGTCCTTTTGGAATGGCTGACAGTGCACCAGAACATAGCAATCCTCTGGAAATGAGTGTGTACGGCGCGGGATGATAAAGGATTGTACAAGTACATGCAGTAGTTCACAGTTTGATGACATGATGTTCAAAGCTGGCAGTCATTATGGAGGAACAAAGGGGAATTGTCTAGACATGGCAGTGAGGATCCAAAGAGACATTTGTTCCATGGTCAGGGCTAGCGGCACAATGGTTGTGGTGGAAAGACATTGCTGCCGCTTGATAGGGCTACAGAGGAGGTGTGTCCTTGGCAGTTTAGGGCAGGGAGAGAGAATGATTTCTTTTTTCTCTTTTTAGCTAAGAATGGCCTGTGAGCTCCAGATCCACCTGGAAGGTTCAGGAGTTCAGCAAGCGGGTAAGATGTAAGGCACATTGAAGATCCAGGGCTTCTTAAGGGACTGGCACACACAGGGAACTTAATGAGATGCACTCCAGTAGTTCCCAGGCAGAGGACAGAGGGGAGGCTGTGAGTACACAAAGATAGAGAGATCACCCTTTATTCTCTTCTGCTAAAGGACATGGGAGATTGGGGAAATGGGGGTCACATGAGTCTGAGGAAGGGACACACCTGCTTTTCTACCTAGCCACCAAACGACAGAGTCCCTCAAAGCCCGCCATCCAAAATGCTCTCAACTTCTCAAACAATACTGCAAATAAACAAATGTCAACAAAAGTCCCATATGCTAAATGCTAGGCTGCCAGCCGGTGGCACTATCTTGACATGGTAGAACCTTTGGGGGTATGGCCTGGTGGAATAGTTAGTCATAGGGGTCTTCCTTAAAGGGACTATTGGCACCTCGGCCCCTCCTTTCTCCACAGCTGCTATGAGATAAGCCTTCTTAAGACCACTTTCTCCTCACAGGCACATGGGCTACAGGTTCTGGTGACTATGGGTTGAAACCCTTTAAGTATAGGTGATTTTCTTAGCCAAAAATATCTTCAAATTCTGTGCAGAGGTGGATGACTTATCCATTCGAAACCTGAGCAAAATTCTATGGTCTGGAGGAGGGCAGAGCACTGGCCCCTGTGCACTGACTTATTCTGGGCATGCCCAGAATAGAACAGCTCGTATGTCCAGAGCTGTGACCCTTAAGGGAAAACCATATCACATAAAAGCTTTGAAACCACAAGTTGAGCCAGACCCATGATGTTTGCATCACTCCCTCCCCACAATCCAACCCGTCACTAGTTTCTACCCACAATTTAAGGTCCCTAAGCTGTTATCTGTCTCTTTGGTTCATCTGCAAAATCTCCCTTGCCTCTCTTGTTCTACAACAGCCTTTTGACTATACCCATGTTCCTGCTATTACCACATTATCCTACTGTGGCATTCACAACACTCTGAACTCTGGTCCTGCCATTCTTTGGCATCTAAATCCCTGCAGGGGCTCCACATTGTTCTCAGGATAAAGCCACAGCTCTTCCTCAAGCTTGATATGATTTTCTGCTCGTCTCCAACCGGCCTTCCTTCAACCTGCACTGCCCCCTCATCAGTTGGACGCCTTGTGGACTTGCCTCTTTGTGGCCCTGGCCTGGGCTATGTCCCCAGCTGTCACAGAGTCTTTGTAGGAGTGGCTCCTCATGGTTAATGCTTATGTTTATCTTCCTGATTTTATAGCAGACATTCTTTTCTTGAGCTCTGGGGCCCAGGTAATGCATGCCCCAATCCTATTTTCTTTCCAGTCTCCAGAACAACTAAGGTTGCTATTAAATGATGGACGTTTCCCTAGTAGGTCTTCTAAGGGTGTGGACTATCCATGAAGGCTCAGTATTATACTATGCTTGATGTTAAACAGAGGCTGAGAAGCAACTTTGTTCATACGATATCCCACCACAGAATACACTGTATGTAGGGGCTTCTCAGTACTGTGGTATCAATGAGTCAGGAAGTCATGAAGATTCTGGAGCTTTTTTAAAATATAGAGTTGAGCATCTACTACGGAATTCTAGTGGCTCTGATGTTCAGTGTCCATCAGTAATGTATGTAAGACCCTCGATTTGTGCCAGGCTCTGTGCTGGGTCACTGCTAAATCAACTGCAGCAACTCAGCTGGAAGCTGGAACTGGGAGACTTTTGGGGGACACGAGTATCATGGCTCCGACTTACGTACAAGACCTGGAGTAGTTTGCCTGAGCAAGTTGATGATCTTGGCATCTGCTGCCCTGAGGAAATTCCTCTCTTCTCTCTGACACAGCCGTCATGTGCCACCTAGCTCCCAACCCTGGGTGTTGAGGTAGACAGCAACCAACCCGGTAGCACAAGCAAGCTCGGCTGCTTGCTCATGAGAAGTCACTTCCTGGGCCAGATCTACCCCTTGGTGGGTTCCTGATGTTCAACCCACCTCTTTGCAGGGGTGTGGGAGTGGCAGGCAGTTCCGGTAAGTACTTTCCATTTCAGCCCTATCGGCTAACCCCATATGCACCCCTGACTCTCTGAAATGTTTACTCCCTATAATGACAGAGCTATTTTCAGTGACAAATGCGGCAGCTTCTAGGCCAGGCTCTCTCTGGTTCTGGCTTCCTCTGGGTGCGGGAAGACGGAAGCGGCAGATGCCCCACTACCGGTAGCCTCTGTGCCAGCAATCTGCCTGTGTTGCTGTGGGTGCCCTGGGCCTCTTTTCCTGTCTGCCCTTCACAGCTCCTGTGAGTGCTGACTCTTTGCCATTTGACCATCTGCCTTGCCTGGCCCCCACATTTGTGAACTGACGCTTGCAAGGCTAGTGGGTGCCCATCTGGCCAGCACTAAGGGTGGCGTCTCTGCCTGACACTGCTCCGCTGACCTCTGCAGATTTGTCTCCTTTGGCCCCGTAAGCCTCTCATTGCTACTTCAGACCTGATGGGATCATAATAAAAGTTATAGCTGAGAAAGCCAACCAGCTATTATTATATATCTTCACTAAGACAGCACTATGGAGTAGATGATTAAAAAAAAAAAAAACTAGGTGACTTTAATTTTTTCCTCTGAGAGCAAGGACTAGGCTGTCTAGAATATGGAAGTTAGTCAAAAAATATGGGTTGACGTGAGGCTGATGAGGAGGAGGAGAAAGTGCATGTAGGAGGAAGCTATGACATCAGCCATTTGGCTGACCTGGAAGCACAGAGGCCCCAGTGACATTGTTGTTGTCTGTCCCGCCCTTCATTGAGGGAGTGGCAGCTGGGCAAAGCAGGAAGCTGCTTGGCTGGGGCCTCGGCCAAAAGCTCCACCTTCATTTCATCTCCACTCCCATCACTATTCCCAAGTCCAGGAGATTTCTGTACTGACAAGCAAGTGCCCCATGGGACCGGGGAAACAAGACAGTAGGCTTCAAGTGGGAAACTGTAGGCCACATGTTCGCAGCCCTGAGTTCAAGGAGCGCACTCTGCAAAGGCAAAGGGACATGGTAGATCTCATACGTCTCCTCTCTTTCTTAGATTACAGAAGCAGTTCACATTCATGGGGAAACACAACCGTATAAAAGCCTTTGCCATCCCCAATTCTGGTCCCAGTAGCTAACAACTGATGTTAACCATCCCCAAGCAACCTCTTGGCAGCATGATGTTACATAACAGGATTATAACAGCTTACGAATGCAGAATGTGTGTGTGTGTGTGTGTGTGTGTGTGTGTGTGTGTGTGTGTGTACCAGTGCAGAGACCGACAGACAGAATCTGATGGTGTAGAATGGTGGAAAGTGAGAGTCGTGGGGTCCCGTGGAGGCGGCGTTGAAAAGTCTGTGGAGGGCCAGCTGCAGTGTAAGAGGAGTTACGGAGCACAAGGGTGAGACTGGAGGGTAATGAGAAGTAGGCAAGAATATTTCAAGTGGTACAGAACTTGTATATCTTCGCTTGTGTTCTATTGTTGTGGTAACACCGCGACCAGAAGCAACCTGGGAAGGAAAGGGTTTATTTGACCTATACATCCCAGGTCACAGGCCGTCACTGAGGGAAGCCAGGACAAAAGTTCAAGATATAGAGGAAAGAACTGGAACAGAGACCGACCATAGAACACTGCTTATTGGCTTGCTCCCCATGGCGAGCTCAGCTTGTCCCTGTCCAGGGATGACACTGCCCCCATTGAGCCAGGTTCTCCCACCCCACATCAATTACAGATCAAGAAAATGTCTCACAAATTTGCCTAGAGGCGATCTGACAGAGGCGTTTTCTCATTTGAGAATCCTCTTTCCAGAGGGCCTTAGCCATGTCAAGTTGAAAAAAAAACAAAAACAAATAAACAAAACCTACCCCAAACACTGTATTACCAAAACAAGTATGTAGCTTAGGAGGTGAAAATCCAACATCTAGTTAATTTTACTTTCCTTAACTGCCAAAAGAGATAATAATAATAATGATGATAATAACATATCCTCATAGATTTATTGTTAATACTAAATGGGAGTAATATGTTTCCTACCTCTTGGAATTGTGTAACAACCAACAATGATAATGCATTATCTGTGTGTGTGTGTGTGTGCACACATAGGTGTGCTGCTGGAGATCAAGCCCAAGGTGTCATGCATGCTAGGCAGGCACTGTGCCATTGAGCTGTACCTGCCCTGAGTGTGAGCAATTATTGCAGTCAATTGTTAATGCTTCAGCAGTATGCTGCTGCTTAAGGTAGTGTGTCGTGTCGTAGCCTTAGTCTTTGGTCTGCCTGCAGCCAGCATGTAGAAAAAGCTTCTGATAGCATCTCTGACTTTGCTTTGGGATTCTTTCTTTGGTCACTATACTGTTTCTTCCACGAATGCTTTGCATGTCATACTTTGTACTAAATACCTTTGTGGGGGGGAAATGATACTTTCTCATACCTGGTGCATCTAAAAGCCTTGGAAGTGTGTAGGGATGTCTTAGGAGCCAAGGTCAGTGACTACTTTCTTGTTTTCATTTCCTGGTCTGGTACATGCTTGAAGTAGAGACATTGACTAATTTCCTACACATCACTCATACTACCCAAGATCATCAAACAGAATTTCTTAGGAAAATCCCCCAGGAATCATTAGGGTAATTTCTGCTTGCTGACTGTATTTTAATAGCATTGACTATAACCTCCACCTCAGACATCCTGGGTCAGTCATTCTGACCCTTTGGGAAATTCTGTTTTGCTTCTACTTTGTATTTAGAACGACCGGCCTACAACACTTAGCCCTAATATTCTGCATCCTGAATGCTCTTAGTTGTCTGTGGAACTGAGTCTGCCTACACACTCTCCTATTCTTGATTTATAAATAGGTTCAGCTGCCAACAATTACACATACTCTATTTTTCGATGTTCCTTAAGGAGGCTTCGAGAGGGTAGGTGGCTTTGACTCTTATAAAGTTATCTAGAAACTATCTCTACTTCTCCACATGGGCCTATTTGGCAGGATGGTGACGACTCTTGGTCCCAAAAGCCCAAGAAAGAATCCCCAACATGCAGAGTGAATCCAGTATCAAATTTCTAACACATCGTCATAGGGACAGGCCTGGGGCCAGCTTGTGCATGTCAGAGTGTCTGTACCTGCACACTTTGTGTCTTCCATGACCATGCATGGTATGCAAGATCTTGGTGATGGAAACATTAAGATGACAGAGAAAAGAAAGATTAGCGGGGCCTGGAAAGATGATGAATGTACAGTCACAGATATGATTAAAGACTCAAGGTTGAAGGAAGGAGAGGGCACTAAATGACACCTTAGACCTGCCTGACAAACTAGAAGGGAGTCTGTGAGGGAAAGCTGCCTAGGTTAACTGGCTGGGAATTCCCTTTCTTGGCTAGCCTGGAACTTGCAATGGTAAGTAATAACTGAGAACTATGTAAAAATTTCAGGCATGGCATGTTATTTATTTCTTCACATAAAGCAGCAGACAAATGAGTTTAAAAAAAAACACACCCCTTTTACAGATGCGGGCAATGGCACCGAATGAATGAGGAAACTTGTCCCTTGTCTGTAAGGTAGGAAACTGGGCTCCCTGGCCTCACTCTGCACTCACTCTTTGCCAAAAAGGCTAATTAAGTCTGACTTGAATTAGCCCCTGGGGCCATCTCTTCAGGTAACACCCCCCGTGGGTTTTTTTTTCATCCCCAAATTCATGGTACTAGTTTGCATTCCCCTAAAGCATAGCCCAGTCTAGACAGTACAGTGCAGCAGATGGGGAACGCCAAGAGTCAGGGATTACAGGGTAAAACTAAAGGAAGCACCCAGGGGTGAATACGGAACTAGAGGTCCGAACGCATGACTCTATAATTAGGACGTAGCGAATGTGCAAGAAGTTTCCTCCGTGTGTAATCTTACAAAAAGAAGGAAGGGAAGGCAGGTAGGAAGGAAGGAGAGTAAGAAAGTAAGCCGGGCAGGCACTAGCTCGGTCAGACCTCTTTCATGTAGCCTGCGGCAGTCTCAGGCTGAGGAATCCGGTTGGACCAGTGGGGGGCTCCACCGAGCTTCATCCCCGGGAGCAGCTGACACCCCACTGGAGAAGGTTTGGTGAAGGACCCACAAGGACTAGTCCCCGAGGCTAACATCCTTGGGTCTTCCTAGGACGTAAGTACCAGAGCAGCCTCACCCAGACTGAGCCCTCCCACCTCCATTTCCTAGACTGAGCACTGGACTCTTCCCCCGGGGCAACAGCTTTGCAGGCAGGGTCTACGGCTACGCGAATTCCTAGAAGCCTTAAGAGGCTGCCTAGTTTTGGAAGTTAGTATCCCCCGCCCCCCAAGAACGCTTCGGCTCCTGCTCATTCACTAGTGGGTTACACAGGGCCCGGCCGGGTGCCAGCAGGACTAACGCCCCCTCACCATCCCCGCCCACTTAGGAGCAGGGCCCCATTCCAGCCCTGCGATCCCCGACTGACCACAGGACACGTGGGACGAGGAGCTGGAGCTGCTCGGGGTGGCGGGGGTCAGTCAATAGCAGGCAGGCCCGGGGTGTGGGACTGAGCTGTTTCGGGACCTCTGGGATACTCGCCTGCCCGCTCAGCCAGGAGTGGGGACGGTGAGTCAGATCTCGAGCACCCGCGGGTCGGGCGGGGGGTGGAAGGGGGGGGTAGGTGGCAGGTCAGGAAATGACATCAGAGGCCTGTGCTGGGGAAGGGTGGTCTGTGCCCGGCGGGGGCGGTGGTGAGCGGGGAGGCCGCAGGCGGACCATCGCAGAGCCCGGAGCCCGGGGCAGGACCCGGGCCCCTTCCTGGGGGCGTTTCCTGCCCAGTCCGCCCTCCCCGGCCTCTCCCCGCCCCCTCTCCGGGCCGCTCCTTGTATGGTCTGGGCGCCTCTCTCTCCCCGCCCCCTCCCTCCCTTCCCTTGCTCGTCGTCCCTCCCCGCCTGGCTAGAGGCTGCTTGGGACCGGGACGCGGAGTCCGCGGACTCGGCGCCGAGCGGTCATCCGAGACGCGGCGCTCACGCTCCTGCCCGCGGTGAGGCGCGGGGAGCAGCTCCACCGCCCCAGGAAGGGGACTCAGGGAGGCGCGGGTGGGGTCACCGAGGGGAGCTTGGACCAAGGAGTGTCAGCCCGGCAGGGCGCTGCGTAACCTGACGACCCACCCCCAGCAGCCCGGCCTGGCCATGGCGGCCCCCCGCCCGCCTCCCGCGATCTCCGTGTCCGTCTCGGCCCCGGCGTTTTATGCCCCGCAGAAGAAGTTCGCCCCGGTCGTGGCACCGAAGCCCAAAGTGAATCCTTTCCGGCCTGGGGACAGCGAGCCTCCTGTGGCAGCCGGGGCCCAGCGAGCACAGATGGGCCGGGTGGGCGAGATCCCCCCGCCGCCCCCAGAAGGTATGTGGCAGGTCTTGGGACTCCCGATCCCTCTCGAGCGCCAGGTCGGGGTCGGAGGTTTGGGAACTTTGGGGGTGTCTGGAAAGGTTGTTGCGAAGGGGGCTGGGCGCAGCCACCCTGTCCTGAGCAGATGTTCTTACCTCATCTTGGAACTCCTGGCTAGAAGCCAGGACCCTTGGGACTGTTCCAAGTCTCCCGCCTGGGGGTGGGAGGCGGGAATGTGGGCCAGGAATCTTCCCCTTTGGATCCGTTCTCTGAAGTGTAACGGGAGCTGCATGGTTCTTCAGCCGATCCCCGGCCTTTCTCGACCTGCTTCTCTCAGGGCGTCCTGAGCCCCTCGTTATGATCCGCACACTCCCTGGGATGCAGAAAAGAGTTTTTGGATTAGGGGGTTAGAACTGTGCTGAGCAGAGGAGGAAAGAGGGCCGGTACTGATAGCCTTCTCTCTCCTTCCTACCTAGACTTTCCTTTGCCCCCTCCTCCCCCTATTGGGGAGGGCGACGACTCGGAGGGTGCCCTGGGTGGTGCATTCCCACCTCCGCCTCCCCCGATGATCGAGGAACCATTCCCCCCTGCTCCTCTGGAGGAGGACATCTTCCCCTCCCCGCCACCTCCACTGGTGGAGGAGGGAGGGCCTGAGGCTCCCACCCAGGTCCCATCGCAGGTAGGGTGGTCTTGGAGGGCAGCTTTAGGTGAAGTGGGGTGGGGTACACCTCTGTGTTGTGGAGAGGAGTCTTTTCTCTCCCCCGATGGGCTTGGGATGACAAGGGAAGACTGGGATGGGTGCTCTGACCCCTGACCCTCCAGCCCAGGGAGAAAGTGAGCAGTATTGACCTGGAGATCGACTCTCTGTCCTCACTGCTGGATGACATGACCAAGAACGACCCCTTCAAAGCCCGGGTAAGGGGCAGGATAGTAGAAAAGCCGGGGATCCCCGAAGGAGAGGAGGGGGTGACCGCCCTCTCTAAGTGCATCCCCCCTCTGCTTTCCTTTGCAGGTGTCATCTGGATATGTACCCCCACCAGTTGCCACTCCATTCATTCCCAAGCCTAGTACTAAGCCTGTCCCTGGGGGCACAGCACCCTTGCCTCCTTGGAAGACCCCTTCTAGCTCCCAGCCACCACCCCAGCCGCAGGCCAAGCCTCAGGTCCAGCTCCACGTCCAGACTCAGGCCAAGCCCCAGGTCCAGCCCCAGCCTGTGTCCTCTTCTAATGCACAACCCCGAGGTCCCCTTTCTCAGGCTCCAACTCCAGCTCCTAAGTTTGCTCCAGTGGCTCCCAAATTTACACCCGTGGCCTCCAAGTTCAGCCCTGGTGCCCCAAGTGCACCTGGGCCACAGCCCAATCAAAAATCGGTGCCCCTGGAAGCTCCCTCTTCTGTGGGCAGAGGGTCCCCCCAGCCCCCAAGCTTCACCTATGCTCAGCAGAAAGAGAAGCCCCTAGTTCAAGAGAAGCAGCACCCAGTGCCTCCACCAGCTCAAAACCAAAACCAGGTGAGGAAGCCGCAGCCGAAACCAGGGGCTGGAGTGGGACACAGAATAAAGGGTGGGTGGGGTAAGGGTGGCAAAGAGGATTAGGGGAGCCCGAGTGGGTGTGGCAGTGGGAGAAGTGTGGGGTTCTCTGGTGGGGCAGAGAAGGTTCTTCTGGAGGAAGCCTGGTACTAGCTGGGGCCTGGGTCAGTAGGCAGAGCAGCAGGGACTTAAATTAAGTAGAGACAGCATTCACTTGTACCTCTGCCCCAGAATGAGAAGGGGACCGTGAGATCTCTAGCCCAACCTTAGTTTTTCCCATTCTTGGGCCTTGACTTCATCCCTGGGCTCCTGACTTTTCTGAGCCCTTTCGTCGCCCGAGGGCACATCTAGAGATTAAGAGTGTAGTCAGCACCAGTACACACCTGTGGGCCAGTGTCAGCTGACTGCCAGGTACTGTGTTCTGTACTCAGGAAGCTGGGACGGGGCAGGAGAGATCTATCAAACCGGTTCAGCTTTCCAAAGTCATGGGTCTGGGGTAGGATTTCTGTCCTGTTTCTCACAAGCTGAGCTGTTAGACCCTAGTCAACTTGGGTGAACTTTGAGCCTCCCCCCCTTTTTGTTTTACCCTGTCTGAAATAACCACCGACCCCAAACAGTGGTGGTGAAGAGCAAGTGAGCTTATCTTCTCAGTCTAGCACATAAACGCTCAAAATAGAAATAGGCGGCACAGTTGTCTGTTGGTTCAAGGGAAGAGATCTTCTGAGTTGAAGGGACCTGGTGGTCATCTGACCGATTCCTGTAAATGCCTGTGTGTCTTCAGACAGCGTAGGAAGAAGTGTTGTTGAGTTCCTGTAGCTCAGAATCTGCGAGTTACAGGGATTTGAAACTAGGAACCGACGTGGGGAACTGGCAAGTTAGGAACAGCTTTGTGAGGTTGGTCTGCCTTCAAGTATTTAAGGACTTAAGAAACCAGAAAGGATCAGGCATGGGACTTAGGTAGGAATAGCCTGTGCAAAACTCAAGGGTATGAACACACGGGGGAGATGGGGGATCGGGAGGGCTGGAGAACAGAAAGCAGAAGGAGGTTCCTATGGGAAAACCTTGGAGCTGTACTTGAGATTGGTGGGGCAGAGGTACTCGGTAAAGAAATCTCCAACAGGGAGCTTGTGCATGCTAGAGCATCACTGTTGAGTGTGTGGTTCGGCCAGGAGGAAGGCTGGAAGTGTTCTATAGTAATTCCAGCCGAGATGCATAATAGAGGTAGAGAGGTCTGTGACCCAGGTGAGTTCACTCCCGGGCCACAGCAGCATTGGTTGCACTGGGAAATAAGACCCGCGGATGAGAGCTGTTCCAAAGGAGGAAAGAGGCCACTGATTAGCAACAGGGGTAGGAGGCTTAGAGCCCGGGGAATGTCGGGGAATGACGATGGTGTTACAGACAAAATAGAGAAGTGGCCGAAGGGGAAATGGTATGAACGGGAAGAGGAGGGTCCAGCTGTCAGTGTGTTGAGCAACAGGCTTCAGGCGCGCTTGCCTTCAGCTGCAACTGTCATTCAGCTACTGTGGGACTGTAATGTGGGGCCAGGCCTCCAGCCAAAGGTGTGCTCGCCATACATACCAGGAGTAACTGACAAGTCCTTCAGGAACTCCACAGCAGGAAGTGAAATGCCTCAGGAACCTTGGGTCGTGCAGAGAGAGAGAGTGGAGGACAATCCCAGGATGGGGTCCTTAGAGGTTCATGAGAGGTGACCTTGGGGCTCTTTGTGGAGCCGAGGGAATAGGACTCAGATAAGCAGACACTTGACTTTTAGGACTTCCTAGATGGCCTTGGGGCTGTTTGTGCTCTGTGAGTGAGCGGTTGGTGGAAACATGGAAGTTGGTAATGTAGCTTGTTCTCAAAGTTTGGCAGTGAAGCTGGGTATGGCGGCCTGTAAGTCAGAGCATATGGGAAGTTGAGGCAGGAGGATTGTTATGAGTTCATGACAGACTATAGAGTCTCTCTCTCTCTCTCTCTCTCTGTGGTATGTTTTGTGTGTGTGTGTGGGGGGGTTTAGGAGCTTCAAGTTAGGGGAGGAGAGTCCAGGTATTCAGGTATGTCTTTCAAGCAAAAGGCAGAAGCCAGCAGGGAAGAAATCCTGCGAGCAGCGGTTGACCTCAGAGGTACCGGAGGGAGCAAGGACAGGGTGACACACAGTGTTTGGTTGGAAAGAAAGAAGGATGAGGGAACTTAAACTGGCTAGCTGCCAGGCATTTAAGGGGTGAGGTCATCCGTGAGCATGAGGGAGGGGGCCGAGCTGTTGGGGGCTCAGGGAGATGGAAAAGGTTTGGAACAGCTGCGGTGGGGAAAGGCAACTGGGAATCTGGCAGAGCCAAATACCAGCCCAAGAAGCTGGGGCTGGCGAGTTGGAGGGTGTGGCAGGTGCTGCAGTGTTTTGGGAGCTCTGCGGCGTTTTTGTTTTTTTGGCGTCTCCACCTACTTTCTGCAGTGTGGAGGCGGAAACAGGAAACAGGCAGTGCTGTGACCCAGGGTTAGAGATTGGGCCAGATAGCCTAGTGTGGTCGAAGAGGCTTTTGTAGAAAGGGCTAGGACGAGAAGCCAGTCTAGGGACTTGATTGACAAGGCACAAGGTCAGGTTGAAGCCTGGGACACCCAGTCCCTTCTGCTAGGCAGTTAGTAGTATGGGTGATGAATATGGGTGATGGATATGGGTGATGGAAGGAGACGGGGGACTAGTTGGAGGGGATCTTGAGAGCAAAGTGCTGGTAAATACTCGGTCTGAGCTCCCCTGAGGGGAAGATACTGAAGAAGAGACTTTGGAGGCCACAGGCGTTGATCAGTGACATTGCTGCTGGCGGGCAGAGGAGGCAGCAGCTGATAGCGCCCTGCAGGAAGGACACAGGCACCCACAGGGAGGAGTGCGGTGGAATAGTTTATCCTTCCCAAGATGGCAACAGCCATTTATAGTAGCATTTACTAGAGAGCAAGGAGAAGCCGATTCCATTTCCCTGCCCTCAGAGTGCAGGGAAGGATGCCTTGGAAGGGGACAAAGGTGAAGCCTCCATTCGGGGACCCCTGTTAGTTAAGAATAGGCGACTCCAGGAGTCAATGTTAAGGAACGGGGTGGAGGCCAGGGGGAGTGTGACTTTCGTGCTTTTCCTTGAGACAGCATGGTAAGTGGAGCTCTGAGTACAGTTCTGGTAGAGGAGGACATGGTGAGGGGCTCCAGGGGCTGGGAGGGTGAAGGAATCAGCAGGTGGCAGGGTCACAGTGTGCTGGGTGAGTCCTGCAATAGACCACACCCATGCAGAGTTCTTGAGGGAATGTCTCAGGGCCACAGTGGTGCAGGTCAGAAAGCCCCTGCTCAAGGCTGCAGGTTTCTGAAGCACTTTGTCCCCTGTGCAAGGACATCCTTCCCCTCACCAGTTTTTAACCCTCAAGATCCACTACCTAGGAGGAATGGGCTGGCCTAGGAACTGGCCTTTGACTCTGTCCTGAAGACCTGCTGGGCAAGGTCTGGGACCGGGTAGACTACAAAACCCTCATGTAGTCCCTCACTTGGGACAGAACCCAGGGTATCTGAAAAGCTGAGGGCGGGCTCCCGCTTTTGAGGGCTTAAGCTATGCTCCCAGCTTCATTGCATCCTCATGCTGACTGGCTACTCAGCGGCAAATTGGATGGGTAGGCGTGTGTGTGCGCATGTGTGCGCACATAGTATGGTCCACGCTTGTCTGGGGTGTGGGAGATGCTGTCTGTGCATGCTCTGTGAAGTTGGTGTGTGTCCTGCTGTGTCTGGTGCTTCAGTGCCTTGAGCAACTGTAAGCAAGGTTCCCATTGCTTAGTTGTTCTGGTCTGTCTGGATGCCTGGGGTTACAAGGGTTTCGGCTGCATGGCTGAAGATGTCCCGCTGTAGAAGATACAGGCTAAGGTCAGCCCTGCCCTTATGTTTGTATGTGTGGTGCTAGGGGTCAGGACACATATGTAAACACAGGAGCATTAGAGAGGAGCTTGCAGGGAAGGGGATGGAAACCTAAGTCTCAATCTAAAAGGGGTCGGCTGGCTGAGAGGATTTACAGAATGTGAAAAAAAGCACTGGTTTTCTTTCTTTCTTTTTTTTTCAAAAAAAACTTTTTATTTAATACTTTTTAAATAAAAGAATACCAATCCAAATTCCCACTCCCTCCCTTCCTTCCACTCCGCTCTCACTCCCTCCACAGACTCTCCCACCCCAGCCCCCTCCAATCCTAAGAGAGGGCAATGCACCCTGCCCTGTGGAAAGTGCAAGGCCTTCCCTACTACTATATCTAGGTAAGGCAAGGTATACATCCAAAGAGAATAGGTTCCCAGGAAGCCAGTACAAAGCATTGGGGTTTTTAGGTGCGCTCTCCTGGCGGCCCAGGACCCTTGACCCTCAAGGAGGTGGAGGAGTTGGAGCAGCTGACCCAGCAGCTGATGCAGGACATGGAGCACCCTCAGCGGCAGAGTGTGGCAGCGAATGGTGAGTCTGCCACCCCTTCTTGGGCACACCGCCCCTGCTGGTCTCTTGACTGGGCGGGAACTTCCAAGAGCTCTTGGGATCTTCTGTCCTTTTTACCGAGGTGAAATTTTTTTAATCTTCCCAGAGACCTGTGGCCGATGCAGTCAGCCGCTGCCCCGCGCACAGCCTGCAGTTCGTGCCCTGGGACAGCTCTTCCACATCACCTGCTTCACTTGCCGGCAGTGTCAGCAGCAGCTGCAGGGAGGGCAGTTCTACAGTCTGGAAGGGGCACCCTATTGCGAGGGCTGCTACACCGTAAGTCTGGGCTGGGGCTTCTGGCTGAGTCTTGGAAGGTGCGCCTCGGCCTTGGGTACGCTGGCGCCCTCATGACCTGCTCTGTTCTTTCTCAGGAGACCCTGGAGAAGTGCAACACCTGTGGGCAGCCTATCACTGACCGCATGCTGAGGGCCACTGGCAAAGCCTACCACCCACAGTGCTTCACCTGTGTGGTCTGTGCCTGTCCCCTGGAGGGCACCTCCTTCATTGTGGGCGAAAACAACCAGCCCCACTGTGTCCCTGACTATCACAAGTGAGGACCTATCCTTCCTTCCTTCCTTCTTTCCTTCCTTCCTTCCTTTCTTTCTTTCTTTTCTGTTGATCTGTGTTGTGTTTGGTAACCAGGCTGCCACCTGGCTTCAGGTCAGAGACAGACCATAGATCTTGCTTTCTGGCCACAGTTGTGGCCGTAGGCTTCTTCTCCGTTAGCTTTGGCTCCCTTGGGCTTCTTGGGGTGTGCCTTTGTTCAGCAGTTGGTCCTAGAATAGCTATGTTCACATTTAGGCTGGGTTCTTAATGTTCCTCCAGAGCTTGGATGCTTGGAGTACTGACTTCTCCCTAGAGCAATAACAGTTCTGGGCTGGAAGGCAAAGTATCAACATGTAGCTATAGGATGGGAAGATTGAAGTCTCCCCACTGTGGACAGTTTGCCTGGGAGATACATTTGCAGGATTTTGTGTGGGTAACTAGGATTCCTGGCCCCTCTGCTTTCTCTAAAGCCAGGCTGGAGGTATGCACATGCAGAAGGAGGTGTCTTCTGCCCTCCTTTGGGGTTCCTGCCAAGCTGTATTATGGGTGGGGCACGGGTGTGGAATCAAACACCTGTGACAGAGGTGTGGGAGATAAGAGGCTGTGTGAGTGGAGAGGTAGCAAATTCTCTTGATAAGGGCCTGCTGTGTTGTGCGCCCCTTGGTCCTTTGACCTTTCTCATGAACTTGCTCCACCTGGATATGTGGAACATGACCCTGTGGCCACACAATCTGTTCCTCCTTACCCTGTGCCCTCGTAGGGGCTGAAGCCCGAGGTGCCTGGATCCACTGAACCCTCTGGGCCTGCTTTCTGACCCTCTAGGCAGTATGCTCCAAGGTGCTCTGTCTGCTCCGAGCCCATCATGCCTGAGCCTGGCCGCGATGAGACCGTGCGAGTAGTCGCTCTGGACAAGAACTTTCACATGAAGTGTTACAAGTGTGAGGTCAGTTTCCCTCCTGTCTTGCAGAGGTCGCTTTGAGCCTTGGGAAAACTAAGGGACTTTCCGACGGGAGGGAGAAGAGTGGTGGGTTTGCCTGTTGGTGTGCACATGTGTATGGGTGGGCTGGGGGTGTCGGGAGGTTGTAGTAGTGAGAAGCAGTCAGAATGGAGTTGAGATAGGATGGGATAGTCTCCAAACCTGTAGTGGAATGGCAGCGGGTAGGTTCTGGGAACTGCCTAGTCCCACCTTTCCGGCAGGAAAGGCCTGGTAAGGAGCAGGGAAGGTAACGAGGTCAGAATGTCAATCCCAAACCTACGGAACACTTGGACTTCCTACTTCAGGTGGAGGTGGAGTGTAATAGGGTGCAGAAGGAATCTTCCTTGCCAGTGTCCCTCTTACCCTTCCTCCTTTCCAGGACTGTGGGAAGCCCCTGTCCATCGAGGCAGATGACAACGGCTGTTTCCCTCTGGATGGCCATGTCCTTTGTCGGAAGTGCCACACTGCTCGAGCCCAGACCTGAGTGGAGGGTGGGCCTCCTTCCAGACCACAGGTCCATTCCCCACTGCGGGCCACCCACACTGAGACCAATCCTTGCCTCTGCCCTCCCTGCATTCCAAACCCCTCCCCAGTATCTCAAGCGCCCTGACCCAGGGCCTCAGCATGACCTAGAGGTGCTGAGGCCCCAGCCCTGGGCTCCACCTCTTGCCTCTCTTGCAGGGATTGCCCAGTCCTCCTGAGGTCCCCAACCCAAGGGTCGGTCACCTATAGTGCCGCTGCTTTCACTGCTGCACCCAGGCCCTTGGCTGGCCTGAGCAGCCTATGCAATGTGCTTGCTGAGGGTGGGAGAAGCCCTAACACTCCAGGAGCCTGGACACACCCACCTTGCCCTGTGCTGCTAGGTTGTGGCCACAGCGAAAATTATAAAACCTCATTTTCCAGAATTGCTAGTACTTGCTTCTTTGATCACACTTCATTTCCTGGGGTTGAAATGAGGGACTCAGGAGGGGGCAGGGGGAGAGATCACGGGTAGGGATGAAAACTCAACTCTTGTTTATTTACAAAAATAGATAATGCATATATAAGTATATATATTAAACCCTTCCCCAGCACCCACCCACCCACAATCCCCTTCACTTGTACCTCCCACCTCCCTTTTATAAACAAAGGCTCCTTCCTCCACAGGCAAGAGTTCTGATTGAATGGGCAGGAGCAGCACCAGTAACCTACATGTTGTAGGCTGAGGAAAGGCTCAGGGAGTGACCCTGTCTTTGCTCATGGAGGGGGTAGAGGGAAGAAGCATCTTTTCGGGGGCCACTCAGTCCTTAAATCCTTGAATACTGCAGAGAATGCGTTTCTGGTGGCCCGGCAGTGTGATTCCCATCTGCGTCAGGTCCCTATGGAAGAAGGAAGGGAGGCCTTGAGTCTAGAGGCTCAGACCCCAGGCGCCCTCCCCTGCCCAGGCGGCCTGGCCCCAGACTCCTTACTCAGCCGTCAGCTCCAGCACACACTCCATGGTGTCCAGGCCAGCCGAGCGGAAGTGCAGGATGTAGCGCTTCATGCGAATGGACTCGAGCCACTCAGAGACACTCCGGTAAGGGATCCCATCAGAGCCACTCAGGCTGGGCAGGCGGAGGGTCACCCTGTGGGATTCGAAGTTATGCTTGTCCTCCTGGAGTCCAGGAGCTGGTTGGCCTGGGCCATCACACTGCAGCAAGCACCAAATGTGACGCTTCCATATAGCTCATCTAGGCTGTGCACATAAACTGGCTACTGTCTGAGCCTACTTCCTGACCTGTTTCCTGGTGTGCTCTGCTCACAGCAGTGGGTAAGCGGCTGACTGACTTGTTCCATGGATAAATCTAGAGAATGTGGATGCTATGGGCGTCCCTAGGGAAGAGAATTCCCAGCCCTTTAGACATGAATGCATCCTGACTAAGATAAATCAAAAAAAAAAAAAAAACCAAAAAAACCAAAAACAAAAAACAGAAGAAGGGGCCTGCAGCAAGATGCTTTCTTGCCTTTTCCTAAGATGGCCACCTAGGAGCAGCCCTCACTTGCCACATTCACCCCCCTACTGTTATTATTACGCTGTGATAGCCACAATACAATGAGTGTTCCTGTAGGAAAGCCAGCCAGAGCCAAAAACCATTAGCAAAGTAAATCTGCTGGGGGAAAAAAATATCCAGCATTCCAGAAAGATTAGCACACACGGTCTCCAGCGTCCGAGGGAGTTGTGCTCCAAAAGATAGTCTCGAAAGCTGGAACATGGAAAACAATCTCTCCCAGAAACAAGGTTATATATGGTGGGTTTGATACAGAGGCCAGTACACCAGGCTGTCTTACCCGATAAAGCCTTGCCTGGCTCCCTGACTCGACCCCCTCCTTCCACTTCATTCTCTACATTCTGGCCATGTTTTTGATAAAATACAATTTTGGGAAACTGGTCAACATTTCTTGTTCTCACAAAGTCCTACCTTCTGAGCAGGGCTGGTGCTCTGTACTGATCTCGGCTGCTTCCCCACTCCCAGGGCTGCTGGCTCTGAGCGGGCTGCTGCCATCATTCTGTGCTGTGTGTGATCTGTGTCATTCCTCAGCTGACCAGGTAGTCGGAGATGGACTCAGATTGCCTCCTGTCCCTACCCCAGTCTAGCTGCCTAAGCTCTCAGGAGCAGCAGGTACCAGGCTTCAGCACAAAGCTTGCACCAGTAGGTCCCCCAAGATTTGTCAGATCTGTAAGTCTTTCCTCCATGTGCAAGAATGTATATGTGGGGAAAAGAAAGTATCCCAGGTCTCAAATGGCCACAGGAACACCAGAGGTAGGGTCCCAGTCACAATGGAACACAGTAGGAGGGACAAACAATAGTGACTCTAAAGGTTCAAGGGGAATAGAGTGAGGCTGGTAATCTAGAGCTAACTCTTTTTAAATCATGCTGTTGAAAACTCAGGATAGATGGGATCCTTCTCTGTGAGCCTGGGCTTTCCCAAGGGATGACTGGACTGCATGGACTGGGTGCTGTCTCATATGCCGGATTCTGTCCAGATCTCAGGGCCCAGCACTCAGTGGATAGGACTGAATATCCATTTTTATGTTTCCAGATGTATGCTCCAAATTCCCATCCTTCCGAACATACTTACCTGGGGTCAAAGTTGGCAATGGTCCTTAGGGAATGGGGGTCAGTAAGCAACTGTTCCAGATGTGCCTGCAGCTGGAGGAAGTGGGGCCGACGGGCCCGGTCATAAGCCCAGCAGTTCTTCATGAGTTCATATAGAGGGGCAGGGCAGTCAACAGGAGGTGGCAACCGGTACCCTTCTTCAATGCTTTTCATCACCTGTAGCAGAAGACAGGGAGAGATACTGAAGCAAGAAGCTACATCCACTAGGAAGTCACACAAAAATTATTGAGCTCTAATCTCTAAGCAACCCTGACCAGAGTAGATGTAGTAATGAGTAAAGAAGTAACAGAGAAGGGGCCATAGGAAATAGTGCCCAAAATTGGAGTTGGAAAGAAAGAATTATAGGAAAAGACCATGTTAGGGAATTTAGAAGAGAGAGGAGGTGTGTCAGGGACGACATGGGGAAACAGTCCAGGCTTACCTCCTGATTGTTCATCTCCCCATAAGGCTTGTCACCAAAGCTCAGCACTTCCCACATCACAATCCCAAAGCTCCACACATCGCTGGCTGTGGTGAAGATCCGATGGGCAATCGCTTCTGGGGCTGTCCAACGGATGGGGATCTTTCCTCCCTAAGGAGACATGGCACGGAGGAGTACAAAACTACGTGGAAAGGGGATCGGGTCTCGTGCTTGGGCACGGACCATCAGATCGGTTGTACATGTGAGTGTACAATATGTGAGTGTGGGTGGGGCTCCAACCTGGGTTTCGTAGGTGCCATCAAAGTCATCCAGGAGGCGGGTTAGGCCAAAGTCGGACACTTTGCAGCATAGGTTCTGATTTACCAAGATATTTCTGGCAGCCAGGTCTCTATGGACATAATTGTGGCCACTGAGGTAGTTCATGCCGGATGCTATGCCTAGCAGCATAGCCACTAGCTGGCCAGGAGCCAGCTGATCCTCCCGTTCCTGTAGTAGGGTGAATATATACGTCAGAGGCTGAACAGGCTCCCACAAGGCATGGGGTGACCTCTCCTGAGCTTGTCCTCTGCCTGTCTCACCTTGAGAAAGGCATCCAGGGCTCCATTTTCCATAAACTCTGTGACGATCATGATGGGCTTTCCTGAGATACAGCACATGCATCACACCCAGGCCCAGGTTTCCTTCCTTTGGCATCCCACTCCCCTCCTCCATTGCTTCCACCCCTCATCCCCCTTCCCACACGTTCTACTCCAGTTCCTGGGGATGACTTGCATACTTTTTGTGACGACACCTTCTAGGCGTAGAATGTGAGGGTGGTTGAACTGGCCCATTATAGTGGCTTCTCGAAGGAAATTCCACCACTGGCCATCTGGGGATGTATCTTTCAAGGTCTTAATGGCCACAGTCTTGCAGTCTTGGCTTGGGAATCTCAGGGCTCCCCGATACACTTCCCCAAACTCTCCTAGGTGGATGAAAATAAGGTTGTGGCCTGATGCGATTCAGACAGGGACACCTCTAGTCCTAGTCTCTCCTCACTGGCCATCTGAGGAAGGACAGAGCTGAGGTTGCCCCTTCTAGAGAACCTAACCACTGCAGCTTACCCACCACTGTCTTCCATGGCTAGCATGCTCGGCTTATGTTAAGTAAGCACTCACTAAATGCAGAGGGATGAGCCGTGTTTATGAAGGACAGGCTGGTCCAGGGCTAGGGCCCAAGTCACAGGAGGCCTACCTGTTTCCTGTGAATGAACTCCCTGGACACAGTGCTGGCTCAGCCGCCTCACTGACAAGGACACTGCCAAGCTTTGTTTTCTGTTGAGATCTATTTTCCCTGGTGACCCAGGGGATTGGGGCAGCCCGAGGACACTGGGCTCCTGATGGGATGGAATGCTCACTTAGGGAGGCTCTGACTCTCTCCTACTTTGGGAACCATCTGAGAACAACCTGCACCTTGGCATGGTCACACCGCCAGGGGCAGAGATGATGTGTTTAACGTTCTTTATCGGAAACCCCATAACCACAGAGCAAAGTGCGTAGGAGGCAGAGGCTGCTCCAGGGCATAGCAGTTCAAAGAGGCCACAGGATACAGCAGACATGGACTCATCTGGGACCTCAGGCTTGAAGGAACCTGATGGCAGCCATGTGCTACCACATAGAGGGGACTAGCTGGGGTCACAGCAGGACTTACCTTCCCCTATGACTGTGTCCACAATCAGCCAGGTTGGGTCCAGTTCCTGGGCAAAGTCTAAGGCTCCCTGTGCAGGGTCCTCATAGGCCTGGAGGTCCACATAGGGTTTTAACCACAGCTTGTCCTCTAGGGAGGACGAGAGGGCTCAGCCACTGCAGCATATACTTCAGGAATCAGAGCATGGGGGGCTAGGAAGAAGGGCAGACAGCTAAGCCCGTTCTTGGTACTTCTCTGCTCTCTGAGGTGAGCCTGGCTTTAGCTCGAGTAGACAGAACCTCTGCTCTTTCAGTGAAGCCTCCACATTCCAGCTTTTTCTTGTCTATGCTCTAGGCTACAGTGGTGGCCGGAACTCAGACCCTGGCGTAAATTCTGTCCGGAGTTACCCAATCCTTCCTATGACTTGTGTCCCAGCTTCTGACCCCATGCTGTCCAGAGTCACTTACACCTCATTCACTCCCAGATGGAGCCTCCCTTCAGTGCCAGCTACTCAGATAGACAGCAGGCCTTTCCCTCTTGCAGAGTCACCTAATGAGGTGACAAGCAAGAAGCCCGCATGCCTCAGTGGACTTTAACCCCTTCCTGCCTGGCCTCAGCTCATAGACCTGGCCACCAAGATGAAGAACACCACCCAGAGCCTAAGGTGGCTGCGCACTGATACCAAGAACTAGTAGATAATTGCATTGGGGCTGCTGACAGATATCACAGCAAAGTTAATTAACCAAAATTAATTAGGTGGCAAAATACAAAAGCCCTAGGGAGAATATACCCCTCCCACATTTCCAGAGTTGACCTGGGCATCATGCGCTCTCTCTCTCTCTCTCTCTCTCTCTCTCTCTCTCTCTCTCTTTCTCTCTCTCACACGTACACACACACACACACACACACACACACACACACACACACACACAGACTTCTGCCTCACCTCGATCAACATTGGTGGCACGTTCACGCTGCCTCTGCTGTCTCTGTCGCTGGCCTCTCCTGTGGAGGTAGAACAAATTTTTCAGGGACCCAGGAAAAATCTCAGTGGTCTCTGACTAAATTTGCCACAGACATGAGAGCTGGGTGTGGGGAACATCTGAACTGTGGTCATGTGGGGTACAGGCAGGGCTTCTAACAAGGCAGAGGGACCCCAGAAAAGTGTGTGGGGGGGAGGAAAGAGCCAGCACCTTGAACGGAAGACATAAATCCCAATCAGCAGAGCTATTCCAAGCAGCAACCCAAAGATGATGGCCACGATCTCTCCTCCAGTCAGGCTCCTGGAAACTGGGCATATGAATCAGAAGTCTGGGGGCTCATAGTCCTTAGGAGTGATAGAGGTTAAAAGGTAGGGTCCCGAGTGTATACCCACAGTCAGTTGTCAAGTGGGCATTAGGTCTATGTTTCTCTTTACAGAGATTATGGAGGGGACACATGTGTGCATATATACAGAGAAGAGCAAGGGCCATTAAAAAATATGAGCCGATGTGCCTCCAGGAGATGATAAATGTTTGGGTAAAACAAGAGATAGATAACCTACCTGGTGGACTCGTCCGAAACTCATGGTCAGGAGAGAAAGGGCCAGGGCCCAGTGGGGTGAGTGTTCGCACTCTCACAATGTATGTGGTGTCTGGCTGTAGTTTTGTCAACAACACCCTGGGCTCCAGAACCATCTGGTGCCATTCTTCGTCCTGTGGGTGGGACTTGCATTAATGAGGAGGATGTGTTGAGGCAGCCTTGGTAAAGATAGGCAGGCGTGGCAGGGCCTGGACAAGGTGGGCTGCCACAGTTAGGTCAAAGACCTTTGCAGACGTTTATCCTGACCTGGTTCAGCACATGCAGTTCGTAGCTCAGATTCCCTCCAGGATTTCGGGGTCGGGACCCTGCCCAAGCCAGCTCCAGCTGCCTTGGTTCTTTCTTCACCAGCCTCAGGGACAGGCCAGAGAGTGACTCTAGACAGGGTTGAATTCGGAAAGAAAGTAGGAATAATTTAAGTTGCGTCTCCGCTGCCTCTGGCCCATCACTCATCCCTGTGGTCTGGGGCTGGCTCCAGGCTCCTCACCTGCATGCCCCATGTTGATGCTCAGGGAGGTGCTGCTAGGGCTGGAACTGTCTAGGCCTGACACTCTGTTTTGGGATTTGATGGTAAATGTGTAGTTGGCATAAGACTCAAGGCCTTCAACTTGCACAGTAGATTTGGTGAGTCCTGAAGCCCCTGGGGTGAAGTGCACACCTTTGCCACAGGGTTGGCAGGGACCCCCATCCTGTGCAATGCCTCGACACTGCAAGCACTCCACACTGTATCTGATATCATGGCGTCCCCCTGTATCTCTGGGGGGCTCCCAGCGCAGGGAGAGCTGAGTCCCTGATACAGAGAAGCTCAGATTTTGGGGAGCCGAGGGAGGACCTGTGGGAGAAGAAGAACCATTAAATAGACACCCATTTTGCTTTCATCTTTGCTACCGATCCCTGCTTCTGTCTATCATCCCAATGACTGCTGTTCTCCAAAGCCCTCATGACAGATTTGACTTCTACCAAAGAGGAAGTAGTGTTACCACATCTCTGCATTCGAGAGAGAAAGAGAGAACAGAGAGTAAGGAGGAGCTATAATCAGCACCTGATTCCCTGGGTTTCCACTACTTGGTAAGCTCTGGGAAGTCCTGGCCTCAAAGAGGGCCCAGTAACTGTGGCCACATTGCCAGGCTCTGGCTGCAAGACTTACGTGTACATGCTACTTGGGGGCCCTCCCCAGGGGCTCGGTAATGTCCATTCTCACAGGTACAGACGGTAGCCCCCTCAGACACTGCTGTGCTGTGTTGGGGGCACTTGAGACAATGGGGTGTTTCCATGTCCCTTCGGTAGAAGCCAACAGGGCAGGCTAGAGAGAGAAGCAGAACCATGTTTCTTTGTTGTTTTGCTTTTTATATGACAGACCAACCCTACACACCCTTTACCCCCCTCCCTGAAACTGGAACAACCAAACGGACATGTCATTCAGGTTAACATCATGGAAATGAAGCCCTCTTTCGGCATCTGGAAGGCCCACCCAGGCAGTCTCGGGGCTTCCTGCCACCCCATGTCTTACCAGTGCACCCCACGCTGCCACTGCTTTCCTCATAGCCGGGCTCGCAGTGGCACTGGCCCACAGGCACTAGCCACTCGCCCTCAGGGCTGCAGTGCATCCGTGGTGTACCCGAGGAGCCCGGGCTGATCTGTGCATGGGAGAGGCAGGTTCCAGCCACTTCTACCAACCCTCCAGGTCCAGGGAGAGTGCCAGGGAAGTGGGCCAAGCCGTGCACAGTCTCTGCGCAGCGCTGGTAGAACACTCTTACAGACACCAGGGCCACACAGGAACCTGGGTTGTGAAAAGCTAGGTAGAGGCCACGGTGGGTTAGGCGCCCCAAGGAGCAACGCTCAACGTTCAGCTTCACAGCACCAGATGCCAGGTCTCTGATGGTGAAGCTCTGGTCTGCAGCCACTGTCGTCACCTAGGGGAGAAGAGAGAATGATGGCAAGCCTTTGCTTCAGCCCTTCATAGCAAACAGTATACGGTTTCATATTGGCTGACTACCTCTAATGCATAAGTCCACCTAAAGTACTTTCAAGCCTGCCAATGCCTACAGCATGCTACAAATGGAAATGTCTATATATGATCTCATATGATGGAACACAACAATAATGCAATCATACTATAAGTTGTATAAAAATACTTCAAGCTACATGTATAAGGCATATATAAAACATAAATGAAATTTATAATTAGAATTGGGGATGTGGGATTTCCCTCTGTATGCTGTGAATACGATTGGTTAATTAACAAAGAAAAATGGCTTGGCCTGTTAGGGTAGTGTAGAGCTAGGTGGGCAAAACTAGACTGAATGCTGGGAGAAAGGAGGCAGAGTCAAGGAGAAGTCATGGAGCTGCAGCCAGAGACAGACATGTCAAAACTTTGCCAGTCAGCCACTCATCCCTAATGTCTACATAAATATTCAAAGTCTGAACCCTAAAACACTGCAGACCCTAAGCATTATGGATAAGCAACGCCCAATTTACATAACCATGCTGGAAGAGCTTGATTTGCCAGGGCCCAGGGTAACCATTTTGTAGACATGCTGTTTAGCCCAGGCCATAATCCTGGGAGACAAGATGCCTTACCATCTTACTTAACAGAAGAAGAAACTAAGGCTACGACAATCAGTCCTTCTACAATGACACGATGGAGCTAGGACTGGATTCCAGGCAGTGGAATGCTACCAACCATAACATTTTCCACTACTGGGAGGTGTTCCTGAGCCTGGTGCCAACGAGGTGATCAGTTACAGAGTGTGTCATAACTAATTTATCACCAATAACAAACTTTACAACCTTCGCTCTTGGGAAAGAAATGAGAGCACATCCGACGTAAGCTCGGACTGTTTTGTTTTCTCGCATGCTTCCACGCTTCGAAAGAATGTCGCGGTACTGGTGATTGGCAGCCAGGAGCTGTCCTGTGTCGTTCCAGCACTATTCTTGGGGGCATGTTACACATGAACATGATGGGCACTGAGGTAAAATGTCTGAAAACCCCCACACTATACTTCCCCTTTCAACCATAGCATCATGCTACTTCAATGGATGCAAGAAACAAGGCTATTATATGATGAGGTAACCAATGTTCAGAGAGGCTAAGCGATGCTCTTAAAGTCAAAACACAGCCTGTGGCACTCAGCCTTTCTGGTATGCTGTCCTGCATTCTTTCCCTTATTCTACATCCACACGTGCCCTGTTTCTCCTTGTCTGAGCTGGATCATGGGGAGGATCGCAGTAAGGATCTACATAAGGGATGGGAAGGCATGAAGGAACGGCAGTACCTTTTGGAACAAAGGCCTTCGGAGCTGAATGCCCACATCCTGGTCGCTTTCCATGTAGAGAAGGTTGAAGGTCTCCTTGCATCCCAGAGGCCCAGCTCCCCCTGGGAAACTCTTACAGTCCCGCACAGTAAACTGCAGCTCTACATGGACACGCGAAGCTTCCTCGCCTCGGTAGATCCAATTGGAGCGAAGCCAGTGGTTAGTGTCCCCACTTTCCTGTACTGGGCAGTCCTGGTACATGTACAGGGGTGTCCCATTCAGCATCTGTTGCACCTCACTCCACTGCAAGAAAAGGATCAGACTCAGTGACCAGAACTGATGAAGAGGGAGTTGGAGTCAGAGCTCCCAGGTCAAGGTGACCTGTCCTGCCTTACTGGACCTCTCAGCCCCAGGAGAGTAGGTAAAGTGTTTTGGGGCAGCTAAGGTAGATCTGGTTGGTCTCTTAATTTCGTCTGCTTTAAATAAAAGAGTATAACAAAATTTTGACCTATTTAATCAGCAGAATTGTCAGGTACCGCCAAAGACAAAGCTCATTCAAAATCCACCTGCCTGTTTGTTCAGAGCCTTATTTTTCTAATAGTAAAAAGCCCCTCTGCCCTTGGAGGACAGGGACAAGCACAGAGCTGCCTACACTATTCCTTCTAGTTGGAGCCATCACCAACATCTCAACAGCGAGCCGGACTCCCAGGCACTGTCTAGTCTGTCTCTTGACTTCTTCTTATTATTTTTTTTAACATTGAAAGAATTTCTAAATTTAGTGATCATAATGGCTGGCACCACTCTAGCTCCCCACAGGCCACTGATCCAGGCCCAGTATGGAGTAGCTTGCTCAGTATCTGAGGGACTTCCTTAGATATTAAGAGACACAGTTGGGATATGAAGCCAGGCACTTCAGGTTCAGAAATTATACTCTTAATCTTCGCCTTTCTGCTTATGTGGATAGGCTAGGAATGGACTAACAAGGGTGAGGTCTCCCCAATCCTTCCACCTTTATTCTGAGAGGTAGCCTTTCTTAATGGCTTGAAACCAAGCTTTCTAGACCAATTTCAGAACCTCCCGAGAAACTGTCTAAAGGGTTCTGTGTTTTTATGCCAGGGCTATTCTGCAACTTCCTCTGCTGTAACAAATGATGCCTACAGAACACATACAAATCTGTCTCTCGTTGCAATACATAAACAGCACCCCCTCATATGGATACACCATAACTGTTCAATCATCCACCTATTCTTGGGTCATTATTTAGTTTCTAAGATTTTTATTTGTTTGTTTTTGTGTTAGGGAAGCAGACTGATGATTGTAAGATTTCTATAGAATTGCTGAATCCATAGATAGATCACGAATTTTATAAGCTGCTACATTGGCCTCCACAGGCTTTATCAGTTTTACATTCCCATGAAAAGGGCAAGAGAGTTCATTTTCTAAAAAGCTCCTCAGAAGGGATACTAATGTTCTTTTCATCTTTTGCCAATCCTATGGTTAAAGCAATTTAGCCTCTCCAGTCACATTTTTCTTTGAAGGGGAAGGTTGCATGCTTCTCTTTTGTTCATTGGCTATTAGTATTTTTATTAAACTTGGCTATTATTCACTTGGGTGAGCTTTTTAAAAAATGCATTATAGATACTAATTATTTGCTTGGTATGTGTGTTTCTAATATTTTCAACCATACCACATTTCTGTTAATGGCACCATTTATGTGAAAACAGTTTCCATTTTTCCATGATACCGTCATGAGTTTTGAATTGTGTGTTATGCCTGAGAGCATACATTTCTTTTTATCTTTTTGCCTTGAAATTTTGGTAGGTTTTGTTTGTTTGTTTGTTTGTTTTAAACTTCGATCTCACCAGAATTTATTTTTGTATCTGCTCAGAGGACATGGAGATGTGTTTTCCCTTTCACTCTGTTATAAAAATTACAGATATTCAGTTGTCATTACGGTACAAATCAATACTTTTGGGGACCGGTGCACATCCCAAAATATACTTATTTGGCCATTGAGATGATTACTGGGGGAAAAAAAACCTATACAGGATTAGCTCATACAAGCTGCCCTTTGGTAGAGGACATTTACATCTTTGGAGGGGATTTACATTGTAAGCAACCAGTACCAGGAAGAAGGCTGCTCACAGGTCTTTTACCCCAGAGACTTTTAAATGGACACAGCAGGACTCCTTTGTTCATTCCACACTTGGGCCTGTCACTGCCTCCCACCCCCACTCCTTTCCAAAGCTCAGGACGCCACACAAGCCTTTAACCCTCTGAACTTTCCTGGAACTTCATCCTGTGTGAACGAAGGTAATTAAAACAGTGTTTCTCCAGTTCATTCATCATGTGTTGTCACTTCGACAGGCTCACTTAGAGGAAGGGTAGGACCCATTTCTGCCCCCAGCAATACTTTCCACACTGACTTAGAATGTCATGGTCATCCACATGAAAATATTGGACGGACATGTGGAATTGTGTTTGGACTCTCTGTTCCGTCCTTGGCATCACTCCGGGCTTTAATTACTCTTGATGCTCTGATTATAGGCTGGTGGGACAGATATCGTACTTCATCAGTAACATTCTTTCTCTTAAATATTTCCTCGGCCAGATGTAGTTAAGAAAGAAACATACAGGGCTCACTTTGGCAGGGCATACACGAAAATCGGAATGATACAGAGAAGATTAACATGGCCCCTGCGCAAGCAAGAAGGAAGCATACACACATCACAAACCATTCCACTGATATTTTGGATGCCATCCCATAATCTGATGGAGAAGAGACTGGGGCTCTAGGAAAGTTCATCTTGAGGTTTTATTCCACCCCAGTGAGTGGGCTCTCACGACAAGGAACAAAAAGTTTCACTAATTAAGAATTGGTAGGGTGGGGGGCTGGAGAGATGGCTCAGAGGTTAAGAGCATTGCCTGCTCTTCCAAAGGTCCTGAGTTCAATTCCCAGCAACCACATGGTGGCTCACAACCATCTGTAATGAGATCTGGTGCCCTCTTCTGGCCTGCAGGCACACATGCAGACAGAATATTGTATACATAATAAATAAATAAATAAATATTAAAAAAAAAAAGAATTGGTAGGGTGGGGCTAGCTTGGAGCACACAGTTTTGCATTATGTCAGAGTTCAAAGATCAAGAGGCGTGTCCAAAGGCTATAAATCTGGGGTGAAAGGGTACCTGGGGCCTGTACTGCGGAGGAGCTCTGCTGAGGAGCCCAGGGCACAGGCATAGGGCACAGGCAGGTGGATGGGGTGGTCATGGTCATGTGTGGCAGATCTGTAACCAGACTGCAAAGGCTGCAGCTGGAGCCTAGGGAAACAGATGTTCCCAGCCACAACTGCCCCTTTCAGTTTCAGCAGTGACAGACAGGGGACAGCTACCATCTCAGACAACACTGAGGATCCTTTCATTCGACACGCAGGAGCTGCTGGTTGTAACTTGGGTGTATTCTGGGAGTCTGGTTCTGTGCATTTACTCGGTTTTAGAAAGGGGCCCTGCTTCCACTGGGGCTCAATTGGGGAAGAGTTATTTGGGTGGGGCTGGTGGAGCATAAGGAAGGGCCAGTGGGAGCCAGCAGATGGTCCTGCTGCCTTCCTTGTGGGTGATTAGCTGGTTTATGAGACGAGGCACCTATTAGAGTTGGCCTAATCCAGGATTTTCCAAACGGCCCCTCCTGCAGGATACATTATGGTTTAGTCTATTAGCTCTAATTATAGGCCACTCTGTGGAAGAGCTCAAAGGGGAGCCTCGAACCTCCAGTCCAAGAGAGAAAGAAAGCAATAGCCCTAATCCCAGAAACAGCAGCAGCACATGCCTTAGGTGCTGGAGTAAGGGGGGTGGGGGATCCAGAGCCTACACCCAGGACCAGTAAGTCAGCCTCCAACCCCAGAGGTATTGCCATGTGGCTCTAAGACCAGCTCTACTGGGTTGCAGCAAGGGTGTCTCTGGACTTCAGGCCTGAATACATTCTTTATAACGACACACTAAAAATCCACCTCTGCTCACTTAGGTCCACCTAAGGGACTTGGAACTGGAGGTGTTTTCGGAGCCTGCTTGGGAGGGTTGGGGAACAAGCCGAGTGTTCAGAGGCCTTGGAGGGGGGCAGCTTTTAAGTTTGAGGGAGCCAAAGGACCTTTGAAGAGGTTGGTGTAAGTTTTGGCTCCCCTCTTCAGGAAAAAAAAGAAAAAAAAATCCATACATCATTTAAACTTTTATGGAGCTCCCTAATGTTCTGAAACCCATCCACGTAACTCCAGTGCATCCAACAGGGGCTGAGACTTGGGATGATTCCCAGGTGTCTCTGCCCTCATCCAGCTGACAGCCTTCCTTAGCATAGGCTTGCTCTCACTAGGGGCTCTGAGCTCACCGCCCCCCCCCCCCCCATGTTAGGAGGGTGAGGCCGTGGAGTTAGTCCCAGGGGAGTGAAGTTTGACACCCCCTACAAGTGCCATTCAGGAGGCTCTGACTCAGCTTCCCCTCCCCCACCGGAGGAGACACTTCCAGTTTTTCCTGCTCTTTTCTGTTCCTCCACCCACCTCTCCACCCCATTTCCCACTGGCCTTCAGACTTGAACTTTCCCAGGTCCTTCAGACACTTACCCCATCCTCCGGGGGATCAGGAAGCCAGCCCAACTCTCCTTGTGCCTTGCTTGTATCCATCAGGGTGACTGAATGGGGGAGAAAACGAGGGTGTCACCAAAGAGGGAGGAGGGGCCCTACTACCTACATTGGGTATTCCGGGCCTCCCCAGCCCGAGGCTGCCACATCTGCTAATACAGAGGAAGCAAAGGGGTCCAGGAATGAGGAGTGAAGTGCTCCCATCTCAGAGTGTGATGGGGGCAAGGAAGAGTGGGGCAAGGGTTGGGGGCCGGCGCTCGAGTCAGGACAGCAAGCGAGCATTGGAAGAGCAACATCAGACACTGCACCAGAGGGGTCCGGGAGGGATGCCACGGGCGGACGACGGGGATGATAAGCCTTTGTAGTCCTGAGTGGGACCCTGGCAGCGGGCTCCTGGTGGAGTTTTCTTCTGCTGTCAATGGTGGGTGCTCTAGTAGGTGAGGGTATAGGAGGTGGGGCTCTAGGCTCAGCTTCGATTTTGGGAAGTGGGAGGGGCACAGTCAGAGAGGGTTTGCAAAACTTTAAGCGTAAGGTTGGACCTCTACACCTGGGAGCCCCCGAAGTCCTAATCCTTCCACAGCGTCGGTCTATCTGAGGTCTGGTTAGGCAGGCAAAAGGAGGCTTTCCACCTCGGACTTCTGAACGCTGCAAACTCAGTAGTGGGCACATGGAGGGTCCCATGATGCTGCAGTGGGAGTGCAGCTTCCTGGCTGTGGTCAGGAGCTCCCTCTCCACCCACGAAACAGTGCTGGCCAGCAGAGGGTAGGGGTGACTGATCCCATGGGCAGGAGTCTGGGGTTAAAGATCAGGGATTGGCCGAGCCAATCGATCTCCCCGCTACTGGGGCGAAGCCAGGGAGAAAGAGTGGGGCGCGGAGAGGAGGGCCTCCTCAGGAATGCCGGCACTTGCAAGCTGCTGCCCGCCAGCCGGGAAAGGGAAATGGGGGGAGGGTCTGTACCTTCCTCGGCGCGCGCTCCCGGGGGCAGCGGGGCGCAGAGCAGCAACAGCAGCGCGAGCCCCAGGGGCCAGCGCCGCTCCATGGCGCCGGCCGGGACCTGGGACCTCGGCCCCGACGGCTGGGCCAGGTCGCGAGGCTCCGGGCAAGCCAGGCGGGCCAAGCGGGGGTGGGGGCGGTGCCAGCACGGGGGCGGGGCCTCGACCTCACCTGGTTCACCTTCTTAAAGGGACAGTAGGGCAGGAAGGAAACTTGTTAGACAGGTAATAAACTTTAAGACCTGGAGGCGTCTTGGTCGGAATGAGACTGAGGGCGCCGCCTAGTGGGAGTTGCTAGGAACTGACTAGACATTCTTAAGTGTACCCTAAACCCACCCAAGTCTTGATCTATCCTTTTAATTCGGCTTGACTTGAAAGAGATGTCTGTATTTATTTCTTTTCCTTCCGGCAGACTCTAGACATGTCGTGGGAAAGCTAGGAGTGGGAAACACTCCTTCATTCTTTTCGGCTTAGATGACGACCATGCAAATTGGTACAATACTTAGCAAAGCAAAGTCTTGGAGGAGTCTTCAGAGGGAAGCTGGTGTGACCAGGATGTTAGGTGGCAGAGATTGAGAAAGGCTCGCAGGCAGGGCGCCTCAAGGTGTGCTCAGGGAGTGGCGCATGGACCAGTTTGACTGCTGGGGTACAGCATTTGTCTTGGGAGCCAGGGCAGAAAGACAGGTGCAGAGCAGAGCCAGGAAGGTCTTGGTAAACACGCGGAGGAGTTTGAACCTTACCATGCACCCACAGAGGGGACTGGAGGACCTGGGGAGCATTCCAATATAGTTTTGGAGAAGAATGGAGCTTGATGCTTACCTTAATACTTATCTTAATGGTAGCAGTTCTGGGCTCTCCTTTTTTTTTTTTTTTTTTTTTTTTTTTTGGAGGGGGACTGCCTCCTATCCTACTTAATAGACGTCTGTCAGCCTTCGCTATGTATGTGCTTTAAACTCAGGGACAGTAGCATAGTCCTGATGCTGATCAAACTACTTGTCTGAAGAGGGATGGGGGTGGGGGGAGCTGAACTGAAAGGAACCTCACAGAGGTTGAGAACCGGCTGGCAGTGTGAGCCATGCAGCCATTGAACGCCCCTCTCCCTGGGTACCTCTTCTTCACTCCTTCCCGGCTCCATCCCATTAACGTGACTCACACATACTTTTTTCTGTCCTTTAAGTTGTATATGTTGGTTACTGTACAGGAGGTAGATCGTAGATACCTGTTTAACTTTTAGAATTAATGCTTCTCACTACTTCCCACTTTTAAAAATATAAGTATTGCTAGTTAAAGGCAGTCCCTAATTTCTTGGCCTACCCTATTCTTAATTGACATTAATAAATAGTCTATAATAGTCATTAGATAAATCATGTTCAACAGAACGAAACTAACTGTGGAATGGAATGTGCTTTCCCCCACCCCGCAAAGTGACCCAAGTTATCCACTACCAACTATTTCTTGTGGTTCCTCTCAGAATTCTCTCCCTCGCTCCCTGCTATTTTATACTTTCCTTGTGCCTCTCCCTCCATTCCTCCACACATACACAGGCTTTTAAATCGTGGGCAGGGGGTGAGGGACTGACGACACCCTCTACCTTGCACCAGGGAACTCTTTCCTGATGCTCAGCGTCAAGGATGGAGGAGGCTCCTGCCTGCTCTCTCCAGGCAGAGCTTTGTGATTTCAGCAAGGAGGAATGGATGAAGGGTGCAAAGCCAACAGAAGGGGGGAAGGAGCCGCGCTGGACAATCACTGCTAGGAAATAAGCCAGACCCTGATGAGGTAATGCGTGTGAGTTTCATGGACTTCGTTAAAGTTAGAGGACCCTTGGGACTTCAGGGGATGAGGGAACTGTGTCATGCCGTGAAATGTGGAGCGTTGCGCTCTGGGAAGGAATCCTGCTTTTGTTTTAGGGTAAATTTTCTATCCTGACGTGCTATTTGTTTTTGTTTTGTCTTATTGTTTTGTCAGCTTGACCCAAGCTGTAGTTATCTGGGAACAGGAAAACAAACGCGGTTGAAGAATTGTCTCCATCAGATTGGCCTGTGGCAAGCCTGCGGAGGTATGGCTTTGATTAATGATTGATGTGGGAGAGACCAGGCCACTGTGGGCGGTGCCATCTCTGGGCAGGTGGTCCTGGGTGTGGAGGAAAGCAAACCAAGAAAACCTTGGGATGCAAGCCAGTAAGCAATGTTCCTGCACAGCCTCTGCTTCAGTTCTTGCCCCATGATCCTGGCAGACAACATCCCTTCACGATGGGCTATAAACTCTAAGCTGAAATAAACCCTTTTCTTCCCAAGCTCCTTGCGTATGGGACCTGAGTTCTCTACCTTCATTCAAGGTGATCTCAATGCGACATTTCTTCCTCTGTTTGTGTGGACAAGAGGCATCAAGACATTCACACTCTCTTGGCTTTAGTTTTGCTGAAGCAGCATCATTTCTGAGGCCATTAGGTCTCTGAGTTAGAAAACTCGCGCCAGTACCCTTGGTTGTTGGTTTCCTCGCCTTAAAATGGGATTAATCCTGTCCATCTCACAGATCAGGAGTGACAGTCAGATAGGAGAAAGTCTTTCCTTATCTGCTACGTTCTGAGCAATTGCTAATTTGCTAGAAGAACGGTGGAGTTTGGGACTTGTGACGTTTCCCTCCTCGCCTTATTCCGGAGCTCAATAACCTCGGTGACTAAGATATCACTCTTTTTCCCTTTTAAAAATTAACTTTATCGCGGCATCACGGTCATGAAACAAACTGCTCCCACTCTGCGTGTACAGTCCGATGGGCTCCGACAAACACATAGGCCTTCATTACGGCCACCTCAACACAGACACAAGCTGTTCCCACCACTGAGAAATAGCTCCTCTCGTGCCTCTCTGAACAGCCTCACTTCTGGCCCCAGGCACATGTCAGCAGAGATAAGCAGGACCTTTTCCAGAATTTCCTGAGTCTCTGGGGCCGAGGTTCTCCCCTTTAGCAGGATGGTGCAGGATGCCCCTCCCTGTTGCACGTGTGTCAACTGCTGGCACTTGTTGCTAGGCATCACCCACTGAGTGGATGTCCTAAGACATCACTTAACAATTCAAAGTGAAAACTGAGAACTCTCCCTCTGTGCTGACACCCCAGCGGCCTAGACCTCTCATCCGGGGGGGCCTCCCACATGGACTGCTTCTCCCTAGTTAGAAAGAACCTGTGTCTGCTTCATCCTTACCCAGCAGTCAGGATAGAGAGCTGCAGTCTTTGTAGCTGGAGCTTCCCCTAGACTCTCCCTTGCTCCTGTAGCCTTGAACTTCACACCGCTTTGTTTACATTGCCCCCCCCCCCCCCCCGACTTCTCTCCCAGACAGGTTCCTCTCTGACTTGGGATAAGGTGAAATTACCCCCAGCAAGGTCAAGGCTTTCTATGTCCATAAAGTTCTGGTTAAAAAGCAACTTAGATCCCTAGAAGGATGGGTCATAAGGCTGCTAGCACGCTGAGACCATTAGTACCAGTAAACGTATCAGATCAGTGTCGGGGTCTCCTAACAACGACCCATATGGATGGGACCAGAACAACTTTGCTGGTTCCATGGGGCCAGCCCACACTTGCAGCAGCAAGATTTAGGAGATTGTGTGGGCCGTGGGAGGGAAATCTAGCAACTAGCTGTGCAGCGTTGGGGTGGATTCTGCCCATCTTTGATCATAGCCTGGTTTGGTCCTTCCCTTCCCTTCTTAGCTGTGTGTTCACCTATCTCCCCTCTGATCCTGGTTTACTATCAGGCACAGGGGCGGGGATAATAATAGTTACCATTTATGACAGCACCTACGCATGCTGCTGGGCACTTTACGTATATTATGTCTCTTCTCACACCAACCCTTTGAGCAGTGTGTTATTAGTCCATTTTATAGATGGAAAAATCCAAGGCACAGACAGGGGAAGTCACTTGTTAAAGTCGCGCAGCCGTAGAGCCAGCGTTGAATTCAGTGCTGTAGGACCCTTTGGCTCGTGCCCCCAATTCATGAAATGTCAGATCACCTCATTTTGGCCTCTCTCTTCCCACCCCTATGAATACAAACTAATATGTATCATAATGTAAAGTACTATCACATAGAATTTTTCCATTTTTTTTTAATTTCATAAAATGGAGTCATCTGGAATGTATTTCTTGGCATCTGAGACCTCTGGCTTACATTAGAGATGTGACGTTTATTCACAGGGCTGTGTGTTGATTTGTTCTCAAAGTGTGTGATTCACGCTCATTCATCGCCTGAAGAACACCTGATTTTGAAGGCCTCTTGATCTAGGGTTAAATGTTCTACCCTTGAATTGCTGCAACGGGTGACTCCCATGGTTTATCCTGCTAAGTCCGTGTGCCTTCTAAACAGGTTTAATCCTATGCAAGGTACTTCCATTAAGGTTTTACTAACCTCAGCAGTTACCGATTGATACCTAGGCAGTCTGTGGCCAGACTCTTCGCCCCAAGTGTTCTGTCTGTTCCGAGGCAGTGACAGTCTGAAGTTCCGCTGAGATCTACTGGGAGGCTTTAGTACTCTGCCTTGATAGCTATTTGATATTCTGCAAACCACCTGACTCAGCTTCCCCATGTACAACATGAGGGGAATGGCGATGTTATGGTTTGAATGTGTCCCCCCTCCCAACTAAGCTTCATGTGTGGGGAATTTAATTCCCAACTTAATTTGCAATGTTACTTATAGGTGAGGTTTTTGGGAGGCAACTGGGATTAGATGCCATCATGAGAGTGGGTCCCCTTATGAAGCCTGTAGTGACTTTCCACAAGGAGGAAGCTCAAGCCGTCGCCCTGGTTATGTCTTGCCATGTTGTGATGCACTCAAAAGACCCTCACCCGATGCCTCTTGGGAAAATGTTCACTCCATTCTTGTGACTTCCCCAGCTTCAGAACCTAAACCAACTTCTTTTCCCCATAAATCCACTCAATCTCAGATATCTTGTTACTACAATAGAAAAAAAAACCAAAACAAAATAAAGCTAAGAAAAGTGGTTATGATGTTGGTTGTAGATAAGGCCGAGCAAACGTGGTGAAATGCGGCAATGGAAGGTCGGCAGTGATGCAGAGATGCAGGCCCTTTGTGTTTATGTCCAGGTTTATTGGTGAAGTAGGTTTGAGGAATTCATGGTGAAGTCTACTGTGAGAAAGGAAGACATTGATTAAAATTAGACTCAAAATAGAGGTTTGGCTGAACCTCCACTCTTAAAATGAGACCAGAGAAAGCAAAAAATTAAAGATCAGTCAGTCAAGAGAAATTACCATCCATCCACCTCCATTAAGAAGCACGAGGGGACCAAGTACCAGGTTGGCACTTCTGGGATCTACTGTGTTTCTCTCTGTGTTTATATACTCCTTAAGCGTCCTCTATACCTCTGCAGCATTAAAGTTCTCTAAAGCATTCTGTTTCTTCCTAGGGCCCAAAAAGGAGTGGAGAATCTGCGAGCCAGCGTTGTTTGTCCAGTTTGGGTTACGTGGAAGGGGAATCTCAGCTTGAAAAAATGGTTAGAAGAAGCCACACAAGGGACATGAGCTGATTTGGAGGCTAATGGAAGACGAAAGGGTAGGTAGTGTGGGAATTAGCTTGGAGTTATGCATTACATCCTAGTGTGTATTTACCTAAATACCTTCTTGCCTCCGTCCTTATCAGATTTCATCGCAAAGTAAAAAGAAAAAAACCAAAACCAACACACACACACACACACACACATACACACACCGATTAACAACCATTTTAATATTTCAATTCATTTCTGCAGCAGTGGAGTGTAAAAGAGTGCAAGTCAGTCGTGTGGAGGAGCGTGCAGTTCAGATTCCTCATAGTCGTGTTTGGTGTGTCTCGTGAGAAACCTTGCCTGCCTACCCTGCCTTCCCTGCCTTGTTTGCATGGCTGCCTGAGAAGGCAGCAATGCCAAGCCGAGGAATTACCGTGTGGTGTTATTAACACCCAGGCAGGTAGATGGGTGGGAGGAAAAGGAAGAGCGCACACATGTCTTAGTGAACTGAGGCATGCCAAAAATTTAATAAGGGCAGGCTGAGGCAAGTGCCCAACGCAATCCCCCGGGAACACGGTGAGATCTTGGTCATTGTCAAGAGTTTACTGGTTAGATCTTGGGAGAGGAAACGAAAACAGCAAACTGGTCGTGGTTTAAGGTTGATTTTTAGTTTAGGCAAGCATGGGCGGGGAGAGGAATAAAGTAAACTGCCAACTATGTGTCCCAGGCTTGTAGAGCTCACTGCTAGAATGTGTGGCCAGTCTACACCCGCATCTCAAGGGAATTCGCTTCTACAGAGAGCCAGGAAGAAGGCTGGCAGAAGCCACGCTTATTTTAAAAGATAAGGGCTCCTTTGGTTTTAAAATCTTATTGTTGTGTCTTGTCAAAGAAGTACTCCCAGCAATTGAGAAGGAGAGACAGATGGATCCCTGAGTTCAAGGCCAGCCTGGTCTACAGCATGAGTTCCAGGACAGCCAGGACTACATAGAGAAACCCTGTTTCAAAAACACTCCCCCCACCTCACAAAAGGACTTGGTAGTATGGGAACTCTCATTTGACCATAGATTGATTTTCTTTCAAATTTGAACTGAAGTTTTTACTAAAGAATTCTAACAGGTAACTTAAGATTTCAGCTTAGTTACCTTTCTTCTGCTGTGATATGGCTAAGGCAATGTGTAGGAGGAAGAATTTATTTTGGGCTTCTGTTTCCGGAGGCTTGGAGACTATGATGACAGACCTCAGATAGCAGGGAACAGGCAGGTAGCAACTGAGGGCTCACATCTTGGACATCAAACAGGAAACAGAGAAAACCAACCGGAAATTGTGTGAATCCTTTGAAACCCCAAAGTCTTTCTCCAGCAAGGCTGCACCTCCTAATCCTTCGAAACAGCCGCCCACAGAGGACCAAGTGTTCAAATGCCCAAGACTTATGGGGGACATTTCATTCAAATCACCACGAATTTCTTCTAACAATTAGTTACTGTTTTATATATACTATGTATTATATATACATCTTACATACTGTTACATATGTATTATATAGTATATATATTCCAAGTACTATTACAAAGTTACTACTATAATACCATATATTATATATTCCATAAGGTTTTTAAAGTTACTATTCTATAGACACACTGATGCATATACATTTTCGCATACAGACAATAGTAACCGCTGTTAAGAAACTAAGGTCCACCTTTCTAAATCTATCCCTGAGTTTGAGAGTTCCCCCACCCCCAAAACCAGGCCATGCCTTCTGAGAGCCACCTAGTGATCAAGGTCAGCAACTGCATCTGCTCCTTCAAATTCCAGGTAAGCCAGCCAATAAAATTCGTTCACAAAAATCATAGAAAGCCACACATCTCGTACTTTTCAGTGAGATGTGTTAGTGATAGGACTTTCACACAGCATCAGGATTATAAAGGTGGAGACAGGCTGTGAGGCAGAACACCTTCTTGATTTCTTCATCTCACTAAGAATGGCCTTCCAACCAGTCCAGGAAGGAAGGGAGGCGTTTGCGAGGAGGTGGCTTAACTCTCCAAAGGACTGCTTCAAATACAAAAGGCGGAGAACAAGTGGTCTGGGAAGTGCCCGCTGAGAGAAAAGGACAGCGCTGTCATTTCTCTCCCCCTTTCTCCCTCCCTCTCTCCTTCACGCCACCTCTGTGGTGTGTGTGTGTGTGTGTGTGTGTGTGTGTGTGTGCGCGTGCGTGCGTGCGCGCACGCGCTGGAGAGGGGGATCCACATGCTCTGAGCATCTTATTCTAAAGTTGGAATATCTTCTGGGCAGGACACCAGTGAAGAAAAGGGTGGTTGTATGGTGTTCTTTCTTCTTCTTCCTCCACGCCCCTTCAAACTCAGGACTGCATCTCTTCCTTAGCCATTTCTTCCTTCCTCCCTTCTTTTTTCTCTTCTTCATTTTTTTTCTTTCTTTCTTGTTTGGAATTCCTATCCATATATTGGAATAAAAGGAAAGCCCAATATCCCCCCTGTTCTGGGTGTTTAATGTACTTAGTTTTTGATGTTTATCTTGAGATTTTCGAGAGCTACTGGGATTAGTGGAAAGAGTGTAAGACCTCGAGCTAACCTCCCTGAGTCTGAATGTCTTTTTAGGTGGATTCCATAGATTTCTATGATCCTGGTACCTCTGTTGCCGACAACTGCATTCATATATGTGAAAGTCTGCTACTTAGAGGCAGAAAGAGAAGCCTGCGGTAGTGCAGGAAGCTAACTTGGGCAGAATATATATATATGAAAAAGGCGATTTTTATGTTCACCCTGGCAGGGTAACTTCAAAGTTGCAGTTTGGACCCATTCATTCAACAGAAATTTACTGAACTCTTCTGATAGACAGGACACTGCCCTAAGCATTGGAGGCACAGTAGCAAAAATAGAAACCACTACACACCTGGCCTCACTGCCCACCAGTTAGGAGGAGCAAGAGACAGGAGGCACCTTAGTAACTTTTAAGTTGGTGAGAAACACTAGGAGAGAATTAAATCAGGGGAAAGGGGGATTGCATTGTGGGAGGCAGTATCTACGATGTAGATAGAGTGAGGCTTAAACAGTCAGTGCGAACAATGAGCTGTATCTGAGGTCAGTGGAAGGAAGAGCCATTGCTGAAGGCTAGGCGAGATGCTAGGACACAGGAGGAGGGCTGTGGCCTCAGCAGAACAGGAGAGGAGAAACCTTGAAGCCTGGAGTTAGTGGGGCATGCTGGGACTGGAGACTGGTCAGTTGGATGCAGACATGGCTTCGTGTCTGGGCAGGCAAAGCTTGATAAGTATACACTAGGAGAGCGGCATCTGCCCAAGAACTGTTGGGCGGTGTGGTGTGGTGGGCTAGGCTGAGGTCAGCAAGGAGAAGGGGGCACAAGCTCAACAACGTGGCCTGGAGCTGGCCTTGGGGACCGGCTTGTGGAGCCCGAGCTTCCTTCTCTGTAAGTCAGAGTCAGCAATAATTCTGCACATGGAAGCCTTTTGTTTAAATACAGCTGTGCTGAACATAGCTGAGCAAGTGTCTTCACGATATAATTGAGCATCCTTTGGGTATGTGCTCAAGAGTGGTATAGCTGGGCCTTTGGTGGGTTGATTCCCAGTTTTCCAAGGAACGCGCTGACTTCCAGGGTGGTTTGTACAAGTCGGCACTCCCACCAGCAGCGGAGGGGTTTTCCCCTTGTTTCGCATCCTCTCCAGCATGAGCGGTCGCTGGCGTTTTTTGATCTCAGCCCTTCTGGCAGATGTAAGGTGGAGTCTCAGAGTAAGAACAGGGAAGATTCTTAAGGGACGTGTGTGGAGGTTTGCAGGGAGGTGTGGACTGGGGGGCTTCTGTCTCCCCACACAGTTGTTATGCAGTTGTGTAGTTCTCCTGGGTGGACAGGATAGGAAGAAGAGCATGGCCCGCAGCAAGGGCAGGCTTTCCTCTGCCACTAGCTACCTGAGGACAGAGCAAGTAGGAATTTCAGCCAGACTCTGAGATATTTCCTTTTCCTTTTCAATGTGTTACAGTCCTGCTGACCGCTTGTCTTGTCGTTTGCTCTGGGCTTCTTTCCTGTGATTTGAGTTTTGCTTTGAATCATCCAGCAGTGGTTGGAACGGGAGTCAAGAGCGCCGTCTGTGAGCTTCTCTGCCTTTTTCTGGTTCTTTCCTTCAGTGCCGGCCTCTCCACTGACCTCAGGTCTAGGCCTGTGCCCAAAGGTTACGTCTGTGCAGATGGGGCTCTTTAGTCCACCCAGTTCTTTACTTGTTTTTTAGCTTCTTATGAGGATTGATTTCACCTTCCTTAATGACCTTTCCAGCTTAAACTATATCCCATAGTCTCTGTGCAATTTTGGGAACTGAGAACAAGTCAAAACAATAACAAAACCCCTATGGGGAAATGGCAGTTACCTTGTCATTAACGTAACTATTTTAACTTTTGCCACAGCTCTTTAGGAAGCGCCCAGTCGTAGCAGGCTGATAGAGAGAGCAAGAAAAAAGCATAGCTTTTCTTTTGGTTCTTGAAGAGTTGAGAGTTTAATACCAAAATCCACGGATATTTACATATAATCAAAGCAACCAAATGTCCCAAATATATGGGTCAGCCCTACACCTTTTGGCCTTTGATCTTCATTCGTTACTGCCTGTGAGCTTGTGGTCAAATCTTTTGAGTTCTCTTGGCTTTGAGTAGAAGATGTGACCTGAGTTCTGGGGTAGGACTTCACAGTCTGCTATGAAGACCCTTTATCATTAAGGTCACTAATTAGAGAGTACCGTCTGCTTGGCTCCAAGAAGCTAAGTCACTGGTGATCCCAAACAATTTCAGAATAATCTCTTTGTCTGGGGGAAGAATTCTGAGTTAAGGTCAGAAGAAAGAAAGGAGGTGCTGTGCCAGCCTTTAACATACAGACTGCTGGGTGGGGGGTTAGAGGAGGAGCTCCCTCTGCATAGCTCTCGGAGGTCCTGACACAGAGCACAGATAGCTCTTCTGCCAGGCTCATGTGAGCCACAATTGTCCCAGACGCTCCACTGTCATTGCGGTTTGATCTTATATGAACTCATGATTTGCTCATCTGATGGGCAATGAAACTTAATTTAGCAAAGGCCAAGGTAACTGGCGCAAGGGTCTGCATCTGGTAAGCACAAAGGGGACCTTCAAACATAGCCTGAAACTAGAACTCAGAATACCAATGGCTAAGTCTGGCTCTTGCTTGTCCGTGTGGACAACAGGGATCTGATTTATGTGAGTATCTTGGTAGGGGTGACCAGGTTCGTGGGGATCCATGGTCTGAGACTATTCACAAAATAAGGCAGTACTAAAGAATATTAGATGTCGGGGAATGAACATCCCAGTCTGGAGAGAATGAAGGTTGTTAAGTAACATGGGCCTCTACTCTTAACATCAAAGCTGTGGCAGGGTGTGATGGCCACTAAAGATGTGTCTTCTGGGGCTGGAGAGGTGACGCAGCAGCTAACAGTACTAGTTGCTATGGAAGATAATATGTATTCTGTTCCCAGGACCTACACGGCGGCTCACAACCATCCATAACTCCATTTCCAGGGCATCTGATACCCTCTTTTAAACCCATTGAATATGCACATAGTTTGTATGTATATGTGTATATACATGCAGTGTGTACATATATATATGTATATATATGCATGTAGGTGGAACGCTCATACATATCAAATAAAATCAATCTAAAACATTGAACTAATGAGGGACTCAGACGAATTCCTACGAGATCCAACTGCAAAGTATATGCCTTGCTCAGGAGAATTGTGGGTCAGATGAGCCCAGCAAGAGAGCTACCTATGGTCCTCTCAGAGCCCATTAAACAGTTATAGGACATTGTTGCTAGAGAACGCTCTGTCACTGTTATGGAATTAGCTCAGATAATCTAATATGCCAATATGGGGAAAGTTATAAGACTAGTAGTTGAATGAATAAAGCTATTTCAGAAGAATTCATACATATACTTGATTATCGATTATAGAAAACACACGCAAAATGTAGGTGTCTGAATCATAGCAGTCTCGACGTGATGGAGCAGCGAGAAGCATCCCCCTCAGGAGCTCACGGGGCTCTTGTCAATGTTATGAACAACAGAAAAACAAGGACTCACCCTCAGGCAAGGCAGCTTATCCAAATATAGCACACTTACACGGCCCGGTTTGAAAGATGCTTTCCACTTAAAAGACCAATTTGTATGCAGTCTGGGGGACGGATGACACGTAACCGTGGCACTAGACGCTGTGCACCCCGCCAACTTGTGGTGTGCGTCTCTAGTCAGCGTCCTCCCCTTGCGGGCTTGCTTGCCCCCACCACAGCTGCTCAACCTTCCTCTCCCACAACTGTGTGTTCCTGCTGTTCCTGTCCATCTCAGCTGCTGCCTCCTGCCCTCGCCTCTGCTTACCACCAGCGTCCTTCTGCTTCCAGGAAGGAGGAGGCCCATCTCCCAGAGAGACGACCTCTCCACCAGCTTTGGGGAGCCGATTCTTTAAATGACCCCTGAGATCTGTTTTCCCGCAGACGGCACGCTTGAATTTCTTTTAAAGATTTTTCCGTTTAGTTCCGTGGGTATGTTTGTATGTCTGTGCCTGGGTGAGTTTTATACGCACAGAGGTGCAAGCAGAGGTCAAAGGGCAGCTGATCTCCCCCTGGAACTGAAACAACAGATGGTTGTGGGCCACCTGATGTCGGTGCTGGGAACTGAACTTGGGTCCTCTGCAAGTGCAGAAAGTACTCTTAATATTGGTGTCACCTTCCCTTCCCCAGGAGATGCACTTTATTTTTATGTGTTGTTTTTTTTAAAGATTTATTCATTTTATTTTGCGTGTATGAATGTTTGGCTTGCATGCATGTGTGTGTATATCATATGTATGCAGTGCTCAAGACATTCAGAAGAGAGCATTAGGTCCCCTGGAAACTGACGTTACGTATGATTATGAACTACCATGTGGTTGCTGGGAACCAAACCCAGGTCCTCTGCAACAGCCGTCGTGTTCTTAACCACTGAGCTGTCTGCCCAGCCCCTCATTTGCTCATTTTATGGGGAAGCTGAAATCAACAGAGGCCAACAAACCATCTCCAAAAGTCTGGATCAGAGTTTCTGCTCTTGTGTGACTATGGACAGTGTCCTCCCAAGGTCACATGTTGAGGGCTTGGTCCCCGGGGTGGGACTTAACTGGAAGGTTTGGAAACATTGGGAATTGGGCACTGGTGGGATATTTTAAAGGTGTTGCATGCAGTTGTTGGTTTTTTACTCTTTGCTCTTTGGGGAGCCTGCCACCTCGCTCCCAAATAATCACACAGAGACTTAATCTTTCTTGTGAATGCCTGGCCTTAGCTTGGCTTATTTCTACCCAACATTTCTTAGCTTAAATTATACCATCTATCTTTTGCCTCTATTTCTGTATATCTTTTCTTCCCTTCTTATTCCATGTATGGCTGTATGGCTAGGTGGCTGTAGCATGAGGGTCAGCTTGTTGGGGTTTCTGTCCCTGCCTGGTACCCCACAACCGGCAAGTCCCAGAGAATCAATCACACAGAGATCTCTATAATTTATAAAGCTGATTGGCCCATTAGGTCAGGCTACTTATTAGCTCTTATAACTTATGTTACCCCATTATCCTTATCTACATTAGCCACATGGCTCAGTACCTTTCTCAGCTGGGCAAGTTACATGCTGCCTCTTCAGTGATCTGCGCAGGAATGGAGGAATGTGCTTCCTCCTTCCTAGCCTTCTCCTGTTCTCATCGCCCCGCCTCTATGTCCTGTCCTGTCTGGTTGACCTGCCTATACTTTCTGCCTGGCCAATCAGCGTTTTATTAAAACACATGATTGACAGTATACAGACAATTCTCCCACACCAGGTGGCTGACCCCCAGCATCCTCCTCTCCTTTTCCTTTTCTCCCCTCTGTTCTCTTTTTCTCCTTCTATTTATTCTTCTGCCTGACAGTCCTACCTATCCCTCTCCTGCCTCGCTATTGACCATTCAGCTCTTTATTAGACCAATCAGGTGTTTTAGACAGATAAAGTAGCACAGGTTCGCAGAGTTAAACAAATGCAGCATAAAAGAGTGCAACACGTCTTTGCATCATTAAACAGATGTTCCACAGCATAAACAAATGCAATACATTTATAATAATATAAATGTTGTTAGTATTTTACAACAATTGCAATTGTGTCTTGAAAAGAGATTTCAGGACCCAGTTCTCTGTCCTTTTATCTTTCTTGAGCACTTTTCTTAGAGGCCATCCTGCTATTCTGGGCTGCCATCTGCTGCTTTCGTGGGCTTAGACCCATCAGGACTTCCTGATGTTGACCTTTGAAACTCCAAATCTGTGAGCTAAATTAAGCTCCTCTCTCTCTCTCTCTCTCTCTCTCTCTCTCTCTCTCTCTCTCTCTCAAATATATTACCTTACTTGTCATGCTGCCTTATTCCTAGGAAAATCTTAGGGACTGACTACTATACACTACTGAAATTAAGTTAATAAATGGTAATTTATCTTAAATATAATTTAAAATCAAAATAATGTCTTAATTGTATCAGAAATATATAAATAAATCTATTTGTAGTAAACAAATATGAATTTTGATCACTTGGCATGAGCACATTCAGCAGGCAGTGTAATGGAGCAGAGAGTTGCTTGCCCCTATCTGTAGAGTTCAGATCCATAGGGTTCAGATCCATGTATAGACAGAGTGAAGGGTGTGCTGCTAACTTAAACGCTGTGGATGAATTGTCATCAATTCTCGACTTTTCTCAGATGATCAAGAACTCATGGGGGAGATTCAAACCAAACAAAACGGCAATATTTCTGATTTTATTTGGTTGCTCTATTCCTGGAAAAATCATTACATCTTAGAGCTGTGCAAAAATTACTTTGAGGTTATATTTAGTGTAGTTAATTTCTTAGCTCAGATATTTTTCACCCACACAGATGTCTGGTGGGAAACTTGGTGTCATCGCTGGGGGTGGTGGATGTTCTTTGTTGTGTGGGACAGATGCACCTTGGCCTAAACAATGAGTGAAGAAGTGCCTGAGGCACCCGCCCCCCACACTGGTGACAATCAGCAACACCCAGAAAAGTTTCTTAAGGAAATCTAGGGAGGTGATACTGTCCTCATTTAGAACAAAGGTTTTAATGATGATATTTATTGTTTTCTTTGCCCTTAAACTTTTGTTTAAAACAAAGCTTCAAGGAGCATCCTTACATGTCAAGAAAATGCTCAGTGAAGGGGGTGGCTTCGCCAGAGGAATTTTTCTCTATTTCACTTTCCCCCTTTTCCTCTCTGTGTCTGCTCTCCACACCTGGTTTCGCTTGGAAAATCCAGAACTCTGGTGTCCTTCCCTTCTTTAGGACCCTCGTTTTTTGAATACTTTTTTTTTTCTGCCTGGGGACACACTCCTGATTTGTAAGAGCTCACCTTACTCTCCCAGGAACGGTCCCCTCAAGTATTCTGACTCGGCTCCTGTAATTCTAATTTCTGTAGAGATGTTTAATCCTCAAGGGACACCCCTTTGGTGGGCACGTGATGACTTAGATAAATGTCAGGATCATAACAGGAACAAAATAGGCTTAAGTTAATGTTTTTAGGCTGCTTTTGATGAGTGAGGTATCTTGATTGAACATATTGAAGATTGCAAATGGCTGGAGGCATTTTTTTTGAGAGACAATACTATGGTTTGGATGTGTGCCCAAGGCCCATGTGTGGGAGCCTTAATCCCCAATGCATAAGCATTGAAAGACAGCAGTTTTGAGAGGTGACTAGGTCATGAAAACCCAGCCTTCATGAACACAGTATTGCATTTTTGTAATAGCGCATTTGCTGCAATGGTGAGCTCCATTTTCTTTTGTCCCATCTTGCGCATTCACCTTTCTACACAGGATGATGCAGTATGAAAACCTCCTTCAGGTACCAGCACCATTTCCCTGCATTTCCGAACCCCCAGAACTGTTAGACAACCATTTCCGGACTTTATAAAGGACCGGGTCTCAGATATCCTGCATAGCACAGCAGAAGGGCTCGGATAAGTTGGACCTTTTCTTTTCCAGAGAGGTCAAGGAAAAGGAAAGAGATCAAGGTTCAAAGACAGTAACCAGGAAAGAGAAAAGAGTCAGAATCCTGGAGTTAGAGTTGGCAGGAAGCTTTGAGGATTAGTCTTGAGCCTTGAAGGAGATGCCATGACAGGGCAGCCTCTTAGGGTACCACATATGACGGAGGAAGCTACTGGGTGTTCTGAAAGGAAGAGGAAGGGCTCCAAATCATTAGAAAGATGTGATTAAAAGACTGGATATATATATATTTAATATATAATATTAAATGTATAATATATAAAATTAAATAAATAATATTAATATATATCTTAAAACATGTAGTCCTTTTTTGTTTAACCCAAAGAAAGCATATTGGGAGTGCGCTGAGATTGCTCACTGGATAAAGGTGCTTGCTGTCAAGCCTAATTACCTGAGTTCAATTCTTGGGACCCACATGGTGGAAGGAAGGACCAGCCTTCCACAAGTTTCTATGACTTCCCCCTGTGCCATGGTACCCTCCATCCCACACCTCTATAAACAGTATAAATTTTTAAAAATTAACAAAAAACTTTAAAAGGACATTGGAATAGGACTGTGGTGGGAGAATTTCCCTTCAGAGAAAGGCAAACCATAGAAAGCATTCTAGGCTTGCTATTTGTTTCTTTTTACATTAAATTATTTTACATGCATCGTGTGTGAACACATGTGGAGTCAGAAGACAACTTTTGGAGGGAGTTTTCTCCTTCCATCATGTGGGTTTTAGGGATTGAACTCAGGCTTGGAGGTAAAAGCCTTTACCTGCTAAACCATCTTGTCTAGAACATTCTGCTTCTTGTATCCACAGCCTTGTGTGTGTGTGTGTGCTGTATGTGTGTATGTGTGTGTGCTGTATGTGTGTGTGTGTGTGCTGTATGTGTGTGTGTGTGTGCTGTATGTGTGCTGTATGTGTGTGTGTGTGCTGTATGTGTGTGTGTGTGCTGTATGTGTGTGTGTGTGTGTGTGTGTGTGTGTGCTGTATGTGTCTTGTGAATGACTAGAAAGAGTTTAGCCATGTGTGAAGTGTAAAACTTTATTTATCTATTTACAATATTTAAGACTGGGTCTCTCCTATCCTCTCAGGTCTCCCCTAAGCTGTTCTACAGCTTTCTCTACAGTCAGGAATGATCCTGAGCTTCTGATTTTCCTGTTTCCAGTTCTCAAGTCCTGGGGTCACAGATGTGCACGGCCATCGTTATTCACTGCCGGGAACTGTTCCTAGAGCTACATGCAGGCCAGGCAAGCTGGCTACTCACGGGACTTATTGCTGGAGCCCCACTCCCCCAACACAATGTGTTGATTGCCTGACCATGACCTTGTCTAGTGTTATGATTATGGTACTTTCAGGAAGGGACATCCTAGATTAGGACGCCAAAGCAGCAGATACCGAAAAGAAGGCAGGTCTGCATCTGAACTCCAGCCTCTGCTGCCACAAACCAGGCCCAAGTTAATTTTATTCTGAGACTGTCAAGATGAGCATCTTCATTTTGTAGCTTTCTTTGGAATGGCGTGCTGTTTTCTCAGACTGCTTCTAATGTTTGCCTGCTTGGGCGTATTTATTCGTTGCCACCTGGTGGTAAACAAGAAATATTATGAGGAACAAGAGAAGAAAGAAGGTGAGAAAACAGTTGTTAGTGACTCAGAATGGCAATTTTAGTTCAGAAATGTGAAACGTAGTCACCGAGCAATGGCAGCAAGATAAAGCTTGCTTGTTTTGACCAGGAAAGGCAGCAGGGCATACAGTGAAGCCCCATGGCTTTAGGATGTTCAATTCAGGGAAAATGTCGATTCGCAGAAACTTTTTTTTATATTTTTCTATGAACAAGGTGGAGGCATAGACTGTGTATCTAATAATAAAGAGCAGAAATGGACCACATATGGCATTCTTAAATAAGATTACACAAGGAAAAGATGGTTGCAAATGAGCTGAACACAATGCCAGCCATATAGACTTTCAAAGCAGGTTAGTCAGTTGGAGATCAAGTTCCTTTTCTAGGCTCACTTAATACCTTGTGATTAATTTTTTTTTTGGTTCTACCCTTATTTTTGTTTCTCCAGTGTGATGGGAGGATGTGAGCTCACCCACCTGCCCACCTACTTGGGAACACAAAGCTTGTCTACTGTGGGCTCATATTGAGCATACCCAGTGTGTGTGTAGACACTGACAGTCTCTGTCTAAATTGCACAATTTAGCTACACTGAATTTCTCTTTTCATCTCATGTAGGTAAACGCAGAGACTGGGATTTTCTGCAAAAATTGTTAGGGAGAGTTGCACTATGGAATTTTTTTTAAAAAAATTATTTATTTATTTAACGTCTCTTTTCTGCTGACTTCAAGGGAGCTTGGGGGAGTTTCCATATTGTTTTGGGGGCAATAGCGGGACCTTCGTAATTTGCCTGTCTTTTATCCTCTAGGTCCCTACACTACCTCACAGTGGTATGTCGGTTATCGTGTTTCGGCTTCACCCCAAGAAGACATTTCACAACCTGCTACCACCAACCCTCCCTTCAGACAGACTTGTGCCTGCAGGAAGGGATGCGATGGTGTTGGGTAGGGGTTTTTCAGCATGGGAGGAGGGGAAAGGACGAGGGCAGAGGGCAGAAAAGAAATCAGGAGAAAATTATAATTTGGAAAATGGAAATTTTGGATTAGGACTTTTTCTTTGTAAGCGAGATTAAGCCATTTCAGCGAGTGTGACTCATACTGATCTCTACCCCCTTCTTCCTCCAAATGATTATGAAAAGCACATACTTGGAAGATTTTAATGACGTTAGGAATATTAGATGATTATGATTCCTAATTGGGAGAAGAAAATGGACCCTTGCCTCTAGCAGGTACCAGCATTGACAAACATCAAGGGAACATGCTTGGCTGTCTTTTGTGTGTAGCCCTCACTCCATTTGCTGCTTTCTCTCTCCGCTGCAAGATTTTGTTAAAATTACACATGTGTCTCTTCCAAGGAGCCAGGTATCTGTCCCAGATCTATTTTGAAAAAAAAAAATCAACAAAAACCCAAACTCTGAAATTGATTTTTCTTTCCATCCTCTTGACCATTGGCCTGTCTAAAGGAAGCTGTTTTGGCTTCTTTTAGCTTGTGTGTACATGTGGATGTGTGTGTGTGTGTGTGTGTGTGTATGTACATGCGGATGTGTATGTGTACATGTAGATGTGTATACAAGCTCGCGCTTGTATATACCCATACTACTTTTGACTTTTCAGTTAGAGGCATGCCTCCCACTGTGGAAAATGAAAATCCAGTTCTTCCTCACCTCCGATCCTGGTACACCCTTCTGGTATCCCACCCTTTGCTGTAGTTCTAATGCTTGTTGTTAAATCCATATGCAACGTTTAACTATGTTGGTGGAAATGTCCTTACGTTGAAGGCATGTTTTAATCTAAGCCTACTTCTCACTTTCTGTACACAATTTGTTTGCTTTGGCCTAACAATTGCGTGTTAGTGTTTTGCTCTTAAACCCTGGTCGTCGGTATAGATCTTTCTCAACAATTTTGGGTCCACCAGTGTGCTGGTTAGTTTTTATTGTCAGCTTGACACAGTAAGAGACACTTGGAAGAGAGAGTCTCAATTGAGCCTTTGCCCAGATCAGATTGGCCTGGGGCCATGTCTGCTGGGAATTGTCTGGGCTGTGGAGGGATGGGGGAGGAGCTACTCCACGGCGGGCATTGCTGCCTGTGGGCTGGTGGGCCTGGTTTGTAGGAGAAGTGCAGGGTTGAGCATGAGCCGGAGGAGAAGAAGCCAGGATGGAGTGCTTCTCCGTGGTTTCAGCTTGGGGGTCCTGCCCTCACTTCCCTCGGAAATAAACCTTCTCTTCCTTAAGTTGCTTTGGATTAGAGTGTTTCATCACAGCACCAGGAAGCAAACTAGCATCAGCAGGTACAACAGAATTTTATTTGCCTGGGATGGTCCTCCCTGAACCTCTTGCTTTGCTCCAGCTTGGACTTGTCACACTCCCCTCCCTCCCTGTCTCTCTTTTCCCCTCCCTCCTTCCCTCCCTCTGCACTAACCTCTCTCTCTCTGTCTCACGGCTGTAGTGCCCTAGTCTCTACACATCTCAGAGCTACAACCATGTCTACCTTTGCCCCAGCAGATCCTCTGACAAGGGAGAATATGTTCTGCAGTGGCTCCCCGGAAAAGTGGATGCAGAATAAACTTTTTCTTGATTTTAGTTATTATCATAAAATATAATGGATTTTGTCAGAGAATTTTCATATCTATAATCTACATGTCATTATATTTTTTATTCTTCGTCATCTTCCTTCCCTTCTGTCTTTCCCTGTCTCCATTTCCCACTACAGTAGTTCCTCTGTCTGCCTTCCTTGTACTTCATCTCTCTCTTTCTCTCTTTTCCCTCCCTCTCTGCTCCCTCAAGATCTCTTTAATCCCCTTCCTCAGTTTCCTTTCTAGTTTCATCCAGACAAGAACGTGTACACACACATGCACACACACGCATACACACATGCACAGCCACACACAAACACAAGCACACACACACACACACACACTGAACCTAGAACCTTCGTATAGAGAAAACATGCAGTTCTTGTCTTTCTGAGACTGCCTCTTTCACTTAAATGGTCTTCAGTTGTACCTATTTTCAGAGACGATCCTGACTTCATTTATCATTATAGCGGAGGGATTACATTTTGTGTATTTACTGTGTGGAAAATAAACATCTTTCCTTGAAAATCTGTCTGTAAAGCCTGTGAAGTTGCTCCTTGACCTACATGTGGCCCCACCCCAGTCCAACCATCGTCAGTCGAAAACAGAGTTAGTCAAAAGTGCAGTTAATATATCTAACCCGCTGAGTAGTACAGCTGGACAGCCCAGCAATCTGCAGAGGACTGGACGTGGCCCTTGGGACTACATGGTTGTCTAGGAGCTGCCCAACATCTCAACTGTGTATCCCTGGCCTTGGAAAAGCTTAAACACAAAACCTGAAAGTGTGATTTCAACCAAATTTACATAGATTTCACAAGGGTGTGATGTCAGAGAAAAAAATGGGCTTAACTTTGTAAATCAGGAGGAATTCACCCTTGCATTTGAGCATCCAGATAAAGAGGTCTGGATCAATGCTAATTTTCCTTCAGCAAGGGAAACACAGTTGTTCATCTAGTCTCCCTGCTTTAAGTATGTTCTCTTCTTTCAACTCAGACAATACAGCTAAGAGAGCCCCTTTACCCTCTACAGAGAATACACTTGCATCTTTTCCTAGGGTGAGGGGCAGGTGCAAAACAGGGGAGATGATCCAGGAACTTGGGTCCTTTTCTTTCCACTCCTCCTCTCCCTTTCCCCCTTTCCTGCAGTGTTGGGAATCAAACCCAAGGCCTTCTGCATGTCATGCAAAAGCTCTACTACTGAACCCAGCTCTTGCAGTCCTCATTCTAAACTGGCTCTTCACTTTCCTCCAGAGACGGCTGGCCCCCTAGTACAGGTTGGGCTCATTCCTGACTTTCTCTTCCACTTATGAAGGATTCAGTTCTCACAGAGAGACTGTGTCTTTGACTGCTTTGACTACTTTTCAGATTTCCAAATGAGTTTTGTTTTCCATTCTCTCTGTTATTATGGTTTGATGCTCTAAAATAATTAAAAATCCTTTTGCTGGCATTTTAGAAGAGTTTTGAGAAATGAACGAGACAACAGCGAAACCCAGATCCTATTTGTCCTTGGCCGTTTGTTTGAGTTTTGGTTGAGGACAATAGTTCCAGATTTTTTTTTCTCAATGGAATAAAGTCCTGATTTTGAAATCTGTGGAAACTCAGCATAAAAAAGTAATTGTCCATAGATCAGCTCTGCTGGATGAGAGCTGAGGTTTTTTCTTTCTCTGTTTCCTGTTAGTTTGGGCCCATGAGAACATCCTGGGAACACGGCCTTCAAACCACTGACTCAGGGGCTTGGAATACTATCATCTCTCCCACAGATGTAATACATTAATAAACTGTATGGCATTAATGAAGAAACATCGATTTATTCCTTTAACGTTCTCTGGTATTGTTCCTTGTTATTCAGATGCTGAAAGAAAGTGAGAAGGAGGGTTGGAGAGACGGCGCAGTGGTTAAGATCCTGTACTGCCCTTGCAGAGCACTTGAGTTTGCTTCTCAGCACCCATGTTGGGTACCCCCAGTTCCAGGGGATTGGACACCTTGACCTCTTTAGGCATTGCACTCATGTACACACACCCACCCCCAATGTGCGCGTAATTAAAAACAGTAAAAATAAACATTAAAAAGAAAGGGAGAAGGGACCACTTTCATGATTAAGATAAAAGCAGATGAAGACTCTCCTCGCAGGATAATCTTATAATTGTAAAAATAACCTGAAAGTCCTGCTTTTCAGTGGAAAAGAAAATGATGTAGAAATTTACTTGAATATTAACAATATTAACCATCTCTAAGTAGTTTTTTGTGCCATGTTAAGTTTTTTTGATATTTCAAAAACTGTTTTCTTTTGATTCTTTAAGATTTATTTTTAAGTATGTGTCTTTGTATGTGGGTGTCAACACATGTGCTGGTGCCCACAGAGGCTGGGAGAGAGTTTCAGATCCCTGGAGCTGGAGTTACAGACAGTTGTGAGCTGCATAGAATTCAGAGACTTGAACTCCGGTCCTCTGCAAGAGCACCAAGGACTTTCACCTCTGAGCCATCTCTCCGGTCCCATTCTGTTTTCCAGTCAGGCTCTCACTGTGTAAATGGTATACACTGGCTTTGCGCTTGAACTCCTTCTTCCTCTTGAGTCTGGGATTAGAGGCCTGTAGCTCCATACTCAGATATGTATTTTGGTGAATGAGGTTATTGTAATTTTCCAAATTTGGTCTCACAGAGCTAAAATTCCATTTTCTAGTGATGTTTTATTAGAATCAATGTTACAATCTTAAATTATTTACCTAAAGAGAATGAGGAGAAGTTTGTAGGGCCCCAACAGGTATTTAGAACGTTTTTAAGAAAAATAACTCTGACATTTATGCATAGTTAAAATGTGTTTACTGCTTAGACATTAAGACATTACTTCCTTCTTCACCCGCCTTTTCCTGGCCCTGCTGTTGGCAGGAGCCATGTAAGAATATGGAAGTATTTATGCACTCACCATAGGGCACCCAAAGGGTCAATGGAGAGTGAGCCGAAGAATTAACAAGCCTTGTCAAATGCAACACATTTTTACATGTCTCTAAGATGACACAATGCATTACAATGTAATAAGGAAAAGGCGAAACAAGATGAAAAATTAATGAACAGAAACGAACAAACAGAAACATTTATTAGTGTAGAGAGCTAAAAGGAAGGAAATGTGCACAACTCTTTGCAGAATTTCCCATCTGGAATCCAAGATCCCGCTGTGACTTATTTGACATTAGTCCTGTCTCAGAGGACTCAGGCATCATCCTGAAAAACAATATTGCCAACTGCGTCACAGAAAAGAATCTATTAGCTTCATCTGTAGGCATCAGACACCTTTAGGAAAGAGAAACAGGACCAAAAATTACATGAGAAGATTTGATATTTTGATTACTGTTTTGTATTTGCAGGACTGTTAAAAACAGCTGCAGCGATTGGGGTAGACTGTGAAGGGGGTGGGGACCTCCGAGACCTATCAGATGGACCGCTGTGTGCTAGGACAGGTTATGGGAGAATCCTCTTTCTCCTCTTATTCTTTCTGCTCTTCTTCTTCCTCTTTACTTTTCTGAGACAGACTCTCACGCAGCCCATGCTGGCCTCAAGTTCACTACACATTTCAGGATGACCTTGAGGTTCTGATCCTCTTGCCTTCAGTCCCTGAGTGTTGGGATTTCAGGCCTGTACCACCATTTCCAGCTGCTGGGGACTGAACTCGGAGCTTAGGCACGCAAGACAAACATTCTACCAAGCGAGCTGCATCCCAGTTCTGAAGTCCGCTTTAGGGGAGGGAATGGAGACATGAGACTCTGGCGCTGTCAACTGCAGAGAAGATAAAGTCCGGGGAAGAAGAACCTCGTTCTGACCAGGGATGCGCTGCTGTGGTAGAACAAGTAACATCAAGGCGCTTGTGAGCACACCGTGTACACTTGGTTACACATGGCTACAACAGGGCGTGGGTGTCATGGCCTCAACTTGCTCGATGATGACATCAGGAAGTTGGCCTCTGGCCCAGGAATTCTGAGCAGAGCCAAACACTGTGAAACGCTCAGAGACTGCTCACTGCTGCTCTCTTCAAGGAGAACCAGAGGGAAGCCTGCAAGGCACCCGGGCTAGACCCTGGAGCTGCCTGTAGTCAGTCCATTTGCCTTATTGCTTCTTTGATAATCTTTCGAAAATTTAGGGAAAAAAACAAAGCAATTTTTCAATCAGTTGCTGTTCCACAAGTGGCTGTGTAGCCTGTAGTTTCCATTGTGAATCTGCAAATGCTTGTTTTCATTTCGCTTCGGTCTTTCATACGTAGACTTCTCACTTGTGGCCTCTCGAGTGGGATCATAGAGCATCAGCAGTCAGACCATTCTGTGTGAGCCGTCCTAGGATACCCTGACTCGAGGATGACTGGTATCAGAAGAGGGAATGCCTGGCTTGATTTTGTTCCAGCGTCTCTGTTTTATGCTGCATCTTTACTTCCTCTCCACTCTTTTCCTCTCTGTTTCTCCCATTTTTTTGTGTGTGCACAGGTTCTTTCCTTGTTGAGTTTATGTTGCTGAGATCCTCTGCCCCTGAGCTGCGTTGACTGATCTGAACTGCTAACTTTGTGTGGCTGGTGGTGAAGACAAGATCTAACCTGTGTGACATAAATCACTCAATGAATGGCAAGCCTTCTGGCAAGATAGTTATTATGATCTTAGGTATTGTTGTAGAATGAAGCTCACTTCACATAACACAGACTCTTCTTTTGGTCCCAAATTTGTCCTGAGCTCTTCTTGGTGTTTCTTTTTTTTCTCCTCAGTTTCTACTGTGATGTATTTTCTGGGACATTTTTCCTTCTCTGTCATTCCTTCCTCCTCATCCCTCTCACTCATATCTATTCATTTTCTCAGTGCCATTTTAGGAACAAATAAATTTTATTTGTAAAACACATCAAAGCGAAATGGTAATGGATAGCAGACCTGAATGTAATACATCAGGGAAGTTCATAGTCTAGAAGAGATCCTACTATGGGGTCTGATAGGCATCTCTAAAGTCATGGGGTAGGGAGATTTTCCTAGCCTTACACATGTGGAATCTCCCTATGTTGCTGACCTAGGGATAAGCCTTTACATAGTGTCTAAAGGGCACTAATAAAATACTCACTCAGGGCATGAAGGTTCAGGGGCAGGTTCTGTTCCAGAGAAGGAAATAGGAGTAGCAGCATCTTTTAGGAAGAATGTTGGAAAGAAACAGTATATTTAAGAAACAAGGGATGTGCAATAGAGGCATGGCGCTTATAGAGGTCACCAACTGTTTTCTGCCTGGATTTGAGGCTTGCTATTCAGGAAGGATTCCTTGTCTACTACTGTAATTCTGGCCAAAAGTCTGTGACTGGGTGTTGTTTGATGTTGTTTGTCTTTTGTCTTTTTGAGGGGCCCTCCACCCAGTTTCCAAATAAATCACACATGGAGGCTTATTCTTAGGAATGTCCAGCCTTGGCTTGTCTCTTGTCCATTTCTCTTAACTTACATTTTCCCCAACTACTTTTTGCCTCTGGGTCTTGTCCTTTTCTTACTTCTGTGTGTCTTACTTTTACTCCGTGACTGGCTGGGTGGCTGGGTGGCTGGGTGGCTGGGTGGCTGGGTGGCTGGGTGGGTGACAGGGTGGCTAGTCCCTGACGTCCTCCTCCCCTTGTTCTCTGTTGCTCCTTCTTCTCCTTTCAAGATTTCTCCTGTTTATTCTCTCTGCCTGACAGCCCTGTCAATCCTTGCTCCTGCCTCACTGGTGGCCATTTAGCTCTTTATTAGGACCATCAGGCGTTTTAGATAGGCAAAGAGTCACAGCTTCCCAGAGTTAAGTAAATGCAACACAAACAAAAGTCACACACCTTAAAATAACATTCCCCGACAGCTGGGGAGTCATAGATTCTATCAAGGGTTACCAAACTGCCTTCTAAATATCTGTGCTTCATTTATACCCGAAGGTTTGTGCTACTCCCAAAAATAGTCAAAGAAGTTTCTTTCTGTAGTAGTTATAGTAAATGCAGAAACTCCTAACTGCTAAAGTTCTGAGAAGAAGTGATTGTGAGACTCGGCTCTAAACTGGACATTTATATCACTCTCCTTAACCCAAAGCGCAGAGAGCATCATGGAGGAGGTGGTAAAATGAACATATGACCTGGATGAGGAGGACTTCCGTGAAACGCTCTCTTCTGGACATGACAGGGGCATTACACTTAAGAAATCACAGCAGCCATGTCTACTTACCCAAAGCCCTCACAAGGTTGAGACAATCAAAATTCCAGTACAGACAGAGGAGGGTCAAGAGGCCACACCCCTGGCTTAGAAGCTAATTGGAGAGTCAATTTTCTTTAGGGGTGTGGCCACTGGTAGGCTGTTAATGTAGTAATGGAAGGCCCCATCCCCACAATCCCATGTCCATACAGGAAACACTCATCGGACTCAGTTATTCAAAGCAAGCAAGAAAACAAACAAAACCCCCAAAGACATGAAGGAGAGAGAGAGAGAGAGAGAGAGAGAGAGAGAGAGAGAGAGAGAGAGAGAATGTGTGTGTGTGTGTGTGTGTGTGTGTGCGCGCATGCGCGCGTGCATCTAGGTTGCCTGTGCTCCAATGGATGACCCTACATTCGTGTATATTCAGGCAACAACAATTGGAAGCAGTGGGTTACTAAAGAAGGAGACCCAAAGGTGGGAAAAGGATGTGTGTGTGTGTGTGTGTAGGGATGTGAGTGGAAGAGTGACTTAGGGATGGATATGATCAAGATGCACAGACGAAATTGTCAAAGAATAAATGAAAATAATGTAAAGAAGAGGGAGAAACAATCTGCAAAAGAGGAGTGTTCCCCAGCACTCCGGAGCGTTTCCGGCTAACATTTGCCTGCACCTGAGTGTGGCAGAGTGGGCAAAAACAAGTTATGCAAATTGAGGCAGGTGTCATTGAACTGGAAGTGATTTACATGTCTAGGGAGACTGCCATTATTATCATTTCAAGTCCTGGGCACTGGGCTTCGCTGCTGGTTGGGCTTTGATCCAGGTTCAGAGTTTCCATGTCTCTGGTTCCAACGATGGTTTGCCTGTAGATTCTGTCTCCTCCTGTGCCTGTGTCTCAGTGCTCTGGAGCTTGTCTGAACAGCTCCTCCCTCAACAAGATGCCCTCCACACCCACAATCATCTTCATGATCATCTTTTGCCTGATGTCTTTGGCTTCTATGTTACAGAATGGCTTCATAATCATTGTGCTGGGCAGAGAGTGGATGCGGAACCGGGCCTTGTCAGCAGCTGACAAGATTGTGGCCTCTCTTGCTTCTTCCCGGTTCTGCCTACATGGGATATCCACCCTGGCCAATCTCTTGACCTCCTTTGGTTTCTGTTACCAAGCAAACATTCTTGGCGTCTTCTGGGACTTCACCAACACTCTCATTTTGTGGCTTACTGCCTGGCTTGCCGTCTTCTACTGTGTGAAGATCTCCTCCTTCTCCCACCCTATCCTCTTTTGGCTCAAGTGGAGGATCTCTCGGTTAGTTCCCAGGCTGCTGCTGGGCTCTCTCATCATGGGCGGCCTGTCAGGCATTATATCAGCCACTGGGAACATCGTTGCTCTCCAGATGACCCTCTCCCAGGGTTCCCTTGAGAACTGCACTGTTGGTCACACGACACTGGATTTCTTTCAGTACACTTACCTGTCGCATGCGGCGCTCATGTGGTGCACTCCTTTCTTCCTGTTCATAGTGTCCTTTATCTTGCTTATGTTCTCACTGTACCGGCACGTGGGGAAGATGAGGGACCACTGGCCTGAGCCTGGTGATCTCCGGACTCGGGCTCATACCATGGCTCTAAAATCCCTTACCTTCTTCTTCATCTTCTATATCTTATTTTTTCTGTCCCTGCTAAGTTTTACTACAAAAACCCAAACCTTGCAGAATCAGTGGTTTTGGCCCAGAGAAGTCATTATCTACGTGGGCATCTCTTTGAACTCCATCATCCTGATGCTTAGCAACCCCAAGCTGAGAAAGAGCCTGAAGATGATTTTAGGGCACCCGTGCTGCCCTAAGCTTTGAAGGCCTGGGTCCAAAGGTATTTCTTCTCTCAAGTGATCAGTGTCCGTACTGTGACAAAGGAGCTCACGTGTAGCAAGAATCCATGAGGTCTGGTCCTTCTTTCTTTTCAACTACTTCCATGCTCCACATTTTTCTCCCTAACTGTGTTTCTCTTGTTGCCTTCATTTCTAGTAGTCCCTGGTCAGTGTTCCAAATCACCCAGGCTTTTGTTAGTTCCTCTGAGGCTCCTGGGCCTCTCTATGAGCAACCCAAATCCTAGTATCTGAGCCTCATTTCTGTCTGTAACTCCCTTTAGGAAGACATGTAACCATTATCAGTTGCTTCCATGGCACAGATTCCTGCATGCTGCCCACCTTGTGGCCCCAACTGTCCCCCTCAACTCTTTTCAGTTCTACTTTTCTCTTCTTATTTCCTTCTTTTCTGTCCCTTCCCCATCTGTGCCACCATCATCATTTGTACCCCGACTAAGGCTGATCCCACCAAAAGGCCCTTTTCAGATTGGCCTAGGAGACTGACGGCGGTGAGAGTCTGTGCTTCTGCAGACCCTGTCCATGACCTCAGGTTCAGTGAAGATGCTCTGTCCGGTGTGAAAAGGTGTTTAGGTTTTGGCCTATTGAAGACAGACGGAAAACAAAGGAAATTCCCAGATTTTGTTTTGTTTTGTATTTGTGCTGACCATCCAGCCCTGGGCACTGCCCATGCTAGATGAAGACTCAAGGACAGAACTACAAATATATCCCTCGGTGTTTTTGAGATCAGTTCTCACATAGCTCAGGTTACTCACAATCCTCGTGCCTCAGCCTTCTGAGTGCTTTGATTATAGGCAAGCAGCAAACTGCGTGGCAATTGTTAATTTTGATAATCTTATCTCTACTTCTCTTGCCTAGGGGACACTTCCTGGATGCTGTTGCTCGGATTAACATTCTCCAGACTGAAATTTGGGGAAAGTGACATACTGGGAGTGGAAAGAAAAATATGGCCATTTCAATTTTCATTCACTTTTATCTTAAGTTTCCATGTTTTGGGAGCATGTTTTGCAATGCACACAACACAACAGTGAAGTGGACATGGTTATGGTAATAAATATGCATATAGTTGTGTCTTGGTTGGCCTAGGCTCTGTATCAGGGTATCATAAACGGTGTGACTATTTCTTACAGTGCTAGAGTCTGAAGTGTGGTGTGCCAGCATGGTTGGTTTCTGATGACGTCCTTCTTCCTGGTTGCAAGCATCTATCTGTACACTAATGCAGCAGAGAGGAGTCTGGGATCATTTTAAACTCCACCATTTCAGCCAGAGACACCATCATGGCCTCAAGTGAATTCCTGATGGAACTCAAGCATAATACTTAATATATGTGCGTTTCTTTTGAAATTGCTATGTGTGTGTGTGTGTGTGTGTGTGTACGTGTGTGTGTGTGTGTACGTGTGTGTGTGTGCATGTGTGAACGCCCACAAAGGCTAGGAGGCCCCAGTTATGGGCTGTGTGAACCTGTTGACGTGGGTTCTAGGAACCAATTTTTGGGTCCCCCCTGAAAGAGCAGCAAACACTAACTACTCCTTAACCCATAACGCCATCTTTCCAGGCTACATCCTTGTGCGTCTACTGCCTTTACCTTTGCCTTAGTCTTCTGACATACACCACAGCATTTTATTCATCTCCACAGTATTCTCAGCACTTATTTATGGTGCACATGTGTTGGGAATGGGAGCACATGACACGGTAGGCTGTGGAAGCCAGAGCCAAGCTTTTACAAATAGAATTTCTCGGTCCACCATGCGGGTCTTGGGGATCGAACTCAGCTTGCTAGGCTTGGCAGCAAGTGCCTTTACATTCTAAATCATGTAACCAGCCCTGTTTAACCCTTCTTAGAGTTCTTGGGAATGAGTAGAAAGATACATACCATTTAAAAGACGGCTGCTTTCTCTTTTAATCTTTCTAATGCAGAGCACTGAGTTAGAATGTCTATCCAGAACATCATTCTAGATTCCTATCAAATATGTATATATTTACTCTTATACAGGCTATGAACCAGTGGTGGTGGTGCACATCTTTAATCCGAGCACTTGGGAGGCAGAGGCAGGCGGATTTCTGTGAGTTCGAGGCCAGCCTGGCCTGCAGAGCGAGTTCCAGGACAGCCAAGAGCTGCTACACAGAGAAACCCTGTCTCGATGAAAGAAAAAAAAAAAGACTATGAAAAACTCAAAATTATCAGACTTTGTGTCTACCTAAAAGCCAAATCTAAATAAGAGAAAGCAGGGATGATGGAAATCACCGTAGACTATGAGGCTGCAGAGATGACTTAGTGGTAAGAGCACATACTGTTCTTGCAGAGGATTCAGGTTCAGTTCCTAGCTCCCAGCCATTTGTAACTCCAGTTCTAAGAGATCTGATAAGCTCTTATGGACACCAGACATACACATGGTGCATGTATATACATTTATGCAAAAATACTCCTACACAAAAAATATAGTAAATAAATGTTAAGAGTACACCATAAAATGTACTATGTGTTTAAATATAAAAGACTCCTCAGCTTTTGGAATGAATTTAATTTGCACATGATATACGCACAGTGAATGCTTGTGGTTTGTGATTTGTACATGAAGGCACTTTGATGGCAACTAATTCACTGCTGTAGCCCGGTGCTCTTCATACCTTTATTATGGAATAGGAGATGCTTACAAATACCTGTTAAAGCAACGGAGGTTAATTGTACAGCCTTAATCTGATGAGCCATCGACGGTGTAGGCGGAAGAAGGAAGAGATAGGAGTTTTCCCATCCTGTATGGTTTGTGGCTGCATACGCTTCAGAGTTCAAAGACCCTGATTTGACTGATTTTTTCCAGGTTCCAGTGGAAAACAGTCAAAAGTCAGCCAAGGAAACCAGACACAGAAGAAAATTTGGGATGCTGTCCCCTGGGAACTGGCGTTTTCACAAGAAGGTGGAATCACTGTGCCAATCTTGTGTGCCTTCCTTCCTTTGCCCTTGAGATAGGATCTCTTCCTGAACCTGGAGTTCAACCCATCCCGACTAGGTTGGTGGCCAGTTCCAGAATTTCTTGTGTCCCCCGTACCCAGCAGGCAGATTGCAGGTTCTCATTAATTCCTAGAGTTTTCCGTGGTTGCTGGGGAGACAGCTCAGATCCTCATACTTGTGTGGCATGTACTTCCTGAGCCATTTCCCCAGTCCTGTAATCTTTTTTCCTAATTTAACGTTTTTGTTTGTTTGTGTGTACGGGTGCCCCCCCACTCTCAGCAAGGTGTCCTATGTAGAGACCAGAGGACAGCTTCGTGGAGCTGGTTCTCGCCTTCCACCTCTGTGTGGTTTCCAGGGAAGGAACTCAGGTCTCCAGGCTTGTTGGCAAGTAGGTACCTTGACCCACTCTGCTCTCCTAAAGCTTTAATGGGCGAAAGAATAGGGATCTAGATAGAATCCACAGTTGCTAAGGTAGAAGAAGTTGGAGGGGTGAGTAATGTTGCTAACTGTGGTGAGAGGCGCCGGTCCTGGAAACAGTGTACCTCTTGGTTTTCTGCTGTGAGTTAAATATGATTTAAATATGAGTCTTCATCTGTTACTTGAGGCTTCACTTCTTTTGTCTATGGAATCACCCTTGATGTCTTTACGCAGCCATATCCAGCAAGGAAAGTCTGTATGCTAGAATGAGTACTTTTCACATGCTAGAGAGGGGCATAAAGAAACAGGGGCTCCCTGGCAGAATCAAACACTCACAGTGAGGAGCAGGACTTGGGTTGAAGCCTGCCTCTGAGCAGGCTACTCACTGCCTGTTCTATTGGTCTACAGCTCTATTGTTGAAATATCATTGTGAAAGTCACTGAGAGAACATTGTCTAAATTTTTTTTTTAGAGAAATTTTCTCTTTATTCTGTGTAACTGTCTCTCCTGTTCTGTTCTGGGATGCTGAATCCTCAACTGATTAGAACTAAGTAAGCTTTCTCAGGAGAGAAGTTTGAATCAGTTTCTGACTCTATGTCAAAATGTTATTTTTTTCTTTTCTTTCTCTTCTTCCCTCCCTCCCTCCCTCCCTCCCTCTCTTCCTTCTTTCTTTTTTTCAAGACAGGGTTTCTCTGTGTAACAGCCCTACCTGTCCTGGAACTAGTTCTTGTAGATCAGCTTGACCTCGAACTCACAGAGATCTGCCTGCCTTTGCCTCCTGAGTTCTGGGATTAAAGGTGTGTGCCACCACCACTGAGCCTAAAGGGATATTCTTACTGCACCTCTTTCATAGAGTTGCTGTAAGAACTAAACACTTGGAGGGGCATCTAGAACAGTGTCTAGAACACCCCCCATCATGAACACGAGCTCTGATATTCAGTAGTATTCGTGTCCTGTGGGTTTTATTACCAAGAAGCTCCAGGTGTGCGGTGTTAGGTATCAGCTGAGAGAAGTGCAGCTGCCTATGTTAGAGACACCATTTGCAAGGGCCTGATACATTATTCACACTGATGTTGATAATGGGTAGGGGATAGGCAAGAAAGCAGGCAAATTCCACAGGCAGGCAGGTAGACTTTGGAAACCCGGCCTTGGCCACATTTGCATCTGTTCTAAAGAGAAGAAACCTTTTCATCCTCCTCAGAGAGCCTGCATCCTCACCTCTGGCTTCACTTCTACACTTAAGGCAATGTGGAGAGGCACACATATTGGAGAGACGTCTTAGACCAACCAGTAGCCCTTCACGAGACCCATCATGTCCATAGGAGAAATGAGCAGCAGAGGTCACACGGTTCTGGAATGTCAGACTGTTGATAGGACAGTCATCACTTTATTTATCACTTTAATTCTGCTGTGCCTGGTGGCAATGGTAGGCAACGGATCTATCATTATAGCCCTGGGCATGAAATGGTTGCTCCGGAGAACACTGTCAGCTCATAATAAGTTGCTGATCAGTCTAGCAGCTGGTCGCTTCTGTCTGCAATGGGTGGTGATAGGTAAGAATATTTATGTTTTCCTGAATCCAACAGCCTTCCCATACAACGTTGTAATTCAGCTCCTAAATATAATGTGGGACTTCCTGACTGCTGTAACCATCTGGTTCTGCTCCCTGCTAGGCTTCTTCTATTGTGTGAAGATTTCAACCTTAACCCACCCTCTCTTTGTCTGGCTAAAGTTCAGGGTGCCTGGGTGGGTACCATGGATGCTACTCAGTGCTGTGGGCATGTCGAGCTTAACTAGTATCCTGTGTTTCATAGGCAATTATCTGATCTATAAGGACTTTATAAAGAGTGGCCAGCAACCTTGGAATGTCACGGGGGATAGCTTAAGAGTCTCACTAGAGAAATTCTACTTCTTTTACGTAAAGATGATTATGTGGACCATCCCTACCGCTATCTTTAGCATTTTCATGGTTTTGCTCCTTGTATCTTTGATGAAACACACGAAGAAGACTCTCTTGACCTCCTCGGGACTTCGGGATGTGAGAGCACAGGCCCACGTGAAAGCTCTCCTTATCCTCCTCTCCTTCCTCATCCTTTTCATCTCCTGTTTTCTGACCCTGGTACTTAGTTCTGCCAGCAGCACCCCCTTTCAGGAATTCAGGTACTGGATGTGGCAGGTGGTGGTTCATCTGTGCACAGCGCTACACCCCATTGTCATACTCTTCAGCAACCCTGGGTTGAAGGTAGTGGTGAAGAGATGTTGCTGAAGATACGGGACAACTGGAGTGGTGGCTGATGATGTGCCACCCATGCACAATGGGACAGGGGACAGAAGGCACGAGAGCAGGGGACGTAGCTTCTCTATTATGTTATATCTGGTATTTACTCCCAGTTTAGTACACATACCGATCCATGAATAATCTCAGTGCAATAGGATTCGAGGTGGGCTCCAAGACCCTGAAAATGAACAGAGTCACTGACATGCATCATGTTATCTGTGGGGCTTGATGTCATCAAAGGACCAGAGAGTTTTGACATTCACTGTGATATCTCTCTTGGAGGTTAAGATTATCCCCTGGAACTGAGTGAAGAGACCCTCACACAACACATCATTCCAGTGCTGAGTAATACTGGAAAAGGTGCTTATAAAGTCTTTTTTTTCCCTTCTGGAGGCATCCTGTGAACCACTCTTCCCTTTTCACTGCTTCTCAGCAGTTTAGTTATTTGCCACAGAGATTTCTTTCCACCATCAGACACAAAACTAAGCCGTCCCTGCTCTAAATTCTCTAGACAGACCAGGGTGTACTTGGTGCTTGGGTACAGCAGTGGGTGCCATCTTAAATGTTTATATTCTCAGATGACCTTCTGAGATCCCTCTGAAAGCCCAGGGTCTTGGATCCGTTTATCATCAAAGTCCTCTGCAATGGTCTGATTTCTGAGTCTTTTCTGTAAATTTGAAGTTGTGACTCAGACTTACCTTCTCTTATGCTGATGGGCTGAAGCCTTTGATATGAACAAGATCATCTGTGTCGATGGGACGTAGGTTTAAGAACAGAAAGACTTTGGGTTTGATGAGGAACTGCAGTCTGCATTTCTGCTTCCCTACACTCAGTTATCCTTTGAGCTATTCAAACAGATGTCTCTCAACTTCTGGTCCCTTGAACATCTCTCAGACAGCTTAACTTTCTGTTTATGGCTGCTTCTCCCAGTTCCTCTGTGTTAGAAGAGAAATTCTTTTTGTATTATCCAGATTGACCTTTGTGCTCTTGGCCACATTTCTCTTGTCCTTCAACTAAGACATAAATGTCCTTTTACACAATGTTGCAACCATTCTCTTTTTATTACTCTTTTCTTCTGCAACAAATACTCCTCTGAAGTTTCTTTTCTGAGAAACAAAAACATTCCCTCCACTAATTTCCCCACCAAGGGACCAGTTGCCAACCAGCTCCTTGCTGAGCTTCCCTTTGCTCCTCCTTCCAAGCCATTGAAGTGTGCTTCTTTAAGGACACATATGATTGTCTACTCATTTTACCTTATCCTGACCCTCATTCTCCTATAGCTTTCGGTATCTACCTCTCTGTGATAGCAAATGGTTTCTTAAAAAACTGATTTTTTTTTTAAAAAAAGGTGTACGTAATCTTTGTAAAGGGTTAAAAAAAAGATTGCAAACATGGTTAGTTATGATCTATGTCCTTAATTGTCTAGAATCCAATCCAATCCCGCTCCTTCCTGTTCAGATACGGCCTCCAGGTGGGTAGTTACCAAACTCTAAACCTGTGTTTTCTCCCACTTGCTGAATATTATCACCTACCAGTACGTGAGCACTTCACACACAGCAAATTCAAGTTCCTTCTTCCTCCCTTCGGTGTTCTTTCCTTGTGTCCCTGCTAGCCCCTCCCATTGTCCTGGCACAGCATTGTTCTACCACTTAAAAGGGGGGTAAATTCAGACTTCTAAGTTTTCATTCTCCACTTGGTATCTAAACAAAACCAGCATCAGAACAGCACTGTGGGCAAGGTAATATGAACAGGGGAAATTCTACATTGTCCCACCCCTGGGTGAAGATATATAGGTGGTTAATGGTTACTAAGAGAAGGAGACTCAGTTATCTTCAGGGATGAACTTCGTATAGAATTTCGTATAGGTTGTCAAATCCAAGAGGTCATCCCTGAGCACAGCAGAACTGAAAGGATGTAGTAGGTTACACACACACACACACACACACACACACACACACACACACACACTCCTTTATTGTTTCTCTAACTCCCTAGCACCATATATATAATAAAATTGTCACCTTAAGTAATAGCTTATCAATGTTTGAAGATGCTAATAAATATTATCTTCAAGAAAATTTCTTTCATATGTATGTATACTCAAAGATTAATTTATTTTTATTTTATGTGGATGAGGGTTTTTTCAAATGTGTGTCTGTGAACCATGTGTGTATGCTGCCCGTGGAGACCAGAGGAGGGTGAGATCTTTTGAGAACTGGAGTTACAAACAATTTTGAGTTGCTATGTGGGTTCTGGGAAGCAAACCTGGGTCCTCTGCGAGGGCAGCAAGTGCTCTTAATATGAGATAGGGTCTCATGTAACTCAGTCAGGCAGGACCATTATGGAGCTGAGGATAATCTCCCGTCTTTACTTCCAAGTGCTGAATTGTTTCTATATTGGAAGATTGTTGGAAACACTGTTTGAAAAAAATAATATAATACATGGCTTTTTGATTGTTTTCGATATGTGTATTAATAATTATGTATGAATTGTCAGTGTATCTTAACACAACCAATAAAATATCGGTTCTGAAAGAAAACAGCCTAGCCTCAGGCATTTTATTGCAACACTGCTATACTAAGATGGCTACCATTACTATGCTAATCTCTGGAAGGCGAAACTCTGATCTATTTCAAGAATACATAAGCAGGTCTTGGTGTCTATCAGACCAAACACAGGCCTCTGAACATGACATTCAAATGCCTCTACAATTGGGTGTCATCTTCCAGGAGAATCCTATATTTCAGTGAACTAGGATTGTCATTGTGGTGAGTGAACCTGAAGCTGCTCCCTGCCACTGGGAAACGCTTCTCTGTCACATGTACCTGTTAGAATCCTAGTCAATGTTTTGTCTTTCTTCTTTGACTTTTAAAGATTGGCCCATCTGCCCCTTCCCCACTGAAGCCTTTCTGTATGATCCCCAAGCTTTGATCTTTCCCACTTTTGAGGATATGTAAGTTAGTATTCTCCAGTTGTGACCTGAATTCTACCTCGAGGTGCCATTATTTGTGAGCTGCGTACTTCCTAGGAGATATTAACTTTTAAAGGAATGGGTAACGTATGCTCTTCTCTACAATGTGTATAAGCACTTACTGCCTTAAATAGGTGGACCACGGCACCTGAAAGCCAACTAGGACACACATACATTTGCCTGTGTGAGCTGCCTGTGACTCAGTGAGTAGGTTTAAGCTATAACCCTTTCATTTAGTCAGAGGCTTACTTTCTAGAATCAAGTCTTTGTTTAATTTTCTATCTGAAGACTGTACCATGGAGGAATAAAAAATGGAGAGGAATAAAAAAATGTAGAGGTGAGAGTGCACATACCATTTTGTGATAACTGTTCATCCTTTTTTTGATACATTAGCGTGTTGCTAAGCAACTGTGCATCATCGGCTATTGGGTACTTCCTATCACATCTCATAAGAAGCCAGTTCTTGCCTTTGTTACTGACCCAGTCTTCCTCTCCAGGTTGCCCTACATACGCTTTTTCTTTGTTCCTTTCGGTTTTCACATCATTGGCTAAGAGAAGCCTAGAAACTGAATGACCTGTCCACAGGGACAAGTTCATTTGGAGCTTGAGCTCACCGCAAAAGATAAGAAGCAAAGTTTGCTGCATTTAAGAATACTTAATGATAATTTGTTATCATTACCTTTGTTCACATGCCAATTTCTGCATGTATTACAATGGAGACATTAGTAATGCTTATTTATTGAGTCTTTAGTTTGTATAAGGCACAGGGTTAGAATATTAACTTCTATGCTTGACTATGTATTTATTTATATGAATGCTTTACCTTAGTATATGTCAAGGCCAGAAGAAGGCACCAGATCTCCTGGAACTGGAGTTATAGACAATTGTGAGCTATCATGTGGGTGTTGAGAATGTAGCCCAGGTCCCCTTCAAGAATATCAAGCATGCTAAATCTCTGAGCCATCTCTCCAGTCCCTATATGCATGACTTCTAAATACCATAGCAAAATGGAAATTGCAACCTAGGTTTATTTATGATCTGATTAGTAAGTAGTAGAAATGGATTTAATGACTGCTATCATCCTTCAAACAGTGCGGGATGGGGCTGGGGCTCAGAGGTAGAGTTCTTGCCTGCCATGCACAAGGCCTTGAGTTCAAATTTTCAGCACTGTAAAAACAAAACAAAGATGAAGCAGTGTGGTGTAAGGGCGGCCACCACTATCAGTCAGTACATGCGTGAAAAGCTATGTATGGAAGGCAAAGCACTGTAAGCCCCAGGGAAAAGGATTACTTAGCTGTGCACTGGCACATTAGCATTCTAACCTGGAAGAAAAAGATGAGGCCACTGCATTATAATTTCCAAGTAGATGATATTTAATATGTTACCTACATCTTTTTTTTTTTTTTTTGGTTTTTTTTTTTTTTTTTTTTTTTTTGGTTTTTTTCAAGACAGAGTTTCTCTGTAGCTTTGGAGCCTGTCCTGGAACTTGATCTACATCTTAAAGCTCTGCTTATTTCTTATGAATGATGTAATTTGTTCCCTATATTTTATCCCGCAAAATACTAGCTCTAAATGTGGAGGAGTCGAATGCGACCTGTAATCCTCAGGAGGCTGAGGCAGCAGGATTACTGTTTGCTCAAGGTCAGCCTAGGCTACAGAGTGAGTTCCAGGTCAGCCTGGCTAGAGTGAGATACTGATTGTAAATAACAAACCAATAAATGAATAAGCAAATAAAGAAATGAATAATTTAAGTAAATTTTTTTTATACATTCCTTATCTTTTTGATGTTGTTATAAGGTCTGCATATATCCTTCAATTATCTTAAATAGAGAAACCCTGTTTGTTTTCTTTCTTTCTATCTTTCTTTCTGTCTTCCTTTCTGTATTTCTTTCTTTCTTTCTTTCTTTCTTTCTTGTTTATTTGGTGTTTTGAGACAGGGTTTCTCTGTGTAGCCCTGGCTATCCTAGAACTCACTTTACAGACCACACTGGCCTCGAACTCACAGAGACCCACCTGCCTCTGCCTCCTGAAGACTGGGATTAAAGGCATGTGCCACCATGGTCTGGTGAAATTCTGCTTTCTTAAACCGAAGACTAATAATAAAAGAATTTCAGGATAGTTATCAATACAGTTTTCTATATTAATACATCCTGAGAAAATTTGTGAGATCATCTCTAAACATCCTGGAACACCACTGAAAATGTTTTAACACTAATTTTTGATAAACACTCATAATACATTTAGTAATATAACATTCATATTATCTAAAAACTCCCAGCATATTTATTGAATTTAGAGGCAGTCTTACAAAGTTAAAAAAAAATTGGGAATGATCATGACGGCCACTGTTTTCATTTTAGTAAAAATTCCTAAGTTAGAGAAGGCAATTAGGTTAAAGGTAGCAGAAAGATAAGGGACATTTCTTTTATGTTATAAATATATAACAAAGTAACTTCATTTACTGGAGGGGGAGAGGGAAAGGCAGAGGTATTAAATCCACTACTGCATACTAGAATTGATCTTCTCTCATTCTTTTCCAGTAGCGATCATTGTCATACGATCCAGTACCCCAGAATCTCAGTGAATAGCTGCTTTATGTGTTTATTCTGGTGGCAGAGACATACAGACTTAATGACTGTCTATCCCAGTGTTTTTTTTTTTAAACTTTCTTTTTATTTATTTATTTTTTTGTGTTTTTCACATCATACCTCCCGATCCTACCCATCTCCAACCCCCCTAGGATAAAACAAAAATAAAATTCATGAGAAAAAAGGGGAATAAAAGGGTGCGGAGGGGGGAGGGAAAATCTTATCCCAGTGAGTCATGCAGTAAACCCCTTTATCCATGCATTTTTACGTGCAGGGATTCATCACACAGAATCATTGGTCTGGTTCAAGGCCTCTGGTCTCCTGCCATGGCCGCCGGACCCTCACTGGGACTCTTCCTGGACATCCCTTTGCTGCCCTGTGTCATGGAGATCCTGTAGCCCTGGGTCCACAGCGTCGATCCCACGCCCAAACCCCACCCCCGTGCTCTAGCAGATCACAGATGGGGTGGATGTTGGGGGTGGGCCAACACATAATCTTGATGCTGGCCCTGGGCATTTGCAGGGTTGGTCAGCCTGCCAATTCTCACAACTTCCGGCCTGCCTTTCCTGTGTCAGGGTCAACGCTACTGTGCTGCCTAGAAGTTCAGGGTCCATGTTGACCCTGAGTGCTGCAGCTGCTAAGGGGGAGGTTCAGCTTGCTCGTCTGTCACAGGCAATGAGGAGTGAGGGATAAGGGGAGCATCTATCCCTCATCCACACCACCACGGGACAGGTGATTAGAGGGAACCCCTCTCCTGTGTTCACAACTTCGGAAGCACGATAGAGATGCAGGACCTGCTCTCCTGAGTGCTGCAGCTGGTGGGAGGCAGGGACAGGTCTCCGGCTCTTAGGATATCAGGATCAGGTCTTTCATTTGCCTCCAGCGTTGAAGAGCAGGTGGGAGTGGGTGAGGGGATTGGGTTGAGAGGTTATCTCTTCCCAGTCTAAGCAGTTACAAGGCGTGAGTATGAGGACAGCTCTCCCAAGCTCACAACCTGGGAGCTGGCTCACCCACACCTCTGCCAACAAGGTTGGCTCTACTGTCCTGCCCAGGCGAGATGCAAAATCCACTTGAGAGAAAAAAAAATTAAAAAATATTTATTTATTTATTCAATGTATGTGAGTGTTTGGCCTGCATATATGTAAGTCTACCACATTCACGCCTGTTGTCTGAGACCTCAGAGGATCATCAAATTTCCTGAAGCAAAGATAATGATGCTTGGAAATCACCATGTAGGTATGGGGAACTGAAACCAGGTCCTCTTTACTGATAAGCTGTCTCTCCAGCCTAGAAAAAAAGTTTGTATGCTATATATGTATATATATGTGTATGTGTGTGTGTGTGTTTGTGTATTTATATCATATTACATTCAATGGTAACTTCAAAGGACCCAAGTCAACATTAAAATTGCTGTAGAACACAGGAGTAGTGGGTAGAGGGCCTACTGCCGAACCTGATGTCCCTCGTTTACTCTCCAGGATCCACACGGTGGAAGAAGAGAAGCGACTAATTCCTGCACTCTGTCTTCTGGCTTTCACATGTTGGCCCTTGACACTCATGTGTCCCCTCCACAAATAAAAATGTAACAAAAAGTTAAAAACTACCATAGAACAAAAAAATTTAGTAAGGTGTTGAGGGACACAGTAAACACACAGAAATAAGTTCTGATACACAAATAGTTACCAGCTAGAATACACAATGAAAGAAAGGATTGTTTTTGCTATAGCAAATACCTAGAAATAAAACTTACGTGAAATGCACACTATCTACAAGAAACAAAACTTAAAACACCCAGTAAAACAGGAACTCATGGAATCCTATGTTCTTGCTTCTATAAGAATATTTGACACTATAAGCATGCAAATTGTCCTCAGGAACTTGTGCATTTAACATAAGATGACAGAAATATCTAATTAAATCTATGTAAGAAATATGGACAAAGTCAAAGATTATTATGAAGTTGAATGGTGCCTAGAAGAAGACGATGAAACTAAACAGGCTCTCTCCTAACTTAAAAATAGAGTATAACCTCACAATTTAAAACTGTGCATGAATATCTACCCATAGACTGGACAGTCCAGGACAGCAAGTCTATATAATATAATACTTTAGTATAAATTCAGTGTAGCTGAAATGACAATTTCAAATCAGTGGAAAGCAAGATAGCTATCTGGAAAAAACAACAAAAACAAAACAAAACAAAAAAAAATGTTGCCACATCTCAAATCATAAACAGGATAAACTCCAAACATATCAGAGATTTCACTGTCAGAACCACCATGATTGCCACATGAAAATGGGAACACCTTAGAGTATGGCAAGCTTCTTAAGTTCATGAAAGAAATGATGGAGTCATTATAGTGATAATATCTGTACGGCAGAAATGTATAAGAATATTACAAAATATAAAGTTCGGAGAATCTCTCCCATCTGTATCATAAAAAACTTTAATCTTCAATATATAAACAAATACTAAAAATAAAAGGAAAATGAACAAAAATAAGAAAAAAACCCTTAAGAATCTGAGCATGAAATGAACAGAAAGGGAAAGAAACAAAAGAAATATATTTAAATATGATTTATAGTTGGGGAAATATACACTTTCTATTTATTTATTTATTTATAAAAGTTTCCACTTCCGCCACTCCTCCCAATACCCTCCCGCTCCCCCCACTCCTTCTCCTCCTCCCTCTCCAGTCCCAAGAGCAGTCAGGGTTTCCTGCCCTGTGGGAAGTCCAAGTTCCTCCTCCCTCCCTCCAGATCCAGGAAGGTGAGCATCCAAACAGACCAGGATCCCAAAAAGCCAGTACATGCAGACGAAACAAGTCCCAGTGCCATTGTCAATGGCTTCTCAGTCAGGCCCCATGTCAGCCACATTCAGAGAATCCGGTTTGATCACATGCTCGTTCAGTCCCAGTCCAGTTGTCCTTGGTGAGCTCTCATTCGATCAGTCCCCTGTATCAGTGGGTGAATGCACCCCTCGCGGTTCTGACTTCCTTTTTCATGTTCTCCCTCTTTCTGCTCCTCATTTGGACCTTGGGGGCTCCGTCCAATGCTCGAATGTGGGTCTCCGTCTCTATCTCCATCCATCGTCAGATGAAGGTTCCCTCTGGTTCTGCCTTCCTTCCTCACATTCTCCCTCCCTCTGCTTCTTATTTGGTCCTAGGGAGTTAAGTCCAGTATTCTAAAAATGTGTCTCTGTCTCTATCTCCATCCATCACCAGATGAAGGTTCTATGATGACATGCAAAATATTCATCAGTATGGTTATGGGCCAAGGCCAGTTCAGGCACCCTCTCCTCTGCTGCCCAGGGAACAATCTGGGGACCTCTCCTTGGGCCTGGGAACCCCTCCAGAATCAAGTCTCTTACAAAATCTAAAATGGCTCCCTTAGTTGAGATAGATACTTCTCTGCTCCCATAACCATCCTTCCTCCCTCCCCCCATCCCATTACCCCAAGTCATCCCCAGTCCTCCCCCTCTCCCCTCTCCCTCACCATCTCCCCTTACTTCCACCCCCCCACCACCCGTGCACCCAAGTTTGCCTGGCAATCTTGTCTACTTCTAATATCCAGGAGGATAACTATATGATTTTCTTCAGGTTCACCTTCTCATTTAGCTTCTCTAGGATCACGAATTATAGGCTCAAAGACCTTTAACTATGGCTAGAATCCACTTATGAGTGAGTACATACCATATTCCTCTTTTTGGGTATGGGTTACCTCACTAAGTAAAGCATTTTCTATTTCTATCCTTTTGCAAGCAAAATTCAAGATGTCATTGTTTTTTTACCGCTGAGTAAAACTCTAATGTGTATATGTTCCACACCTTTTTAAATCATTCTTCTATTGAGGGGCACCTAGGTTGCTTCCATGTTCTGGCTATTACAAATAGTGCAGCTATGAACATAGTTGAACAAATACTTTTGTAGTATGATAGGGCATCTCTTGGGTATATTTCCAAGAGTGGAATTGCTGGGTCCTGAGGGGAAATATATACTTAAGAAGACTGTAGTCCTATCACTTAATAGGTACCCATGTGTCAAACTTTCTAAACATTCACCAAATATTCTGTTGCTAAGTTGTCAAGGAAACATTGCACTCCGTACATTGCTGATGAGAGTATAAATTGGTACAATACATACAGAGGGTAATTTGGCAATATAAAATTGCACCCTTTGATTCCGCAATCCTCCTTGAGAGTCTGGTGTGGAGCACGCCTCTTCAATGGGTTGCAGTTTGTACCTCGCCCTCTTAGACCTGCTGCGACTCGAATCAGCAACGAAAGGGGTGGAGCCTGGCTGTGAGCAGGCCTGCCAGTGTTTTGTAAGGAGCCCATTGCAGGATCTGCAGAGAAAGCGTGGTCTGCTATACAGCATTGGCAGGAGGAGCTGTCTCCGGTGCCTAGGAAGGCCTGGCAGAACTTAGAGGTCTATATTGCTGTCTTTATTGGAATATACCCATGTGCCTCCACCTCTTTTTCTGGGTCCTGCTGTGCCCAGATTGGTATTCTAAGTTTTTCAGAGAATTAACATTTCACCACATCTCAGTCACTCACTGTGTGGACTTTTGCTTTGTTTCTCAGAAATTTCAGGCTTTACAATCACATGTGAAAAGAGATGATGATGATGATGATGATGATGATGATGATGATGATTTAATGTGACAGACACAGGGGCTTTCTGGCCCTTTACCTGGATCTTGGGTTGGACTTTCCAATCCTACACTCATTGTTTTCTTTTTGCCACATTCTCTAGCACAGTCACAGCCTTGCCATCTGGGAGCTGTCTACCCAGAGGGCACAAGAATGCAGACGTGCTAGCTTTGAGGTGACTGGGAGGGGACGTGTAGGCTGCTTCCCTTAACATGGGGGAATGTACCCTAAAGAAATGGCCATTGCGCACTATCTCCAGCAAATAAAATACTCGGGATTCAGGAAGTTTTTGAGAATGATTTTTGCTGGCAGTATTTCCAAGAGACCCACTCTGAGAATCTACGCTTCCCATCCACATAGGTTTAGAGTTTGTGGGCTTGGAAGTCTTGCTTCGCAGGCTCAAGGACACAACCAAAAAGTGACACAAGGGTCCTAAAACTTCTATGGCGTCCATCTAGTTATGTTCAGTTCCTGGCCTCAGAAGGTCAGGCAGCAAGGGGAAAGTTTCCTTTTGATATGAATATTTGACTGTGATTATCATGTGAAAAAGGAGCTTTGAGGATTATGTGCCACATTCTTGGGATCATTGAGCTAACCCCTGGGACTTTTGAAGCTGTATCTTGTAGCACGAATTCTAATTGGTTTTATAATAAAAACCCGGAGTCAGATGTAGGGATTCAGGCTGGAAGATCAGAGAAGCAGAGCGGCCAACTACTAGAGAATTTTTACCTCTACCAATGCTCAGACCGAAGGGGTGAGCCTGTCTCTATGAATCCTCAGATTGAATGTTGTTTCTACGAAACTTCAGACTGCATGCTCAGACTGAATCCTCAGACTGCATCCGAGCTCCTGTCTCCTCCTGCCTTAAATTCCTCTGTCCAACCAACCATATCTCTCCTGTCCTCACCTCCCTAGTACTTGGGTTAAAGGCATGTGATGAGTTCTGTTTCTCTTTTAGACAGGCGCAATCTCGTGTAGCCTAGGGTGGAGTTGAACTCACTAAGATCTGTCTGCCTCTGTCTCCTGAGTGCTGGGAGTAAAGGTATGTGCCACCGCTGCCTGGCTTCTATGGCTAGCTAGTGCCTTAGCTCTGCATTCTGATCTTCAGGCAAGCTTTATTTGTTAGCTTACAAACAAAATATCACAACAGTATCTACTGTACCTGGGCAAGTACAATTGACGTTGCTTATAAGAGACTAGAAATAAAATCTTGACCCTCTAAAAGATGAAGAACTGAGAATGGTTTATATTGACATCTAACTTCAGAGTGGAAGATACCCCATAGTTGGCTTTATTAAAACTCTTTGCAAGTTTCTCCATAAGTTTCAACCAACCCGAGTCATGCAGAAGCTGTGAGGAAGTGGAGTGAACCCATTGAGGGTGTCAGGCAAAACTGGATGGTTTAAGGGGTAGGCTACCCTTCAAGCACCCTCTCCTTTTCCCAGCTCTCTGTACAAAACGCTGGGCTCATCACTACCATCACCTCACTGCTGAGGTGATTTGCTTTTGGTTTGTTGGAACTGCTTTACCTAGGGGCTTTTCCCGCAACCTTCCTCGTGAGGATCTGTGGTAAAGGCTGTCTGGTGTAGGATGAAGACAGTACAGTTTCCATACTTTTGCGTGAGACAGGCTTTGTTGTTCAGTCTGTAGCAAACAGGATCAGAGAGAAAGGATACTGACTGTGTAATCGCCTTGTGTATTGTGTAGGCGTCCATTGCTCTCTCCCATGTTTTATACGTTTTTGTGGGTTCCAATTGAAAGTAACTCCTCTAAATATCAGTTGCTCGAATGTCTCCACCTCAGTCTTAGAAATGGAGCAGAGTCATGTAGCTTCCTTGAGGAATGTCTCTCTGATCTACACAAGCATACCTGTTCTTTACGTATGCATGTGATTGTCCGTTTCAAGCCTGTATCAAAACCGAACTCTTGCTATCCTGCGAGTCTCGTTCTAACACACTGACTCACTGCTTTCTGTTTGCTGACTTTGTGTCTGTATGCGGCATCTTCATCTTCCAGTTGCTTTGGTCAACATCTTTGGCAGTCAATGTCTGAAGCTCAGCAACTGGGCGGCCACGTCATTTGACGTAGAGCTAAGACCTGTGTAGATGACTTGCTTCTGGGTTGTGATTTCATAGGAGGCGATGTGGCTCCTTTCTTCTATTGGACGTCAGATTGGGGGCACAAAGGTTTGGAATCTGAAGGGACCGAATTGCAGCTGTCCCGCTTTTCAGGAGAATCTGTAATTCTGCTGTTCGGCGCCACCTCCACGGCTCTGGTCTGCTGCAAGCCACTGTTAGCGAAGGGCTGTATTATTACAATTGTCTCCACTAGTTCTGCAGCTTCCGCTGTCCTTTTACCTTTAGTCTGTTTTCAGGACAGCAGTCAGTGGGCTCCACTAGGAATACAAACTATCGTGTAGCAGCGCTTTCGTAACTCTGTTTGCTTTCCACCTGGAGAGTGGAGCTCAGGTCTGAGGGTGAGAGGAAATGCTTCAAATCTGACGTCATCGGCGTGCGTCCAATGCTCGTCTCAGCTTTGGAAGAGAACAACAAGTTGAAGTTTTTCCTTGGCAGTGCCATGCCTGCGTACAATGTCTCATTAATACCCAACCCAAATCCTTCTCAAATCCCTCTTGTCTGTTTGGCTTCCTTAATGGTCCTTGAGGGCTTCAGGCATCTTTCTCTGATCCTTGCTCTTGGTAACTGGACTTCTCTAGAGAGTGTCCAGGTTCACTCCTTTACTTCTCCCAGGCCTTTCCCTTGCTGTTCATATAAACCACAGACCGGAATACTGCCTATCCTGCTTTTTCCTGCAGTTACTAATATCTAATGTATTTATTTTTATCGTCTACAGCTTAGTTCTTTCACTACAATACAAGCTCCAAAAGCTCGGAGATTTGTGCCTATCCCGTCCCCTACTGGCACATGGTAGGCACTCAATATATATTATTTGAGTGCATTTATTAATATTATAGTAAATGAGACTAATTTTATTCACACAAAATTTTTCTTCCTACATCAGTGAGAATGACCATTGGTAGCTGGATCATCAGCTGACATTATCTTTTGTTTCTTTTTTCTTTTTCTTTGGTTTTTCAAGACAGGGTTTCTTTGTGTAACAGCCCTAGCTGTCCTGGAACTAGCTCTGTGGACCAGGCTGACCTCAAACTCACAGAGATCCACCAGTCTCTGCCTCCCGAGTGCTGGGATTAAAGGCGTGCACCGCCACTACCTGGCCACATTATCTTATATATTCAGAAACATGAGTGATTTTTGGTGGTTCCTTGATAAACGCCTACAGAGATGAACATCATTACATTTCTTTCATTTCTTTCAAAATAAAGTTTGATTATTCTATGTGTTTTTCACATCTTGATCCCATTCATTCCCTGTCAGAGGAATGACACCCAGCAACCCCCCCTCCCCGACACCAAATAAAACAAAATTAGAGAGAACAAAAGGGAAAAAATAAAACGAGAAAAATAATTTTAGAAAGAGGAAGGAATTCACAATCTCGCCGTGGAAGCAGCAAGCAGTGCAACCCAAGTCATGCCGCATACCTCTTGGTCCATACATCTCTACTTGCAACCAAGTAGATTGGTTCATTGCAAAGAGTCATTGATCTGGTTCGAGGCCCCCGGCCTCCACTACGTGTTCGTTGTTCGACCCCAGCTAGGACTCTTTCTGGACCCCTGTCTGGCGCCCTGTGTGGAGATGCCTGTGCAATTCCTGCCGCACTGGGTCTGTGGGGTCAGGTCCCTTCACGTGCTCCAGCGATTATAGATTGGGTGGATGTTGGGGCCGAGCAAGTCAGAGCCCTGGGTCAGGGCCTGGGCAGCTGTAGGGTCAGTTTACCAGATGGGAAACAGGGACCGCTGTTGCGCGGTCACGATTTCGGGACTGGCTCACCCACATCTCCGCTAACAGGTGTGCCGCCCTGGCAGGGTGCAGGGCTTGCTCTCCCGAGTGATGCAGCTGGTGGGGATCAGGGATAGTGTCTCATTTTTGTGACTACGGAGCCAGCTCTCCCACCTGTTCCAGGCATTGGTGGGCGGGGGCAGTGAGAGAGGGGCAGGCTTCCTTCTCCCATCCATGCTGCTGTAAGACAGAAACGGGAGCAGCTCTCCCAGGCTCACATCTCCCGGCCTGGCTCACCCACACCTGTGCTAACAGGGTTGGCTCTATTGTGCCATGCTGGCGAGGTGCAGCGCCTGCTCTCCCGAGAGTTGCAGCTGCTGGGGGTCAGGGACAGCGCTCCTGCTCTTATGACCCACGGCCAGCTCTTCCACTTACCCCAGCTGTTGATGGAGGGCTGGCAAAGGTAGCTCCTCCGCATCCATGCCACCACAGAACAGATGGGTAATGGGGACAGCTCTCCCAAGCTCACAATTTTGAGGTTGACTCACCCATACCTGCACCAGCAGGGTGGGCTCTACTGTGCTGCCCTGGTGAGGAGCAGAGCTTGCTCTCCTGAGTGTTGCAGCTGCTGGGGGTCAGGGACAGCGCTCCTGCTCTTATGACCACAGGACCATCTCTTCCATTTGCGTCTGGAATTGATGGGGTGGGGGAGGTGTTGGTTTTGTGAGACAAAATTTCTCTATATAACAGCACAGCCCTGGCTGTCTTGGCACTCACTTTGTAGACCAGGCTGGCTTTGAACTTTTACAGATCTGCCTGCTTCTGCCTCCCAACTAGTGGGATTAAAAGCATTTACCACCATTGCCTGGCTCCTCTAACTTTTTAACAAGAATTTATTAGGGCTTGGGAAAAGCTCAGCTGATAAAGTACTTGTGTGTGTGCAATCCTTAGCACTGCATAAACATTGTGGCTCAATGTGTCTGTAACTCTCACACTCAGGAGGTATGTGCAGAGGCAGGGGGTCCAGAAGTTCAAGATTACCCTGGACTTTATAGTAAGTTTGAGGTGGTGATGAGACATGCGAGACCCTTTCAAAAATCCCAGTCAAATTAATTTTAAAAGAATGTATCAAACATATAGACATGGTGATCTAGACATACATCTGTCTACTGAGAGCAGGGTGGAAGCAGGGTGCAAACACTCAAGAAATTTCCATGCTGTATGGAATGGGTTTTTTGCTTCCTGTATGTAAGAACTAGATAGAGGAATGCAAGACAACAAAGAACTAAAGTGATCATCAGTCAAGTTCTAATAGCATTTAGCACTCAGAGAACTCTAAAATAAAAATTATTCGGGTACAGCCATTGCCTGGCATGATCTATTTATAGCACATTGCTGCAAATTTTGTTTGTTCAGATACTGTATATCGGAAAATTTCCACCCACTTCTAATGACATTTTACCTGATTTGACATTTCCTATGGCCAGTGTAGTGTTTTCTGCCTTAGTGCTAATGGTTTGCCTCACTGGCTCCTCTTGTTTGAATCACTCAGATGAAAATGGGCATTCTGTAGATGTAGAAAGTCATACGAACAGTCCCTAAGTGGGAGGGGAGCTAAACATTTGAGGTCAGAGCAGAAGTGTGAGAAAGAGAGTGAGCAGGGTGTGTCTTCTGCGACTTCTCCTGAGGTTAGCTTCTGTTACAGGACTTGTAATGAAGCACCGTTTTAATGGTCTGGGTGACAGGTCTTAGTGTCAGGTGAAAGATTTGACAGTGGGTTCTAGCAGTGAGTGGTCTGAATGCATTTGGAACTTCAGTAAGCTGAGCTGACTGTCATAACTTTCAACTACAAATGAGACTTATTCTGTTTGAGAATGACGGAATCAACTCTGAGGATGCAAGGATTGTGATTGGAGGGCCAATTATTTCTGAGTTTAATCAATTTTTATTTCTCATCTTGTGAAGGAAATGAGTCTAGAAGTGATTGAATAAACTAGTTATGATGAAATATTGACACGGCACTGCTAATCACTATTTTGCATATGGTGATGATTTAAAAAATGCGAAATTACTTCTGTGACAAAAGATTATTGTACCTTTTGCATCAGAGCAAAAGTGTGTGTGTGTGTGTGCATGCGTATGTGTGTGTGTGTGTATGTGTGTGTGTGTGTGTATGTGTACATGTTGTTGTGTGTGGTACATATTTACATGTGCAAGTAGAAGCCAAAGACTGATGGTTAGTGTCTCTCTCTCTACTGTCCACTTTATACTGAGGTAGAATCTCTCATTTGAACACGGAGATGACTGATTCATGTAGCTTAAGTGTCCAGCTTGCTCTGCGGGTCCCCTCTCTCCCCTTCCCCAGTGGTAGGATTGCAGGAAGGTCCGCACCTGTCTGGCATTTATGCGAGTACAGGGATTTGAACTTTGGTCCTCACACTTGCATGGCAAGTACTCTACCTACTGAGGCATGTTGCCCACTCACATGAAGGAGAGATAGATTTCTGTCTCTAGGGATAAATGGTTTAGAACTAAAATTTCAGCTTAATGGCTCTCTGCTCTGCCAACACACTCTTGGGGTCTTATGATTGAGTCACTACTAAAGGCAGGTTCCATCCGTTCCTGATGCAGAAAGACCACACTATGTGCTACATCGTGACACAGTGGACTAGGAATATAATGAAGATCTCACAAAATAATGAAACTAAAAAGACCTTGCGGCTCACAGAGTTACTCAGGAGTTTGTGGAGATGGTGGTGCAATCGCATCTTGTGTACTGCTTGTCATCCAGAAGTTCAACAGCATAATTACATAGCCACGTAACACTTCATAGTGAAAATCAGTGAGTATGCTGCTGCGTTACGGGTTTACCATGCTGTATGTTTTACTGCTACTTTAGAATACACTACTTTATATAAACTGAAACCCTACAGTAAGATAATATTCACATTCTACCAGCAGCAGCCCCACACATCTTCATTCGCCACACTTCCTGATTGCATCATTTGGCTCTGGGGTGTGACCGCCTGCTCCGTGCAGGTTCGGGTGAGCGTACTTTGGGAGGTGCAATCCGGATGAAACTGCTGAGTGACTCACTTCTCCGAAAATGTCTCTGTTGTTAAGCAATGCATGACTGTACTGTCCCTAATGGTGGGAAGGTTCAAAGGGGGAAGAAAAATAGGCAGTCTTAAAATGTATGGTTAGAAGGAAGGAATCTGGATTCCTAGCCACTCTGTAGTATATTTAAAAATTCTACAAGAAACTGGGGGCGGGGGAAGAGCTGACTTTTTCAAGTTAGACTCAGTGCCATGTATGTAGGTGAACTGTAACATTCTTTTATGGTCACGGCATTTTACTAATCTATTATTGTTATCATTTTAACTGTTCTCTAAAAGTAATCCTCAACCTTCAAAACTGAGACTAGATTTCAGGGCCTCAACAGAAAAGATTGTAATATATATATATTTGATTTTTTGTCAGAAACTCCTACTGTGCAAGCCATGCTGACCTCTGTTGTGGGAATTCCTTCAACCGGTAGGTACCACTAGGGCAAGGTCTGAGGTACTATAAGCACAGACAAATAGTGTGATCGCTGTCTTGGTTGCTGGTTAGAGTTTGGTTTGCAGCTTCTAGCACCCACAGAGGACCGAGGCTCTTTAATTTTATTGTGAGTTTTTTCCAAATAACTAAATACTTATTATCTTTTATTCCAGGCTCGTGTGGACCTCCTTAATTACACCTACATTTTGGAACCCAGTGTGGAGCTCGAACCCATGACCCTGAGATTAAGAGTCTCATGCTCCACTGACTGAGTTAGTCAGGCTCTTGTGGACCTCCTTAATTACTCCTAAAAGCCTCAAACTTGGGATGTGCCTGTCTCTACTTCCTGAGTACTACAGTATTGCAGGCAATCACTATGACATCGTTATTTTCAGTATTACAGGTAATCACTATGACTTCGTTATTTTTCTTCTCATGTTTTTAAATAGTCTTGCTCTTCATTTATTCATTTGAATTCTACAACTCATTCATTTTGTATATATGTACGGAAGTCACAAAGATGCACACGTGGAGGTCAGAGGACAACTTTCAAGAGGCAGTTCTCTCCTCCTATCTCATGGGTCTTAGGGACCAGACTCAGGTCCTCAAGCTTGGCAGCAACTGTTTTAACCTACTGAACTCCTTATATTGGCTCCTTATATTTTTCTTTGTGAGACAGGGTCTTGATGTGTAGCCCAGGTTGGCTTCCAACTCCTGATCCTCCTGTCTCAATTTCCAAAGAATAACACCTTTGTATCTGAGTCACATGCCCAGGTACCCCAGCAATGTGTGTTGAAAACCAAAAAGATGGAAATGCAGATATTGCCCAGCAAAATGAGAGAGTCTCTGCTTTAGTGATCATAGCCTGTATCAGAGGATTTACCAATCCAGTTTCCTTAGATTGCTAAATATGGAAAGCATCTGCTCCGTAAGATGTGCTCACAAATGAAGATTATCTTTAAAAGGAAAAGTAGCTACCCTTCAGTCACAGGACAGGTATTCTTCTGTGCCGCTATGTGGGAGTTGAAGGAAACTGTGTTTGGCCATTGGAGGATGATGTGTTGTTTGTAAGATCCAGAGCCACATCTGTAGCGTGTGTTCAGATGAGTCAGATTTTATGCTGTTTTCAGCAAACGTTTCTTGTGAAAATCCCTTTGAGAAAAAGAAGTAGAATGATAAAATATACTTTGTAAGGAAGGAACAAGAATCACAGTTAATTGAAGTATTTGTAGGCATTGGTAGGATAGTTATCTATCTATCCATCCATCCATGTATGTGTGTATGTATGTATGTATGTGTCTGTCTGTCTGTTTGTCTATTTATCTATCTACCATCTATCTATAAGTTTTTATCAAACTTTTTTTAACTGAAGCAGTAAAAGAGGGAGGCATGATAGGGCACCCAGGATGTAAGGAATACAGAGTCCTTCACATGTAGGGAGCAGCTTGGATGCTGATTTGTAGAGCACCACTTCAAGATTCTGAAAAGTTTCCAAGGCAGTATGTACCATGCACATGCTCCTGAGCCCTGATTTCCTCTGGAGAGTACCTATGGGGTAGCTTTGGTTCTAGCACATTAAAGGGATCCTAAAGTCACTGAGTTTGGGGCAGATGGTCCCTGACCTGACATCAATAGCATTCATTCTTGGGTAAAAGTGATCGAAACCTTGAGATGTTTTCCTTACTTCCCTATTCACATTTGTTTGCTTATTTTAAATGTTGAACTCCAACTTTTGTTTAATGTCTTCTGTAAAGCATGCAATCTGGAAAGTCCGCTGGTTTCCCAGTGAAAACACTGCTCCTGGTATCTTCTCCCCATCCTGGGTCAGCCCTGGAGCCACTGTTTTTGACCCATACTGTTAGTCCCTATTGCTTTTGTCTTTGTTTTTGATACTGTTATCCCTCAAGGAGTCCCCTTATTTCCCCTCTGTGTTTTCCTGATCACCTTGGCAGCAAAACAACCAGTCATGACCCAACCCTGAGAAGTAAAGTTGCAAAACCTCCAACATGTTTTCTCACTTTAGTTTTGTTTTAAAATTTGTGAAGGCTCCTATGAACTCAGGGAATCTTGTGGGGTCGGGACCACAGAATTCTTAATAGGAGAGTTAGGGTCATTGATCACAGTCAGAGGTCCTTTTAATCTCTCATTTCGAAAGCACAAAGAGAGTCAACCACTTGGGTGTCCTACATCCAGCTCCTTCACAGGCTTTCTGGTCCCACTTACAAAGAAGCAGAGATTTGCCAAGAGGCAGAGTTGCTCAGAGGTGCACAGAGAGATGAGAAGCAAACCATGTGACCAAGAAGCAGATCTCAGAGACTGAGTGACACACTGACTTGCCATTAAGACTCAAGTTCAAGTGGTAATTCCTCCTCTTCCGTATGTGACAACTTCCAGAAAGGCGTTGCCTTTCAGATTCCATATTCATGGAGAGAAGTGGAGGTTGCCATCCTCAGATTTTGGTGGATGTAGTGCTGGTGATTGGTAGTGGCCACACGTGTCTATAGGGAAGGGCAGAGTAGATGTGCCGAGAGCTTTTGTCGGGCCAATTAGTCAAAGCAGAGGATTGGCAGAAACACAAAAGTAATTAAGTATTCAAAAGATTAATATACACTCTTTTAAAATGGTGGAACCTTTGCTCCTGTTATCAGGTCAGCCCTGCTCCACCCATTCATTAATCCTCTTCCGCCCTGCGAGACTAGTCCATTCTTCCTGTCATAGGATCTTACATGTTAAGGTTAATAAGGAGATAGAGGCTCTTAATCTTTGTGAAATACATTAGGCTTATTTTATTCCTATTATGAGAAAATATGTAACCCTGAGTAATTTATAAACAACAGACATTTATTTTACTGCCACTCTGGAGATTGGGAAGTCTGAGATCAGAGACTGAGCTTCTATCTGGGGAGACCTTAATTTATTGGTAACTCTTTTACTTCATGTCTTCTTCATAACATGGAAGACATCAGAGCAGAAAAATGACCAAAGGGCAGAAGGTAGCATGTTCCCTTCAAACGCATTCGTAAGGACGCTCATCCCGACCCCATGCTCCCTTCAAACTCATTATGAGGATGCTCATCCCGTCCCCGTGCTCCCTTCAAACTCATTATGAGGATGCTCATCCCGTCCCCGTGCTCCCTTCAAACTCATTATGAGGATGCTCATCCCGTCCCCGTGCTCCCTTCAAACTCATTCATAAGGATGCTCATCCCGTTCCCGTGCTCCCTTCAAACTCATTCATAAGGATGCTCATCCTGTCCCCATGCTCCCTTCAAACTCATTATGAGGATGCTCATCCCGTCCCCGTGCTCCCTTCAAACTCATTCATAAGGACACACATCCCGTCCGCAGGGCATAGTAAGTTCCTCAAAGTCCCCACTTATCAATGCTATAATATTAGTAATGAAATTTAACGTGAACTTAGGGTGACAAACGAAGTTCATAGCCATACCACCCATCATCTAGCAATTTAAAAGCATGGATGTCCTTTTTTGATAATAAGATCATTGCAGAAAGCTTGGAATATTGAGTGTTACAAACAAAATTAAGAATCTCTATGGATCCCTTGGGATAATTGCAGTTAGCACCCACTACCCTCTCTAGATGCTGCTTCACACCTGAACTGTGCCATGTGTGTGCTACAAAAACATACAGTTCCAACATATCAGACATATTAACATAATTTTACAAAGTTAGAAAAATACATTTACATTATTTTTCAACATGCTGTTACTTTCTTTTTTGTCTGCAGTGACAGCCACAGGAAGCCCCTTCTGTGACTATGAAAAGAGAGTTTGAAATATAAAAACAAGTGAGATGCATAAAAATATCAAACAATGAATAACAAGCAAAGAATTCTTTCCATTCCACAAGAGAAATCATCTGTTTTGACAGATGGCAAAGTTCAAGACAAGCAAATACAGGGAAGTAAGCTGTAACACAAGAAATGTACTGGTACAGGGCTGGGGAGTAAAAATATTTGATTTAATCAGTTATTAGGGAATTCTATTTTTACATTATCACAAAATGTAAGTGAATTAGGATGGAATAGATACAGTAAAGTGTCTGGATTGGTCTATTATGGTACTATTCATCCTTTGTTGAACCCAAAAGGTCTGAATAGGCACATATTTCAGGCAAGACCTTTACATTTTTGCTCCATGTTTGGAACCTATAATGCGATGGCTGTTGCAGACATTCAAAGAGTAACCATGGGCTGATTCTACCCATTGTCCTCCTCAGCCTGGGTTGTTCTGACCTGTAACATCATGTCCCAAGCAGCATGTGTTCAGGTAGGTTGGCAACATTTGTTATTTGAAACTACTACAGACACATGTTTTATTATCCTAGACAGGCCCAGACACTGTGTTAGTTGGCTGTCTGTCACTTTGGAGATATTTATTATGACTAGTTTATTTTGCATAGTTTTGTGTCATTTCAGTGAAATCTCTCTGGTCTGTCTATCATACACACCGTGCTTTGACATAGCAGACAGAGTGTAAGATTCATAGCAGAAAAATATCCAAATCTAGTTAGAAGATCCTTGGGTGAGCTTTAAGAAGTCACGTAAGTTTTTCGAACATTTTTAAAGCTATGATTGTGTTGATTTCTAGTCCACTACTTGCTGTGAGGATAAACTGATAATGGCGATTAACTGCTTACAATGTTGCACACTTCACAACTGCTATTAAAGTCCAAATGAGGATGATACTTTCCAGTCAAGGTATGCTGGTGCCCATATCCTATCTAAGCATTCTGATAAATGTATTTGCAAAATTACTTTAAAGTTCTTATTTTAAATATTAGGGGATCACACAGAGACAAAGTTATATACTCTTTCTGTTTATCCTTAAAGCTAGTCAATGGTCTGCAGTGTGGGCTTCAGATAACTTGCTAAGGAGACTGAAATCATTCTCTTTTGCTACAAAGTCGATGACAAGCCCTGTGGTTTGAACAGCACCCACTTATCAGCTCATATTTCTGTAGGCCAGTACACTGTGTTCTGCCTGGCCAGAAATGCTGCTCATCTTCCTGGGTTTGGTTTTGATTCTAATCTGAGTCTTGAGTCTTCCTGGCTCACTGATGATGAAGAATGGATTTCCTCAGCTATGAGACGGAAGACCTCATTTTAAAATTGGTTTAAAAGTTTTGACAGTTTCTTACTTGTATATAACATATTGTGATCATATTCCCTTATTATATTTTCTTAACGATCCTCTCATGCCTGTTGACTCCTTCCTTCCTCCCTACTACTCCTCCCCCTCAGTTTTACATCTTGTGCATACGGTCATAGTTCCTGTGTGTTCATCGTCACAATGGCTATATCATATTTTGACTCTTATAATTTTGCAGTATTCTTTCCCACCCTCTGGTCCTACAGTCTTCTTTACCCTCTTTCTTGATGTCCCTTGGGTCTAGGAACTGGTGGAATAGATGCCATATTTAGGGCTGAGAACTCAGCAGTCCCTTCTTCTCAGCATCCTTTGTTACACTGGGAGTTTCTGCTTTGTTGGCTGCCCACTGCCAAGTGAGTTGAAGCCTTCATTTCTGCTTCTTGTCTGGACATTGTATCCAGTGCTTAGAAAACACTGGTTTCTTGCCACATGGCCTTCATAGACAGCCTACCGTTGGATATTTGATTTACTCCAGGCTAGACGGAATATGACTTTCCAGCTTCCTATTTTCAGCTACTAGGAAACAAACTAAACACCTCTTCCTTTCAGTGCATAAATGACTTGGGTCAAGTGTGCATTACTGACAGAGTATCTCTGGCCTGACTTAAAACACTCTTACTGGGCAGTCTATGTTAACTCCATTCCTGAACAATGATAGGGCATTGCAATGTCAGTCTTGTTGAGATTTGGTGTGTTTGTGGGGTATGGCTACAAAGGGAATCCTTGAATCCATATATGGGTGGGTGTTGGCAGAAAGCTAAGTGGGTTGCTAAGAATTCAGAGCTGGGAGAGCTGGGTGTTTACTGAATAGGTCAACCTCACAGTAATCTTTTTGAAAAGTTAATGCTTTGTATTCCTACAAATGTGGTCCCATGATGGTTTGGAGAGTTTGGGATACAGTAGGCTCAACTGCTAAGTCTAGACTTGAGAAACATGATCACATGTGACCTACAGTTAGCAATGAATGCTTCATTAGTAACAATGAAAGCACCTACTGCTAACTTCTGTGTCTACTAACCATTTTTTTTGTCTCTTCTGTGGAAAAATTTCTATTCAAATCTTTTAATGAATATAATCCTTTGATAAGAATATATGATGGATTCTGGTCACATTCAATCTTCCTCTCCAGCTACTCTCCTTCGCTTCCTCTTCCTCTTCCTCCCAAGTTCCCACCCCAATATGATTACTTTTTTTTTCTATTGCTGAATTCGAAAGGCACTTTACATTTTTGGTTACAAATTCCTTCTCAGACCTGTGACTTGTAAATGCTTTCTTTCATTGTGTAGTGGCTTTTCAGATGGTAAAGACACTTTTAGTTTTGATTAAGTCCAATTTAGTTTTCTCCTCAGACATTTATAATCTGGTGCTATAGCCAGGAATGCTTTGTTCTATCTAGATCCTGAAGACATAGTCTTCTGGTTTCTTTTAAGAACTTTATACCTGTAGTGCTCACATTTAGAGCCATGAGCTGTTTTGAGTTTTTAAACCATCTTAGCACCATTTTTGAAACTCATTGAATTTTTATGAAAATCAAAATATTAATAAATTTAGAGAATTTTGGATAGTGCAGGAGGAGGCATAGCAGTTACAAGTATAGATTTTCAGTTATTATTTTTATCATTTCTTACACAGTCTGCTTGTTTCTCTCTCCCAAGAGACTTTCTCAGTCATTATACCAATATACCTTGTCTCTTATCTGAGAGACATGTGATGGATTCATTTTGTTGGATAGATGGGTAATAAATGGGCTGTTTTCCTGATGAAACACTCAGTGAATGAAGCTCTGAGCAAATGCTATCTTAACACTGACGATTCTATTGCATTTGAACGAGTTTGGAAGCTGTCTTAGGTAGGGTTTCTATTGCTGCAATGAAACACCATGACTAAAAAGCAAATTGGAGGAAAGGGTTTATTTGACCTATACTGCCATATTGCTGTTCAACATCTAAGGAAGTCATGACAGAAAGTCAAACAGGGCAGGAACCTGGAGGCAGGAGCTGATGCAGAAACGGTGGAGGGGTACTACTTACTGGAAAGCTCAACCTGCCTTCTTGTAGAACCCAGGACCACCAGCCCAGGGATGTCACAACCCACAATGGGCTGCACTATCCCCAATAAACCTAATGAAGAAAATGTCTTTATGACCAGGTCTTATGGTAACATTTTTTTTTCAGTTGAGATTTCCTCTTTTCAGATAACTCTAGTTTGTGTGTTAGGTTGACGTAAGATTAGTCAAGAACATCTTAAACCTTAGAACATGTTAGCTACGTGTTCTTTAGAGATATCATCACAGAGAACACGGCCTATAACCTCTGAATGCAGATCACTTTGGGATCTAACACAGAACCTCTTAAGCATGTTTTTCATTCTGGTGTTGCCACCCCTATCTTTCTGCTTCCTTTTCCCTTTGTTCTGCGTGTAAGCTCAGGATGGAGGAACCTCTCTGAGATTAGTTCCAACTCTCTTGACTATTAGTTGGATCCTTTTGTTTTCAGCCTCTACAAGCTGCAGGTATAATGCTTACTCCAGCCCCCTTTACAGTCTCCACCAACGTTCTTTCCCCAGATGATCTCACCCGGTTTAATAGCTTTAAATACCATGTAAGTGTTGAGTCTCCAAACCTGTTACTCCAGCCTTTGCTGCTCACTGTGATCCAGACTTACATTTCAATTGTCTAGCTCATGTCTCAGCTTAGATATCTAGCAGGCATCTCAAGTGCTGTAGGACCAAAACAGGTTGCCACCCACAGACATGTTCTTCTATTCCTCCTCATCTCAGCAAGTGACTCATGAAAGTCTCTCCAGTGATAAAGTCGAAACTTTAGAATTGGTGCTAGGTTTTTTTTTCCTTTTCTTACCTCTACAAATTATATCAGGCCAGCATCTTATCATTGCTTTCCTCCTGAGGCGAACCTCTGATCCACATGCACAATCCAGGCTAGCACCCTCTGACTGTTTCCTCTGACTGTAACCTGCCCTTGATCTGTTGTTTACACAGCTGTCCAGAGGATTCACTTTAAAAGATAAATTTGATCACGTCACTCCTCATTTTAATACCTAAAATGAATTTCAGTTCTACTAGAATGATATCCATATTCCTTCCCAGGACCAACAAATTTTGATGATGCTTTTTAGCTACATGATGCTGAACATTGACATTTCGATAACAGGAGATTTCCACCAGTTTAACCTTTCCAGATTTTGAAAGTAGACACAAACAAACAAACAAACAAAACAATGAACAAGAAGAACAAAACAAAACAAATGCCGCTAGATTTTGTGAAGAGTAATTGATGGAACTCTGCTGAGCCTCCTCTTGTGGTTTGTGGAGAAAGACAAGGAATTCTTTCTTTACACCTCAAAAACCTGCGACACGAGCATCCATTGTGATATCAACAAAACTCGCTGTCTTATGTCTTCAGTTGGGAGTTATAAGAGATTTGGGGTCTTCATTCTGTCAGAAGGATGTAGAGGGGGTGCTGGTTAGTTTTGTCAACCTGGTACAAACTGACAAAACGTATCATCTGGGAAGAGGAACCTCAACTGAGAAAAGCGAGTCCATAAGATAGGCCTGCGGGCAAGTCTGCAGTGCAATTTCTGATTAATGATTGATGTGAGTGGGTGCTTCCCATGCAGAGAGCTGCCATACATGGGCACACGGTCCTTCCTGAGTTATATAAGAAAGTAGGCTGAGCAAGTCATGAAGAGCAAGCCAGTAAGCAGCTCTCCTCCATGGTCTCTGCTTTAGCATTGAGTTTTTGCCCTCACTTCCTTCAGTGATGCAGTGTAACCTGTAAGCCAAATAAAACTATCTTCTCTCCAAGTTGCTTTTGGTCATGTTTATCACAACAATAAAAAAAAAATCTATGGTAACACATAGGTAAGACCCAAGTTGACTGTCTTGATTTTGGAGCTCACAGGTATAAGATTCCATGTATATAGTTAACTGAACTGAATATGAGACTGACCTACACACAAGTCTATAGTGTATTTTCTGGATTAACGACTGATGTAGGTGGGCCTACCAGGCAGTCAGGGTTACCCAATGGGGTCATGATAGGTTCATCAATAAATTATACCAGGGAAACTGGATATATAAGTATAAAAAGGTATAGTAGGAAATCTTCAGATCTCCGACAGAAACCCAGGAAGGAGAAGGCTATATTAACCCCTTTCCAGGTCCAGTAAGCACAAAATCAGGTTCTCGTTCTAGTCCCAGTGACTTCTTCCCAACCCCTCTTCATTCTTAGCATCGGCCCATCTCAGAGTGGTTGAAGCTGCCTCTATATTGCTACCTAGAATTCATACATCAGGTGGTTTAAGGCCACTTTATTACTTGGGTTGATCTTCTGATAGTCTGTGTGACGAAAACGTAAAGAAGAGCCCTGCATTCTGCTTTGGTTTGCATTCTTTCTCAGAATCAAATGGAAAACAAGGGTGAGGGAGAACGCATGCAGTGACAGTCAGATAATATTGTAAGAATGAATGTCGGCCCACTGCCTGGCTCGGCTCTCTACGGCCTCTCAGCTCATTCACACAGTCCTGAGAAAATTTCTTCTGACATCCCCCCTGTCCCTTGGAAGTAAGAAGGAGCAGCTTTCACTCTCTAGCAATCTCCAGGAGTCTTCTTTTATTTTCTTCAAAGAACTAATCAATATTTGAAAACGTCAAATACTGTTTGTGAGCTTGTTCTTTATCACTTACATCCTCTAGGACTGCGGAGGCAGGAAACTAAAGTGCTCAGAGAGATGAGCGGAGTGCTAGGGATACAGCTAACATGAGAGGGCATATGTGTGGCTCTAGGATGTGTCCCCTGAATCACATCAAACACCGGTAACAGTTTAGTGAGTAGACAAACAAACAAATGAAAAGCAATATAAAAACCACAATCACAACAAGAATACATATCCAGGCGATTTTAGTGAAATTGCACTTTTTATTGTAGATTGCTTATTGTCACACAGTGGTAGTAGGGCCTCTGGGTCTAAGTTGTGGTTTGATGGATTCAACCAATAGCAACTGGAAAACACACCAAAACTACGTCTGTAATGAACATGTAAAGACTTTTCTTTTCCCTCATCGTTATTACCTAAAAATATCCCTGGGACGCCTGCTCTTTTTTGGAGGGAAATGGAGGAGGAGTGGATTTGGGTAAGAGGGGTGGTGGAGGGGGAGTGGTAGAAGTGGAGGAGGGGAGACTGGCTGGGATGTGGTATATGAGAAGAGTAAAACAACCCCAACACTTTACTTACACATCATTTATATTGAATGAGGCATTATAAGCAGTCTAGAGATCTGTAGAGCATACCGGTGTGTCATAGTGGTTTTCCACTTCTAGTCCATTACGTCAAGGGACTGGGGCATCGTGAAGGTTTTGGGCCCCACGGGACGTCAAGGAATCAAGCCACATGAATATCATAGGAATATCTCAGTGCCCTCCCCTTATGCTGCGAGAATAACAGCTTTCCCATTGTTAGCTGGCCTAATTTCCTCACATGTCTCTTTCGCGAGAAAATCATATTATAACAGAATATGCGAATGCTTAAAAAACAGCCATAGAAAAAAATCAAAACACATTGAAAATATTAAACAGAAAATCTCATAATATAGATTACCTTAAATATGTTTTCACCCTGGAAATATTTTTGGAACAAGATGGCAGATTAAGAGTCATAGCCCAAGCCTTCCCACAAAGTAGTCTTCTGGAAACAGTTGTTCCCAGACAGCTGCAGAACACAGTAAGCTGCAGCTATGCAGCCGAGCACAGAAGCTACGACGGTGACACGGAAGACAGGGAGCATTAACCGTGTGTGACCCTTGCCAGCAATCATCACAGCTCAATGCGGCAAAGAGATCTTCAGCTGCAGTGGCCCCATCAGTGAACAGTGGAGCAGGAGGCCCTGCTGGCCTTCACTGCTGACCTGAGCAGCCTTGCACTCTCTGAGACGCCCTTAGCGCTTTCCATTGAGGTTACCTGCGGTTTTCATCAACCCCAGGCTCAACTGGTGGAGCTGCCAGAGTTCTGCAGTCCCTTTGCCCCAGGGCCAGAGCCATTACATCACCTGGAACTGGAGCCACCATTGTCCTCCTCATAAGTAGAGGGCGATGTTCCATGTAACCTGTGACTTCATACTTACACACACTTTAAAATTTGTGCTTTTGTTTTTGACACAGGGTCTCAAGTAGCTCAAGCAGACTTTGAACTCACTGTACAGCCGTGGATGATTATGGACTCCTGAATCCCCTGCCTTTACCTTCCCAGTGCTAGAATGACAGGTATTAGCTACCACGTCTGGCTTGGTTTCTCAATGTCCATTTTTGTTTTTGTGGTTTCTTTGAAACTCAAGTTCGTAGAATCTGGGAAAGATAATTACTTCTTTGAATATACAGAAATCACACCCAAGATCATATGAATATATAAAAAATTAAGGGAACACAATACTAAAGGAAAACAATAAATTTCCAGTAACCATTCCAAAAGAATGTGTAGACTATGGTGCTGGAATGAAACGAGAGCATAGACAATGAGACATGGGACACCGCAGGGAGCTCAGATACAAGCTTACACACGTGTGGTCAACTGAATTTCCACTAGAGTGCCAAGGATACGCGGTGGGGAAAAGATGATTTCTTAAATAAATGATGCTGGGGAAACTAGATATCCACAGGTATAAGAGTAACGCCAGGCCCCTATATTATACAACATGCAAAAAAATGGCTTAAAATAGGTTAAACACTTAACTGTAAGATCTTAAATCATAAAACTCTAAGTGAAGACAGTCGAATACTCCCTGACATTGATGTGGGCTCTGAGCTTTAGGACATCATCCAAATAGAGAAAGAGGGTTTAGCAGACTTAAAAGTTCATGAACAGAAAGAAAACACTCAACCCAGTGGAAAAGATAAGTTTTCTTCAGGCATACAAACATCGCACATAAGATTGTATGGGACGTGGAAGATCAAAGAAACATAAAACAGCAGGGACACAATAAATCTCTAGTAACTATCCCAAAAGAATGCAAGCAACATGGCGCTGGAACAAAAGCAGACTTACAGACCAAGGAGACATAGCCGAGCGCTCAGACGCAAGTTCACACACACGCGGACCACTGAACTTTGACTCAGGTGCCAATAGCATGCAATGTGGAAAGAATGGCTTGTGTTTTCACTGAGAAAGAAGAAAATCGTAAGGGAATTACACAGTTCAATAGCGAAATCATCCCCAAGCAGCTTGATTTAAATGTGAGCAAAGGAGCTGAGGAGATGATTGTCTTTCAAAATGGCATACAGACAAGAAATGTGCGGAGAGGTGCTCGGAGCCATGAGCTTCAGGGAAATGTGAATCCAGACCATGAAGAGGCATTACCTCGCACCTGTTAGTGGCTACCAAAAAGAGATAAGTGTTGGGAGGAGGCAGAGAAAACAAGGTCCTGTATGCACTGGTTGGAATATGAATTGGCACAGCAACTTTGGTAAATAATATGGATGTTAGAGCAAAAGAAAGAAAGACAGATAAAGAGAAAGAAGGTGAAACCCAAACCGAGCTACTTTATTGTTCAACAGTCCCATTCCTGGGTTTATGTTATATCTTAGTCCAATACAGTCCTTCCTACAAGAGTGAGAACATGCATGAGAAAAAAGACTTAATTTCTCTTAATGAACTACTCACCTCTGAAAGTTCGCAACACAATTTAATATGGTCACCCTGGAACCAAGATTCAGCATGAGTTTTGGTGTGGACCAAACATATCCAAACCAGAGCAGCAAATATCCAAAGAAACTGCGGGCAAATGGATGGATCTAGAAAACATCATATTGAGTGAGATAACCCAAACCCAGAAGGACAAATATTATATATATTCACTCAAAAGTGACTTTTAGACAAAAGCAAAGAAAAACCAGTCTACAATTCACAATCCCAGAGAACCTAGACAATAATGAGGACCCTAAGACAGACATACATGGATCTAATCTACATGGGAGGTAGAAAAAGACAAGATCTTCTGAGTAAATTGGGAGCATGGGGACCATAGGAGAGGGTAGAAGGGGAGGGGAGAGGAAAAGAGAGGAGCAGAGAAAAATATATAGCTCAATAAAAAGAATTTTAAAAATAAAATAAAAAGAAATCATTGTATCAGAAATAGCAGCATTTTCAGGTCCATTGAAGTGTCAGCTACAGCAGCCAAGACATGGAGACAAAATAAGAAAGTGCTAATAGGTAAATTGGTAAAGAAAACATGGTACATGATCCCTATAGAATATTATTCAGCCTTAAAAAATGAAATACTGGGTAGTATTGTCATGGGCAGCACTCAGGTGGTAGAAGCTTCAGGCTCTGGAGCAAGATGATCGAGTGCTGCTTATTTGAGGGGGCCTGCCGTGGCTCCAGAGAGTGACGTCTTCAAGTCCCAGAGCTCCAGAGGACAGCTGGCTAAAATCCTTATCTGTCAGAGAGGTTGGTTTGAGGAAAGGTCATCGCTAACTTCCTAGCCAAAAAAGGAGACAAGCAGTCTGCACAAGTTACGGCTTCACAGTGTTACGCAAGAATGCCTGGACACACACAACAAAATTTGTCAAGAAGTGTTATCGCGGATCCAAGGAGACAGCTGTACCTTCGTAGCGACGCAGAACATGTAGTGTGGCGAGCAGGATCAAGCCGTCCATCTCTGGATGTTTCAAGGAAGTTATCCAGCCGTTACAGAGGTGGTGAAGAAACTCAAAGAAAAGCAGGAATTTGTAAATTTCCACAAGGCCAGAAGTGACTACTTCTCTACAGGAGGAATCGAATCGGCTGTTGTTGGAGATCAGTTTTGGAACGAGCCGGACCCAACACCTTCGAACTCAGGTCCTACCAACTCCAACCAGGAGCAATGATCGAATGGAGTGATTACTGCCTGTAAAGTTCTTCAGACCAGAGAAGAAAAACATACAGAAGGCAGCATGCCTGGGAGAGACTCGTGTGCTACATGGTCACAATCATTCAGGAAGTAGAGTCCAGAATCATGATCCTGCCCAAGACCCTCCAGCTTCTATGTGACTACGCACATCTCCATGAAGAATGGATGTCATGAATTCATCTCAACCATTCATCAAGTGAAAAGAGAAACCAATGTCCACCCTCAATGAGGTGATGGATCAGACTTAGTTGACTTCTCCAGAGATGGCCTTCCCCTCCCCTTTGAGCGGATGGGGGTGGAGTGGGGGAAGGTGGGGCAAGCAAGAGGAGAGGAGGGAGGGGAAACTGGGATTGGTACTTAAAATAAGTAAGTAAAGAAATAAAGAAGGAAACCAAGGTGTAAAGTGTTGTACATAGCTTGTAAGAACTTTTTTCTTTATAATTTACATAATCATGAAGGAAAATCCGGAGGATTGGACTAAGTGGAGCACTGTGAAACAGCCACGCTTACCAAATGTTCCTTAGCCACCAGCCTTTCAGGAACACATGATAATTTGAAGCAGGGCGGGGTAACTTGGCACTCACGGAACAGAGGCGGGAGAATTACAGTTAAGTCCTAGGCCGATCTGGGCTATGTGGAGAGCTTCAGACTAACTTGGACCCATGGCTTCCATAGTAAGACTCTGTCTCAAAAACTAAAGTTAAAATTCGAATCATCTGTAAGTAAATTTTTTTTTGTGAAAAAGAATCAGCTATTTTTTATTCTATCAAAAAGGAAATCTGTTTTACGTTGACAGATTTCTACAAATTAACTTCCTTCAGGAAGAAATACAAATTAAACCATGTTTCCTAAGCAATTTTTCTGAATCTCAAACTAGGAACAAATTGTAAGTGTACCCAATGGTTGACAATGTTATGATTTTGTAACTTTTGATCACCCTGAACTAGAAGGGTAGTCATGGTGCACCTGATTAGAAAGACAATCTCCACAAGGCACAGTGTCCTGAGGGGTTGGTATGAACCAGTGTACTAATTGCAATTTTGGAATAAAAACTTCAAAAAGCATTAATTTTATTTGTCATACTTTTCTATAAAACCAGTAACTCTTGGAAAAGAGCCTTTGTTTTGTAAGTCAATGTTTGTGACGTCTGATCTCTGGTTCTACTTTGGTAAGCTCACAGAAGACACTTCTAAGATCTTGTATGAAGGGCAGTGCATCCTGGGTCTAAGTTGGCATAAAGCTGCGTATTCTGTCTGTCTCCGTTTGGTTTTGTTTTTTAATATAGTGTGCCAATGTTGTGGCTGTTAACATGTGGAAGTCCCATTGAACTGAAGAATTAAGTCTACTCTACAAATTGATACGTGCCAATAAAGTCTGACTCAATCTCCAATCAGACGTCTAATTTTTAACATGTTGTATTTAAAAACATTTTGATTAAAAAAGAAATACTGCAACTCAAGACAACACAAATATGAGCCTTGTGCTCCAGAAGACAGGAAACTAAGCAAAGAGCTCTAGACATAGACAAACTCTGCAGGACTTCACATGTGGGAGCTAAAATAACCAAACTTGCAGAAGTCAAGAGTAGAGTGATGTTGTCAGGAACCCAGGATGAGGGGATGGATGGAGAGCTGTTGGTCATGGGGTACAACATTCCAGCCACACTAAACAGTTCAGTCCTGGAGGCTAAATGGAGAGACATGTGACAGCAGCTGTTCATACCAAAGGACACACTTGCAAGTTGCTGAAGGAGTAGATCTTATGTGTCTTTGTCACGCATAAAAGTAATTGAACAATGTAACTCTCTGAAATGACAGGCATGTTAAGGCAGCTTGACCTTCAACTCTTTAATGTTGGTATGGGTAGACAGGGGCTCACTTGTGTCTTCTAAGCTGTGGTAGACAAATCTAAGGTGGCCTTCATGAGCCCCAACCCTGACTTCTGTTGGAACTCTTTCCCAGTTGGTAAGAGTTGTGTCTTGATTCTAAACAAAGGAGCCCAACATGCTGTGCCATCTGCGACAGAGCTCTGTGTTTTCAGTCAATAATTCTAGAATTGTACTGTTTGTGTCTTGCTCGTACTGCACCCTGCTGGTCTAACGAAGTCAGTGGCCATAAATAACTCACTTAGCAAAGTCTGGGGACAGCCTCTGTCTCCATCTTTATGGGACCTAAATCCATTCCCACCAATACCCAGGAGGAAACGAATGCACTCAGTCCTGCAAACCACAAGGAAATGTATTGTCTCCCTGGAAAGAGAGCAGTTTAGATGGTTATAAATTACTTATTCCACAGTGGTCATTGGGAGATTTAAATAGAGGTTTGGGTAGAAAGGTAGACTGAGGTATTGACCTTGAAGGGGCAGCTATTCATGAGTGATGTAAGGAAGATGTAAGGCAGGGAGTGAGCTAAGACTGACTTCTTTAGTGTGACCATTTTTCCTAGATATCTCCCTGTACTGGATGTCTATGCATTTATTTATGTACGCATCTATCTATCTATCTATCTATCTATCTATCTATCTATCTATCTATCTATCATCTATCAATCATCTATCTATCTATCTATCTATCTATCTATCTATCTATCTATCTATCTATCTACCTACCTACCTACCTACCTACCTACCTATCTACACCTAATAGGAAGATGTGTGATCATATAGTCCAACGATGCGATAAGAAGGATGAAACTCACTTACCAAGACTAAAATCCCTCCCCATATATGCTATTCCAAGCGTGGTAGCATGTAGGCAAAATCGGAGAAGGCAAATCATGAGCAGCTGGTGCCCCATGGTACCCAAGCCCAAGGGATATTTGCATCATATCTGAGCCGAGAGCACACCTTTTATCTATGGCTTGAGCATTCTTCCCATTGAACTTCTTGCTCAGATGCAGAACCCACCCATTCATCCCAGTCTCCAGAAGGGAGTGCGAGGGACTGTGGGTAGTAGCAGGGAGGAGGCCAGGATCCAGGGCCACCCGTGGTGACTGGAGGAAGGGCTGACATGCTACCAGCACTGACAGTTTTCTTCATGCTGATCTTTGTGCTGCTTTGGTTCCTGGGGATCCTGGCCAATGGATTCATTGTGTTGATGCTGAGCAGGGAATGGCTACGGCGCGGTAGGCTGCTCCCCTTGGACATGATTCTCCTCAGTCTGGGCACCTCCCGATTCTGCCAGCAGTGTGTTGGGATTGTGAACAGTCTCTACTACTTCCTCTACCTGGTTGAGTACTCCAGGGGTCTTGCCCGGCAGCTCATTGGTCTCCACTGGGACTTCTTGAACTCAGCCACTTTCTGGTTTGGCACCTGGCTCAGCGTCCTGTTCTGTATCAAGATTGCCAACTTCTCGCATCCTGCCTTCCTGTGGTTGAAGTGGAGGCTCCCGGGATTGATGCCCCGGCTCCTCCTGGGCTCTATCCTGGTGTCCTTCATTGTAACTCTGCTGTTCTTTTGGGGAAACTACTCTGCATACCAGGCATTCTTAAAAAGAAAAATTTCTGGGAACACAACCTTTAAGGAGTGGAACAGAAGGCTGGAAATCGACTATTTTATGCCTCTGAAGCTTGTCACCACGTCCATTCCTTGCTCTCTCTTTCTGGTCTCAATATTGATGCTGATTAAGTCTCTCAGGAGACACACCCAAAGAATGCAGCACAATGCCCACAGCATGCAGGACCCCAGCACCCAGGCTCACAGCAGGGCGCTGAAGTCACTCATCTCCTTCCTGCTTCTTTATGCGCTGTCCTTTGTGTCCATGGTTGTGGATGCTACAGTTGTCATCTCCTCAGATAACGTGTGGTACTGGCCCTGGCAAATCATCCTGTACTTGTGCATGTCTGTGCATCCCTTCATCCTCATCACCAATAATCTTAGGTTTCGAGGCACATTCAGGCAGCTACTCCTGTTGGCCAGGGGTTTCTGGCTGGCTTAGGAGGCACGATCTCTTTACAGAGACCCCTTGAGGAGAGTCAGGGGAGGTCAGCCACCCTTGAAGTGAACTCACCCGCATGGAAATGTCTTCGTAGGCGGACATGAGGGTCCCACTGTGGGCTTCCCTCCTTGGGAAAGCCGAGAAGAAAACACAGGGACTCAGCGTTCTTCCTTACCATGGGAATTATGAAAATGGAGATTCTGAATCCTGAGCAGCCAGTATTGACCTAAAGTGCAAAATGCAATATGTTCTGTTGCTTTTGTGTCTTTTATTCCTTTGTTGCTGATTGTTGCTTTAGGTGAAAGTCTTGATCAACTGGATCACCTCATCTTGGCTGGTTTGGGGAGTTAAAGAAAAGATATTTGTATCTCAGCCGAACTGGGTTGTAGTTGTGCATGGAAAGCAGCAGTGTTCTTGAGGGCAGAGCAGCAGTCTGTCTGGGAACTCCAAGGGACAGGCGGCTGTGGCCTCTGTGGTCGGGGCTAGGAGTCCTGGTCACTCTCCACCCTATGGAAGTTACTTTCTCTTGCCAATTTTGGAAAGTTTGGCTTTGGTTTTGGGACAATGACTGGGGAAATTCTTGCTGCTACTGTTTTATTTCTCATTACTATTTCCTTTCCCTGCCCTGAATTTTCTCCTCTTTGCAGCTTCCCCTGCCCGCTATTCCTTTCAAAAAAGACCAATGTGGTTGCCTCATTTTCCTAACTGTCTTAGGGAACCTCCTTACTTCCCTCAAGCAAATGTTGCAAACCCACATCTGCACTGCATAAACATGTTCCTTTCAGTCAGAAAAACAGACACGAGAGTCTCACTTATTTTACATGCAAATGCAATTTCCAAAAATAACTGTGTCAAATGTCCCAAATATTGATTTAAAAATGAACTTTGCTCCAATTATTATACAAATGGTTTGAAATGTAATTTTGGAAAAAAAATATGGTTAAATATGGCTGTTTGGAAGACAGAAAGAAAAACTCTTGGTAGTCTATGCCAGCTCAATGCTCTTGCTTTACCCCATTGTAGCCGTTCTGTTTCTCTCTCTCTCTCTCTCTCTCTCTCTCTCTCTCTCTCTCTCTCTCTCTCTCTGTGTGTGTGTGTGTCTGCATTGGGTGAAGTGTAATATGTGATTCGAATTGACATTTATAATTAAGTTTGGAATAACAGAACTCGTGGTTACCAACACCCTTATCTGCAATGTGGAGACGGCGAAACTGATGCCTGTGTGTGTATTCATAGTTATTCAGGAAATTCTGGCATCTAAGAAAGAAGAACTTTTGCTAAAAGGCATCTCTATGCAAATTTCAGAAACTAGTTTACAACTGGGTTCCTGACAGAGAGAGGTTGCATTCTCCCCTGAGTAAAAACACGTGCCCCGTTGCAGGGTACATGGGACTAAGCGAGCATGGGCTGCGGACTGTAGTGTGGAAGTAAGTGGCTTCTGCGTGCTAAATTTAGTCTTTTTTATGGGTAATACATTGACATGATTAAGAACTCAAACTGTATTGACAAGTGTATTTGGAAAATCTCCCTTCTACCTATCCTGCTGGGGGACACTTTCAGCAGTTTTACGTGTATGCTTCTAGAACTATCTATTCTGTCTTAATACCTACATAAGGAAGCAGTCCATTGACTTACACTCTGGTAACTCCACACGCCTAATCAAATGACTTACTCACTATGCCGTCTCTGTGTCTTTCCATGCAAATGGTTGTGTAATCCATGTGTTGCTCAGCTCCTCGCTCCCCACTTCACAGTGTATCTCAGAGGTCTGCTGGTGTGGGCACACACTGAGCCTTCTCACTTTGTTTGTGTGGTCTAGGTGGAGCATGAATTCATCAGCCACCTGTCAGTAGTCCTCAAAGTCATGTCTTATCTTTCGGTATTATGACAGTATAGGCACTGAGGATCTGGGTCATCAGATAAGAGGGTTCGCTCTGCAAGGATGAGGGCCTAAATTTGAATTCCCAGCACCACCAAAAAAACTGGGTATAGCTGTGCTTGCCTGTAACCATGGGACCGGAGAATGGAGACCAATAGATCCGAGAAGGCCTAAAAGGTAAGCCAGCCTGGGCCGAAAGGAGAGCTTCTGGTTTAGTGAGATTATCTCAAGGGTGAGGCAATGAAAAGGGTAGATGCACTCTACTTTTGTATGCTCTGAACACATGAGCGTGTACACCTGTATACGCATGCACTTGTATCACATACGTACTCCACAAGAAATATGCACACACACACAATACATTAATCTTGCATGTGTTCACAGTAACCATAGACTAAACTCTATGAAGTGGGCTTTGTCGAATGGTGTGCACCTTTCAACTTTTGCTAAACATTGCTCTCCCTGGGTTTGCAACAATTTACTTTCTCTCCACCAAGCAGCTTATTTTCACACTTTTTATTTTTGGCCAACCTGTTAGTTAAAAAAAGATGTATTATATGTTTATAATTTATATGATTCATTATGATAGGATTGGTGTTATCTTGAATGTAGATATCAGTTCTTCCTTTGTCACATGGAATTTAAATTTTTTTTCTTGATTTTAATAAAAACTTAAAAGAACTCACTATGAGACATAATGGTTTGTAGGAAATTACAAATACAATTGTGAGTGTTTTTTTTTGTTTGTTTGTTTCTTTTTTGATTTTTTTCTTACAGGGTTTCTCGGTGTAATAGTTCTGACTGTCCTGGAACTAACTTTATAGACCAGGCTGACCTCAAATTCACAGAGATCCATCTGCCTTGCCCCACTAGTTCTAGTCAAAAGGCGTGTGCCACCACTGCCCAATTTTTGTTTGCCTGGTTTTTATTCTTGGTGTTTGAGTGTTTTAACTGTTAAAAGTGCAGATCTTTGAGCCAGGCAGTGTTGGCACATGCCTTTAATTCCAGGACTTGGGAGGCAGAGACAGGTGTATCTGAGTTTGAGGCCAGCCTGGTCTACAGAGCAAGTTCCAAGACAGTCAGGGCTACACAGAGAAACCCGTTTCTAGAACAAAAACCAACCAACCAACCAACCAACCAAAACAAGGAACGAAAAAGGAAAATCCTCAATGTTAGTGGAAATGCATGATCTAAGTGTAATTAACCCCTTGTGTCTCAGTTTCTTGGTATGTTAAGTGGAGTAGCTACCTTCTAATAGTTGTAAGGGTTGAAACACACACAACACAACATGACATAAGGAATACTCATCATGGCTTAAACATAATTGTAATAGCTTATAGCTAATGCTGTTATCTTCTGGACCTGCATCAGCGTGAAGAAGGTGGAGCACAATAAGAACATTTTCTGGCCATGGACAAAGACTTTCCCTGACTCTTATCCTTTTGTCCCCATTTTGCTCACAGTTTTCCCACTTGTCCCCTTGTCACGTGGGGCAGCACTGTGTGTGTGTGTGCGTGTGTTTGCGTGGTGTAGAAAACTATTACAGTAGGTAAGAAGCTTCTGGAGAGGGAGTCTGACACGGTTGCATGCTTGGAATTCACTACAAGGCTGCTTGTGGGTGCGGCTCTAATAGAAAACTTCACCCAAGCAGTATTTTAATGTCAGTTAATGGAAGTGAAATAAAGGATCTAAGAGAGATTTTATCTTTGAAGGGGAAAAAAAATTGGGAGTTTCCAAATGTGACTCTTTCCTTCTTTCCCCCCCCCCCCAAAATTTACCAATGGGAAACCAGGTGTTTGGATAGGTTCTGCATTAGGATTGCACTATCCACTGCCTGTCTCTGAAGGTCTGTTTACAGTTCCCACCTCACCAGCAGCTAATACCTGGTAAAGTGCTATGTGTTTTTGTTTTGTTTTGTTTTGTTTTTGCTCGTTTGTTTGTATTTGACAGGGTCTCTCTGCTGCATAGCCCTGGTTTGCTTGGAATTCACTAGGTTGATAAAGCCAACCCTGAGCTCAGGGATCGGCCTGCCTCTGCTTCTAGAGTGCTGTGATTGAAGGCAACAGACACCGAGAAAGATTTTATAGAAGACAATCTACAAAATAGGAAAGCATGCTCTCACAGAATGAGAGATTATACATTATTAATGTATACTATACATTATTTGATAACTGGTTCAGTTAAAACTTTTAAATATGCATGCGAAGGCAGCACCTGTGTCAGGGGTAACGCGGGGACTCACAGGTGCAGCCTCCTCCTCAGGGAATCAGCAATCTTGTGGGAGTCAGGAATTACGTGTCTGACGAGTAATCGCATTGCCACACGTTGGGAAAAGTGCCTGGAAGGGAAAGCACAGGGCCTGTCAGTGTACACAGCGGGAAGACGGGGCTTTACATGGCAGAGACTCAGGGAGAGACAGCCATCAAGGAGCAGTTCCCTAATGAGGTGAAAAGTGTGCGTGAGATCGACATTTGGAAACATAATTCCAGGAGCAGACACACCCCGAAATCTGTCAGTAGTTCCAGCTAAGATTCCCCGCTTTCTGTGGTGGGATTCCCGGTGGGGGGCTATTTGGAATGGAAATTGCTGAATGGGAGATTTTATTTTGGACAGCAGTTTGGGTTCTGCTGTTCGTGGGTTGATCAGGCCTCTTAAGAAAGCCCATTTGCTTTCTCCCTGTCGCTAAGAGATTCTGTAGATACTCTTAAGTCAAGGCCCTGATGCCTGCCCCTCACTGCTCTTTAGAGGACTGAGTCCTTGCTCATTCAATGACCATGGATGCTGAGTTTTGTTCTCAGGCCGTCATACATTGACTTATTCTCCATAAAAATGCTCTGAACTCTTGTTGAGGCTAGCAGCTGGTGAGATTCAAACTCCTGTGTGTATCACTATCAGAAAAGCAGGTTTCTCATACCAGCCTCACCTGGATGGGACTTTTCCAGGCAGCAGTTGCCCTTCTGAAGTGTGGCATGAGGTCAGATATGGTGGCTCTCACAGATGACAGGAAAGACATAGCAGTTCTGTTTCTTTCTGCTAAGTTTTCAGAGCGCTAACCAGATGGTCTGATGTCTTCTGATATTAACAAAACAAAATAAAAACTGAATCTGGAAAGTGGAAGCATTTTGTGGCTAGTGGTACCTTGGCTTCAGTTCTCAGCATCAAGATTCCGTTTTACTTCCAACAATTTTTACACTCTGAATAACTTTAGACTGTATGTTCACTGTTGGGTCCAAGGGCGTCGTACAAAGATGGGGACAGACCACCAAAGTCTAATAAACCAGAAGCAAACTTTATTCCAGAAACCAGAATCCAGGAAAAAAATAAAATACAAATCTCCATTGGGTACAAAAAGTTTATCAGCTAGCTGAGACCACAGCCAGAGATGTCTTTTGTAAAGCTGTGGCAAAGGCTGGTTTTTGAACCCACCGTTTTATAGTAGGGGCACCAAGAATTAGATTTAAACAAAGGAATTTTACAATCTCAAGGTAAAACTCAGATACAGATTGTCTTACTTTACAATCTCCATTAACAGAGTTTTTTTAGTTAAACTAGTGTTTGCACCTTAACCTGTTGTCTTTTTTGGTACTTTTAGGTGGTGTTTACTGAAGCCCTGTGCTCTCCCCTTTGATGCTGCCAGTTTCACATAGCAGGGATAATACATAGTCCAAAGGCCATATATCTATTTCCTAAAAGTTGACTCAGCTCATATCTGTAGGCTAGCTCTCAGTTTGCAGAGAGATGCTATGGTTATGTAAATAGAGCTTTGGGTTGTAAAGTGAAATAACCCACTGTTAATAGTTAATCCTTCAGCTGCTGACAGTCTGTTTTTGTTCTCTTAGACTTATAACTTTATATTTTTATTTTTACATACCTAGTTTCGGAATCTACATTTTTATATTCTTATTCTTGGACCATTCATTCACCAGTATTTTGGTCTCTGAACTCTCCCCTACATCCCATGCAGTCTATGAAGTCCACCATGGTGAAGGGAAATTGAATCATAAATATTGTCTTACTTATTTCTTCCCCATAAGCATGGGATGAAAACTCACTGGGCTAACGATGGGATATAAGGCATCATTTGTTCTGTCCCTGTATGTTCCGCAGGCATGGAGGAAGACAGCTTTTAGGTACTGTGGTCGATGTGGTTGTCCCATCCCCATCAAATCCCCTGCAATGTCATCAACTTCCATAATGTAAAACTACTTGGCCTTATTTTCCAAGATCTACATATACAGCCCTTCTGCAGCTCTGGTTCCTTCCCGTAACTCTTCAGGATGAGACCTTTACCGGATTGGTTTATTCACATCTCATCAGAGCCTTCCTGATGTCTGCCTCCTCACCTGGGTCATGCCATAGGAGCAACCATCTCCCTGCACTCGGTCGTTTACTGAAGTTGACCATTTCCCAAGGCTCACCCTGTTTCTCTCCTCTTATTCCATTTCAAACCACAGGGATTTCTTATCTCCCTAATGGAGCTACATTAGCTTCTGAGCTTTTCTGACTGTGTCTGGTTTGACCATTAACTGACACTGGAAAACTGTACTTCTGGGATTGCAGGATTATGTTGGCATTCGGTTTCATTTATTTATTTTGACATTCATCTCTTATCTCTCCTCATTACTCTCCAGGCTGGGGGAGGACGTGTTTCTTGCAGCACCTGACATTGGCTGTTGCACTCGCTGGAGTTTGATGTGGTATTCGTTTCTAAGACTGTGTGGTCCTGGGATTCTTGCAACACACAGGAGGGAGGTAACAATAGTGGTGATGACAGGAGCCAGGGTTAGACCAAAAAAGGCATTTGTTAAATGTAAAATTTGGTTGAATGGTTGATTGATTGATTGCGGATGGAGAACTTGGTATTCAGGGCAATGATGAAAGAAATGAGGGAAATTATCCTGATATTCACTGAGTCAGCAAATATGTGCATTAAATTTCTGGAAGGCATAAACCGCTTTTGAATCTTATTAGGGAGAGAGCAGAACTATAAAAAGATTCCAAAGCACATGCCATTATTATTCAGATCTTCAAAGTCAGAGTATACTCTCCAACATTCACCCCACTTTTTTTGTGGAGTTATGCCTTTTTTTATTGGCCTTAGTAAAAACTGTTCTGTTCCAGGGCCAGGACCTTCCTTTCTACTCCTGAATTATCTATACTTGAGTTCTTACTCCAACAATTGATTGGCAGCATCATTATTCTGTTGCCCTGCATCACAACCTAGTGTGTGTGTGTGTGTGTGTGTGTGTGTGTGTGTGAGAGAGAGAGAGAGAGAGAGAGAGAGAGAGAGCCAGCTGTGCCTTGACCATAGGATTCAACACATTGTGTCCACAGATGGACATACATGTAGTGTTTGCTAATTCCATGGCAGAATTAGCTAGACCCACAGGACAAAAGATACCCATCAGGTCACAGGAAACCTTGGGATCATCATTGCTGAGTAATGTGGCAGGTGGTGTGTGTGTGTGTGTGTGTGTGTGGTCTCGGATGAATATGTTACAGGAACTTGGTCTCACCAAGAGTGAGTAAGAAGTTCTAGGTCCTCCGTAGGAATAAAAGGGCCTAATTATCCATGAGGAAGAGTGCCCTCATCCTGGGGATTTCTCTGGAGGTGGAGTGAACGGCTACTACTAAGAGGTGGCAGAGGAAAGACACGAGAAGATAGAGTTGATGGTCCAGAAGGAGGGTGAGCACGGCCAGCAGGTTGGTGACTCTAAAGAGGACAAAGAATCTAGTTTGGATGTGTTTGTTTCTGGAGTAATGTATTAGAATGAATTCACTCACCCAGATCGTATCATCTGCCCCTTATGGAGTAGGTGGGTCAGTCTGCTTGGGAATTAGGGGAAACCAAGTCAAAGTGGGAGTTCATGGTCTGGGTCTGAACAAAGGACCTTGACGTGGATTCTGAGTATGAGAGGAGGCTCTTCGCTAGATTCCGAGCTCTTGAACTCGGAGAGCTCTGCAGTTTTAAGCGCAAACATTTCTAATGTGTGTTTCATAGGAAAATTTCATTGAGTCCATGGCTAAACACAGTTAGTGTGTCTTTAAAGGTTGTTTTCTTTTGAATTTCTTTTGTGAGCGTGTTTGTGTTTCCAAGAACTGTGGCGTGGTGGTGGCGGGGTCAGAGAATGATTTTCTGAAGCGGAGTCTCTTCTTTCACCGTTGTGCTGGTTCTGGGGACCGGGTGACCAGGTTTACACAGCAAGTGTGCTTTTCCTCTCAGGCTTGTGCTGGGGGTTGTTCTCTCATCACAGAGCACAGAGTCTGTGTTCTTGGACTCCTCCTTGCCCTAACTAACGGGCAGAGGCAGAGGCAGAGGCAGAGGCAGAGGCAGAGGCAGAGGCAGAGGCAGAGGCAGAGGCAGAGGCAGAGGCAGAGGCAGAGGCAGAGGCAGAGGCAGAGGCAGAGGCAGAGGCAGAGGCAGAGGCAGAGAGGCTGAGGTCCTTCTTGCTTCTCCACAGTTCAGGCAAGGTCAATGACAATAGAAAATCGACCATTGGGTTTCCAGTGATTAATCAGGTTTAATCTTCTGCTGATAAGATCGGGGCCTCCTATAGGACATTGTATCAAACACGATTATATTTTATGTTTTGGGATTGTACGGTCTCCTTGGTGAAATGCTGGCACTTGCTTGCCTGTCAAAGTGATTAATAAAAGATGAGCGCGCACATCACTTGCAATGACAACGTTTGGAAGCCGGCAGTGCCCACAGATGAAGTCAGCAAGGGAGGTGTCACTCAACACCTTTGGTGGTGTTGTGGGTAAACTCTCTGTCACAGCAGAGGCATGTTTGCCCTCAAAACATCTCATTGTTGTGTTTGCTGGTTTTTAGCCAAGAATAAAAGATGTCTCTCTCTCTTTTGTATAAGTGATCTTTCCCCCTCATTTGTAGAAAGTCCTATTGGCTCCCATTTCAAAGGTTTCCCACTTCCCGCTTCTGTTAGCACTGGAGATTGAACCTAGAGCCTCCTATATGCTAGACAATTGCTCTGCCACTGAGCCACAGCCCTGAACTCCCCACTGCTCGTTTCAATATTCATCTCATATCGTTCTGCAGTATGCTGGGGGGAGTGCAAAGGGCTGTTATGAGGAAAAGGGGAGAGAGGGACACAGAGAAGGTTGCCTGCTAGACAGCCCATCTGGATTCCTATAAACCTCATAGCAAGCTCTCAGTGCTGGCTGCGTGTTGTAGTCACCCGGAAGCTCTGAAAACTTGGGAAGCCTAGTCACCCTCCAGAGCAGTTCAGTACAGATCTCCACTGTCAAGGACCACAATGAGTATGTTAGTGGATTTCATGTTTTCAAAAGTTAGGCTGTGGAGCTGAGTTAAGAGCCTCCACATTAACTGTACTCTCTCCCCTCCCTCCCCTTTCTCTTTGGGTAGGGGTTAGGCAGAGGCTTCCCATGTAGCCCTGGCTGGCCTGGATCCTTTCACCTTTCCCTGGGAAATGCTGGGGCTGCCTGTGAAGATCGCCGTACTTGCAAGTTTTGATTTATTTTAAGATATGTTTTTTGGATAAGGGAACATGTTTGGAGATCTTTGGAGCTAATGTCATCAGTCTTCATTCGAATTGTCTGAGTTTCAGGGATTTGTGGTGAGTCAGGAGAAACTGATCTGGTATCTCACCTTCCGCAGAGCAGTAGCTGCTACAGGGCTGTGCCACGTGCACTGTTCTAGAACAGACTCGACCAGGTGAGCACAGGTGAGTAGCAAAGGAGATGAAGTATGAAAGTGTCCTCCATAAACTTCAGAATATTCTGTAATAAAAATCATTAACTTTGAGGTTATGAGGGATGGCTTATAGAAGCCAATGGAACAGAAAGAACTATTTGACCCAAGCCTTTCTAACAGGGTGAAGATGGGGTTAGAGGAGGGTGGCGAGTGGAGCAGTAGCTGGAGTCTACCCTCCACCTGCTCACGTCCTCCTGACAGTTGCTCTGTGGCTGAAAGCAGTACCCTGTTTGAGGGTGGAGATGAGAAACTGGTTTTGCATAGCACCAGCTGCTGACTTTCTGAGCCTGGCACCTGGGGCCTGTGGCCTTGGTCAAAGCTTTCATTTTATTGTGAGTGCGGTTAGCACTAAGCTTTGGTCTACAAGCATCCCTACTAAGAGCCAAGGATACCCCCCGACATTCTCATGTCAAAGCAATAACAAGAGAGGCTCCCGGAGAGGAATGAAGGTCATGCATTGGGCCTCACTGTTTGTCTCAAACCATAATGCCAGGGAGAGTCAGAGCTTGGAAGTGATGGGTTCAGGGTTCCTTTCTAGACTGATGCAGGGCTGTAGGTGGGTCTGGGTCATAGCACCCAGTCTCTTCCGACATCACCAGCTGTGCTGTCTCTCATGGGGCAGGACTGGTGGGTCTCAGTGTCTCCTGGGAGGTAGCAGAGGGTGTGGCTTGGGGGTGGGGAGGATCTCTGGAAAAACTTAGTTGTTGGGATACTCCTCCATTGAGGCTGGTTGGGTCATTGAATTGCCATAAAGTTATATAGGAAAATGGCTAAAATGGGCTTTAGAATGGACAGTGGACTGTGGTTGAACTTGCCAATCATATGACTGTTTTCAGTTTAATCTGTAAAAAGGAATCATCCATTCCATAGTTAGAGCCCACATACCTGGACACCCAATCTTCTTAGCAGCTGTATGTAAAATTATAGAGGAACATCTTTACCAAATGCTTTACCAAATGTTTTACTTCTGTCTTCTGACTTGTAATGTCCTGTTTTAAAACCCTAGCACACCGCCCCTTTTGTTTTCTGCCCCTCTACTTTCTAAACAGAGACTGCTATGTAAGATTGAACTAAAATAAGAACACACAGTGAGGCTCTTACATATTTTTTCCATGAGTGACAAAACATTGTGATCTGGGATCTGGATGTGATGGTGGACCACGGGCACATTTAGAGAAGTTGAGGCAAAGGCGAGTTTTGCAAAGCAAAACATGAATTTGATTTTTTAAATAAACATTCCTTGCTTATAGGGACTCATGGTGCTGATGTGTACACTGGTTGTTGCTAAGAAACAAATGAACACCAGTGACTGATGATGGTTGAGATGACTTGCAAGGCTGTAGCTAGGACTGGCTGTTTTTGGACAGGGTGCCCTTAGATAAGTGACTTTAACGACAAGATTGTACTTTTGGCTGCATGCATTGTTATGGGATCTTTCATCAAGTAAATATGCATGAGGCCTCTTGCGTTGATGATGTTGAAACTCTGTTATCAGGGTCTGACACGACCATTTGACTCTGGCAGCTTTCACAACAGAATTAGTGAACTGACAGGCTAAGTGGACACCGTATGGAAAAGCTGCTTCTTTAGATCCGTTCCCTCATTGTGCAGTCAGAGAAGTAAAAGAACTATGCAGTGGGGGAAGAGGATGATCTTCAAAATGCCTTGGCATGTACCAGTCCCCATCTTAAGATCCCCAGGGGTGCCTCCAGAGGGTCTCCTGGGTTAGGATCTCATTGGATCTCATTCTGAAAGAAATGCTAACAAGGTTTTTTTTTAAAAAAATATTTTATAATTTTTATTTCATGTGTATGAATGTCTGCCTGTGTGTCTGAAGGTGCACCATGTGTGTACCTTGTGCTTGCAGAGGCCAGATGAAGGAATCGGGTCCTTTGGAACTAGAGTTACAGAATATCATTAGATGTCATATGGGTTCTGAGAAACTGGGTACTGTGTAAGAGAAGCAAGCACAGCTAAGACCTCCATCCAATCCCAAGGCTAATGACTTCTGAAGCATGCATATTTAATTTTTTTGAGAAAGTAATATTTTCCCTTTAGAAAATTTAAACAGTACATAAGAGATTGAGGAAAAACAATATCTCCATCCTTCCTCATTGTTTTTCCCACTATGCCCTTGTCTAAAGATAATCTATCTTAATGATATGTTGGTAAAAGTAGTAATAGCTCTTGTATAAAGTTTTATGGAATTATATAAGACTTTTTTCTTGTATTATGTGATTTTATTTCTTAAGGAATTTGCCATTTTAAGATGATAGATCTTTCTAGAATATTTTAGCTATTATTATTTATTAACAAATGCTAACTGTACAAAGACATGTTTATGGCATTTTCATTCCTGCACCTAATGTGTATTGAACATACTCACCCTATTACTCTCTCTTGCCTCTGTCCTGCTCCTGCTTACCCTTCTCTTCCCTTTCTTCCTTCCTCCCTCCTTCCCTCCCTCCCTTCCTCTCTCCCTCCCTCCCTCCCTCCCTCCTTCCTTCCTTCCTTCCTTCCTTCCTTCCTTCCTTCCTTCCTTCTACTTTCATGTCTTTACCTTCGTTCTCCAATGAATTTAGTTATGCATGGTGTAGTGCACAATTAAATGTAATGCTGATAGTCATCTTATCACTGGATACATTTTTTAAATGCCTCCCGTTTCCCCATCAACAATTACCTACCTATAGATTCTCAGGCATGGGTAGGGCCTCATGAAACTCTTCTCCCTAGCAACCCTCACTTGCCTATCAATCCCCAGGGATGGGAGTGAACTCATGGACATCTCTGCCTTTTATGAGTTCACTCTTGTGTAGGTCTTGTGCAGGCAAGCATAGTCACTGTGAGTTCATGAGCACAGTGCCCATGCCATGCCTGGAAAGCAGTGTTCCACAATCCTCCATTCCTTCCTCTGGTCTACACATTCAGACTCCCCACTCCTCCTGCCCTATCCACATAGCTTCTTCAGGGCTCCCTGAGCTTTGGAAGAAATGGTATAGATGTTCCTTTTAGGGATGAGCAGTCAATTATTTTTAGTGTTACGAGTCTCTGCAGTAACTGATGCCCCCTGGAGGGTGGAGTGGACAAAACTCCTTTGACTAAAACTGACAGCAATACTAATCTATGGATAAATATTTAGAAGGAAATTTGGTAGGCCCAGCCTATGTTATGTGATGATTTTCAAACTATTTTCAATTTTTTTTTCATTTCTTTTTTGGTCAGTTAGTCAGACAGTCAGATAAGTGCTGTTTATTACCCAATTATTTGTGGGGATGTCCAAATATCTTTCTGGCATTGATATCTAATAGAATTATTTTGTGTTGATAATACAAACTCTGCATTATTTCAACCCTTTAAGGGTTTATGAGACTTGTGTTATGAATTGATCCATTGTTAGTCCTGAGCAATGATCTTTGTCCTGCTTGTGCTGAATGGATTTTCCTCAAGTGTCACTAAGAAACACTGTCAGACAATCTTGTTTCCATCTTCCACATCTGTGTACTGACCGACTTTCTGTTGTCTTGTTCATTTATTAAGAGTCAACTGTTGACCTGGTGTTGGATATTTTCTTGTAAGTTTGTTTGCTTTTCTGTCATCCTTAACTTTTGTTACTCACTTTACACATTCAAGAAGGTCAAGTTTACTGTTCTACTGAGCAGTGCTTAAATGCTATCTACTTAGTCTAGTGAAATTTTAGCTTTAGATATTTTATCTTTTATTCTAAAGTTCCCTTGAGTTTTTTTCTGTGTCTACATCTGTGTTGGTTGATTGAATTATTCTAGGTTAGATCACATTTTCCTTTTATTTAAAGTCAAAGTTCTGGTAAAATTTTATTGAATGTTAAATATTAAGGATTTAAAGGAATTTCATAGTTGTTTTTGTTGTATTAATTTACCACATTTTTTTTTCTGGAAGTCAGTAACTCACAAATTAGTTTAACCTTTTTATGGTTTTTGACTAATGAAAGATAGTTGCCATTTTAGAGATAACTCTCTCACCTCCTATGTGTTAGCTTTTCCCCATTCTTGTGGTGTGTTCTTTATTATCAGCAATGCTTGCTCACTCTGGCTGAAGAGAGCTGCAATGAACTTTGTCTCCATGTGGGATATGGAGGCTGTCCATAAGTCTGCAGTTTTTCTTTCCTCATAAGTCTCTTCACACCCCCCCCCCATCTTGTGGGTGTTCACTCGTCAATAAATCAAATTAGTGTTTAGTCAAAGACTTGAGTCCCGATTTCTAGAACTCTTTCTCTATGTTGCTTATTCCTTCCTGAAACTCTGTTCCTCTCTTGACTGTTCTCAAACTCCAGCATCTATTCTGTTATCTGAGCCAGCCTTCCAGGCTCATTTTAATTCCTTTCCCATTGCCATAGTCTGAATGCCTCCTCCTGATAGGAAGTCTCAATACTGATAACAATTCTCCCATTTTTTCTTCTCACAGAAACACACTTCTGTGATGTGTGCATATTTATGACAGCTGGATAATTGTGAATCATGTTACTCTTTATGTTCATGCATGAAGACAGAAAGCCAAAGGGCATGTGATTTCTAATGTATTAGTCTATAATTAAATATGGCACTTTTAGTTTAGCGCTCAGCTATCTAGTTAATGTCATATGGCTCTCAGTCATAGAGGCTTGAGTATATATGTATGTATGTATGTATGCATGTATGCATGCATGCATGTGATGTTACATATATTGATATGGTATGGGTTTACAATGTAGTGTGTGAACTTTTGTCCTTTGTGGGTAGTCTTGGGATTTAGACTGGGGATAGACTGAATCATGTGACAATGATCACTTTAGAGTGGGCAGCAAAGGCATTGAGTGCTTTCCTCTTCAAACTGTATGAGAAACAACGACCCAATGAAAACACATCAACATTGATTTCCTAGTACTTCCGAGAAACTCTATCTTCTTTGCCTGAGAAAACCAACTATGTTTTCCAGACTACAATTTCAAACCATGTCGCTGGTGACTGTGGATGGAGGGATGGTTTGCCCACTTGTTTTGTAAATAGTATTTCAGCTCCACTCCTATCATGTCACATTCTTGCCTACCTCGTTATAACTGCCAGACCATGAATTGTAACAACACATGCAGAGTTCTTATAATTGGAGTAATCATTTCTTCAGGGTTGTCCACCTTCTCTTCACATGTTCTGGGTTTGATAACCTCCTTCTTATGAATGAACTCCCAATGTCTACATGTTCCTCACCTATGTTAGGATCTAAAACTCAATATGACTCTCCTTGCCCTTTAATCCTGCAGTTCTACTTATTGTTATAATCCTATCTTTTCAGTAAAGAAGAAGCTCCAAAGTTAACTTACTGTAAGTCATGAGACAATGGTATGCCTGAGTGTGTGAATGAATGGGTATCTGATTCTTGTGTCTTTTCTTGGGCTTCTTTACTTCTCTTTGCTAGTTTTGTCCAACTCTGATGTGTAAGTTTTATCTTATTATAGTATTATCCCCTAGACACCTGCATTTTGTTTGTTTTTGTTTTTTAAGTGAGAAATAGAAAAGGAGTGGATCTGGGTGGAGGAGGGGTAGAGAGGAACTAGAAGTAGAGGGAAGGGAAACTCTAATCAAGATATCAACATATATATATATATATATACATATATATATATATGAAAAAGAAATTGATTTTCAGCAACAGCAACAGACTAGTCAAAAGAATGACTATCCATGTTCATAGGGAATCTAGGGAAAGGATGGCATGTGCTGGTTCTGGAGTTAGAACTACTAGACTCAATTCATCTGTCCCTATCTGTAGGCACCACAGCCTTTCTCATTGTAGCTCAGTGCACAGAATTATCTCATCTCTCCTGGTCTTCAGTGTTTAATTTGCTCTTGAGAGTTGCTTTCTCTCATAGTCTCTGTGATGTGTGAAGAGCAATGTCTTGGCAGCTTCAGAAGACAGCCTGTGGAAGTAGAAAGACTGGGATGCCCCTTGACTGGCTAGAGCGCTGGAATTTTGCAGATTACTTGGATTTTGAGTGAAAGAATATGGTAATGCATTGTCTGATGATACTATAAGCATCAAAACAGTTTTGTGGGATTAATGTATAGCTTGTATTAGTGATAAGATTACGATCGTGCAGGGGGATTATATAATTTGTAAGGTGAAGGGTAGAACACAGGTGCCTTTAAAAAATCCTTTAGGTGAATATTATTCAAGTACTCAAAGTTTTCTTTGACAAATAGCTTAAAGTAATTTATTGTTTAAATTTGTTCTTCATGGTTTTTGAAATTGAACATTTTTCATATAAGAAATACTATGAAATAAATTCCTCAGTTGTCATTTAAAATTTTTATTTCGCCAATTTCTGTTTGTGTGTTCATAATTTTTTATCTGCTTGGTAAGTGTTGCCTGAGGCTAGCGAGCTGGCTCAGTGGTTAAAAGTGCTTGCTGCTCTTGCAGAGGACTCGAGTTAGTTAGCAGCACTAGTACTGGGTGGCTCACAAGTCTGTAGCTCCTGTTCCAGGGAATCTGAAACCCTCTTCTGGCCTGTTTGGGCACTGCACTCATGTGGAAGTGTGCTGATCCCCTCATAAGTACTTGTTTTTGAAAATAAAACTAAAATAAATTATGTTCCCATTTTTAATAAATTGGAAATCTTAAGTTTTCCCTCCCTCTGTCCCTCCCTCCCTCCCTCTGTCCCTCCCTCCCTCCCTCCATCCCTCCATCCCTCCATCCCTCTGTCCCTTCCTCTCTCTCTCCATCCATCCATCCCTCCCTCTTTCTCTCTCTCTCTCTCTCTCTCTCTCTCTCTCTCTCTCTCTCTCTCTCTTTCTTTTCAGTTTTTGAGACCGTGTTTCTCTGTTAACAGCCCTGGCTTTCCTTGAACTTACTTTGTAGACCAGATTGGCCTCAGACTCACAGAGATCCACCTGCCTCTGCCTCCTAAGTTCTGGGAATAAAGGAGTGTGTGTCATCACCACCCACATTGTGAGTTTTCATAAAGTTTCTTTATGAAACTTGTGTTGTTTATTTATTGTTTTACCTCAGAAGGAAAATTATGTATGTATGTATGTATGGACATGTTTATGAGGTAAATATTAATGCTTTGGAGCTAGAGAGATGACTCAGGGTTTAAGAGTGTTTACTATTATTGCAAAGGACCTGAGTTTGGTTTACAACTGTCCATATCTTCAGTTCCAGGAGATTTGATACCCTCTTCAGACCTCCAAGGGCACCAGACTTGGTTCTCAACTAGTGGGTTACTACTTCTTTGGGGTCAAATGACACTTAACATGACAGGAGTCACATATCTGATATCCTTCATTTCAGATATTTACTTTACAATTTGCTACCAGTGGCAAAATTACAGTTATGAAATAGCAACAAAATAATTTTATGGTTAGAGGTCACCACAACATGAGAAACTGTGTAGTAGGAAGGCCACTTGTTCATTTCCTAGCCACTCAGACTCCCGAATTAATCACACAGAAACTATATTGTTTAAATCACTGCTTGGCCCATTAGCTCTAGCTTCTTATTTGTTAACTCTGATATCTTAATTTAACCCATCTCCATTAATCTGTGCATCACCATGAGATCATGGTCTACCAGCAAAGTTCTGGCCCATCTGTCTCCACCAGCAGCTCCATGGCTTTTCTCTGACTCCACCTCCTTTCTTCCAACATTCAGTTTAGTTTTCTATCACAGATTCAAGACAGTTTCTTTATTAACCAATGGCACTCACAGCATCCAGAGGGGAATCCCATGTCACCTCCCTTTCCTGTTTTAATAAAAAGGAAGGCTTTAACTTTAACATAGTAAAATTACATAAAACAAATCAGGAACCAAGTAAGAATTACAATTACAATATTTATATCTACTTTATCTTTTATCATAACTAAGGAAAACTAAAACTATAAATTCTTCAACTCCATCAAAGACTTCAGAAAGATATAATATTTCCTAAGAAAACAGGAAGTACATTCTAAGCTACTTCCAGAACTCTAAAATTGACAGGGACATCTTGCTGCCTGGACAGTCACCCAAAGTTCTATAACATTGGGGCATTCGTCTTTAGCCTACAGGCCCATAGTATCTGGCAGACTTTTCCATGAAGCAGGAAATTTCAAAGACAGTTCCGCCTATATTGACAGTTTGCCAGTCACTTTCTTCTGTGTCCTGCAGAATGTCTGGCAGACTCTTTCGTGAAACAGAATCCCTGAAGGACTGTCGTACCTTCTCTAAGCAGCTTCAGCAGTCATTTTTTGTGGGTCCTGCAAGTCCAGTTCATACAGAATATCATAAAGCAGCCCAGGCAAGAGCAATTTCTTGCTGAAATGGCTAGCAAACTCCATAAGAAACCTCTTCCATGCCCAGATTCTTTTTGAAGTAATTGGTGCTGCTAGAAGCAGATGTTTCTCATGTCATGAAAAGTCCTAACCTCTTAAAACAATTTAAATGCCATATTCTGTTGTCTTTGAAGTGGTTGAAGAATACATATCTATCTGAAATCTATCTCTGTACATCTAGAAAATCTAACTGACATGGACAAGTTTGACTATTATAGATGATTATCTATTAACATATATTTCTTAATTATACATTACATTTTTAAATGAGTTGCACAAACACAATGCCTCAATCAAGAGAAGAAATATACATATAACAAAATTGACCTTAATTTTGTATCAATAGAACAAGATCTATACCAATGCAAAGTATTCATGTCTACATCATATCCCCTTTTAAATGTAAACAAATATTTATAAACAATATTTGGGAATTTGGGTGTAGTTCTCTTTAAACTTCTTCCTGCTTTTTTTGGGGGTGAAGTATTTTGGGGTGTTTACAGTGACCTTTCAGGGGATCTGGGTCCATCAAATCACAGGGAACCATGCAGGACAGAAAACCTCAGTCAACAAATGGCGCCCCATGTTGGGTGACAGATAATGGCAGAAGATACAAAATAATCTCACACTTGTTCAGAATTACACATATTAAAGAATTGTTTATTTAGGGGAGACTTACAGATCACTGTCCTTGATCACAATCCTCTGCACAAATGGGGAACAAGAGCAGAGTCTAGCAGTCAGAAGTGAGAGCTGGAAGCAAGAGAGCAAGTGCAGGCTTTCCAGCTGCATTAATATTATAAAAGACCATGCCCAAGTGTGCTGCTATCTTAAAGGCTATTGGCTGAAGAAGGAGAAGGAGCTCCCACAGCAGAACTATATTAAAGGATCACAGCATTAGGAAGGTAGAGAACCAGATATATGCCTACTGTACATAGATACACATGGGCAAAGAAAAAAGAAAAGAAAACAAAAGATGTTTAAAAATCGGTGCTTTGATGGATGTACATGTTATAGAAACATTCAATCATGTTAATTAACATACATATTACTTCACCAACATGTTTGGTAGCAAGGTGTTAAATTTATTTTAATAATTTTACGATAAACAGTACATTATTAACGATGGTCAAAAGTTTTAAAGAACTAATATAAATACTAAAAATTTCAGATTCTGAAAAAGTGCGTTAACATGTAGATTTTGCTTTGGAGACAGGAATGTAGTGGGCTTAGTAAACGGAAACTTATCTGCAATACTGAGAGAGAAAGAATGGTAGAAGAGTCTAGAACCAAAAGTTACCAAATTCTGAAGTAGATTAAAAGACTAGATAATAAGCACACAAAGAGATGCTTATCTTCTCTAGTCATCAAGGTATACAAAGTAAAACTATTGTGTGATAGGAGAAGTAAAAGTTATAAATAAGTGTATTTATTTATGACTTAGAAATGAGTGCTTTGAGTCTAGAGAGATGGTTGAGAGGTTCAGAGTATTTGTTACTATTGCAGAGGACCTTCGTCTGGTTCCCAGCACCCATACAGTGGTTTACAACTGTCCATGACCCCTAAGGATAGCTATCATCAGAAAGGTATTGAATGTGTTGAGGGATAATTTAGAATAAATGAGAGCTCATTTTTAGAAATTGACAGTTTTTCTGTTTCTCAGAGTCAAACAGAAATAACACTTCTGGGTATCTCTCTGAAAAAACTGGAAAAAAATTGAATTTCAACAGTAATTTATGTATGATGATTCATAGAAACACTGGGCACAGTGATCAAAAGATAAAAATACAGATGTCTATAATATCATACGGCAACTGGATACTCAAATGTGGCCATATATTGCTGTGGGAGTTCCTTCAGCTCCTTCAGCCAATCGCCGCTGAGTTACCAGCCCATTGGGGCGTGGTCTCTCTCCCTTTAAAAAAAGCAACGGCTGTCCTCCACTCTGTCTTTGTCTTCCGGCTCCGTTTCCGGCCCCTGGACTCCTTTCCTGTTCGCGCGGAGGGGCTGTTGTCTGGGACGGTAATCTGTAAGTTTTTTCCCCTTTGAATAAATAACCATTCTATTAATCATAATTCCAAACTGGTGTGGGATTGTCTGTGACTTACGCCTTCATCTGGCGCCCCACGTTTGGTTGTAGAACCCCCCCTTCCCCTCCACTCAACTGCTTGCTACCAGCTCGGCTAGTCACGAGACCTCCCTCAGCTGCGGCCTGTGCCCTGTATGTGGAGCCAGCAGTTCAATTAAACCCCACGCCTCCCAAGCTCCACAGGCTCGGGACAATCTCTGCAAGCCTGGTTTGCTCTTTTCTGAGTTGTTTTTAAATTTCCCTTGTAAGTGCGGTGCTTTAGTGGCGTGAATCAGAACGACTCGGTCACGTGGAGGCATACACGGCTTCTGGGTTGCTCTTTTCTACCCCTGGATTCTGGGTTTCTGGTTCCGTGTATGGAATTGATTTAATTAAACTTTCTTTCTTGAGCAACTTATATTTCCTAGTTTTTAACAAATACTAAGGCAGACACTGAAACAGGACCTGTTTAAGTCACCTTTGCAGTGGTTCTAGTCGCAACTTGGCAACAGCGCCGCCAACTAGACAAGAGGTAATATGGCAGTTTTTGTTTCCAACGCCAATTTTACTGTTTTCTTTATTAATACAATGGATTATGTCATGCAAGGTTTATATGACTATGGGAATATATTAATTTACTTGTTACTAGGTTTCAGTTTTCTTTTCAATATTTTATCATTAAGAAAGATATGATTTTTACGGACTAATATTGAACAACTAGTTGAAAGGATTAAAATTATTGAAAATCAGGGGTTATCTGAACAAGTGGATACTATGATAGACAAAATTGACTCCATGTCCAAGGGTACTAGGAAGTTACCTGAAAGGGTACAGGCTGTTGAATTTGACGTTCAGACGTTACCACAAAGTTTTGATAAGGTAACAGATAGAATGAACCTCCAGAATGGGAACCAAAAAACTGATACCTTAGTGAAATTACTAGAAACACGGGTAGGTCAGGAGATTCAGGATTTAAGGGATACAATGATAAAAAGATTAGAAATGATTGAAGAAACTATTGGAGCTGGTGAACAGAGTAAGAAGGCACAAGGACAGGATACAATGCCACCACCAGCTGTTAGAACTGGCTTACCCAGGGTCCTAACAACATACCCTGTAATTTATTCTGACAAAGGGTTAACTTCCAAAGGCTCAAAGGGAGTTAAAGAAGCTAGATGGACACCAATAGCAATGAATGATTTAAAAGAAATTAAGCAAGCTGTCGTTAACTTTGGCTTGCACTCTGCATTTGTTAAGGAAATGATAAGGACTTGGGCTTCTAATGTCAGAGCTACCCCCCATGATTTCTCTCAGCTAGTGTCTGCAGTTTTAGATGATGGGCCTTCCTTGATGTTTGGAATTTATTTCAGAGAAGAATCCAAACATATGGAACAGCAAGGAAGAGCAAAAGGTGTGGAGGTTTCCCAAGATCAAATTCTTGGTGTAGGAGCATATGCTGATCCACAGGTCCAAGCTCTTTATGATGAAGAAGTGCTGTCCTTATGTCACAAAGCAGCCTTGAATGCTTTGAATAGAATACAAGATCCAGCAAAAAGGGTCGAATCATATACCAGGGTTAGGCAGGGACAGAGAGAACCCTTTACTGACTTTGTGCAAAGATTAATTAAGGCTCTGGACATAGGGGTAACAGACCCAGAAGCTAGACGAATACTTCTTGAATCTCTAGCTTTTGAAAATGCAAATACTGAATGTAAAAAGATAATTGGGCCTTTAAGATCTAGATCAGCACCAATGGAAGAATGGATACAGCATACAATGAATGTTGAGATGTTTAGCTATAATGATGAATCCTGGGTAGGAGAAGCGATTTCCAAAGCTATGAGGAGACATCAAACTACCAGGTGTTTTAATTGTGGTAAATTAGGACATCTGAAAAGGGATTGCAGGCAAAGAAATCCTAGGAATAATATCTCCTCTGGGAATGACAAAAGTAGGAGATCTCAGCCTTCAGGTATATGCAGGAGATGCGGTAAAGGCCGACATTGGTCCAACGAATGCAGGTCAACAACAGACAGACAAGGCAACCCGATACCATCGGGAAACTCCTTGAGGGGCCTCTCGCAGGCCCCCAAGCCAAAAGTGGCCCAGTCATTCCCAGTTACAGTCGAAAATGTGTCTCACCAAGAAAATTAAAAACTCCAGTGTCTGCCGTAAAAAGTAATACTGGTCTAAATGATGAATTACATGTGGAGAATGAGTCAAAAAATTCAGGAGGACAGAGTAAACGTATATTTTGGCAAACGTATATTAACGATCAAAGACCAAAGCTAAGAGTCTGTATAAATGGCATTTTTATTGAAGGCTTATTAGACACAGGTGCGGATGTAAGTATAATTACTCCAGAATCCTGGCATCCAAATTGGCTTCTTCATGAGGTAGATGTTCAGTTCCTGAAAATTGGAACCCTATCTCGTGTAAAACAAAGCACAAGATGGGTGGAATGCATAGGGCCTGAAGGGCAAATAGGAAGATTAAGGCCATATATAGCAAATATTGCAATAAATTTATGGGGCCGTGACCTGCTACAGCAATGGAATACCCAGATTAACATTCCTGTAGTTCCAGGAACTCACAATTCTGGGAAGGATATAATGAGGTATTATGGAAAAAGGTCACCAGCCATTCAGGCTGTACAAGAACACACAGCCAATAGCAAACCTTTAGAGGTACCAACAGCCCTACCTTTAAAATGGCTAACTGAGAAGCCAATATGGATCAAGCAGTGGCCTCTAGCTGAAGATAAGTTACAGGCTTTGGAACAGCTGGTACAAGAGCAACTAGATGCTAACCATATTGAAGAATCAACCAGTCCTTGGAATTCTCCTGTGTTTGTTGTAAAAAAGAAATCTGGTAAATGGAGAATGGTGACAGATCTAAGAGCTGTCAACAAGGTAATTCAGCCTATGGGTCCGCTACAATCTGGAATTCCTTTGCCTTCTCTATTACCAAGAGGATGGCCTCTTATAGTTATTGATTTGAAAGATTGTTTTTTCACTATACCTTTGCAAAAAATGGATAGAGAAAAATTTGCCTTCACAGTGCCTACTTATAATAATTCTCAGCCTACTAGGAGATATCAATGGACTGTCCTCCCACAGGGGATGCTCAATAGTCCCACATTGTGTCAATATTTTGTTAATAAGCCACTGGAAATAATTCGTAAGCAATTTCCCAAGTCCATAATTTATCATTACATGGATGACATTTTATTATCTGATTCAAATAAAGATATTTTGGAAAGTATGTTTGAAGAAGTAAAGAAAGTCTTGCCTAGGTGGGGATTACAAATTGCCCCTGAAAAGATTCAAAGAGGAGATTCTATTAATTACCTAGGCTACAGAATAGGGTTAGAGAAAATTCGAACACAAAAGGCACAAATTAGGAGAGACCGGTTACGGACTCTTAATGACTTCCAAAGATTGTTAGGAGATATTTCCAGTCTACGACCAGCTGTTGGGATAACACCTGATCTAATAGTTCATTTAAGCAAAACCTTAGATGGTGATAAGGATTTGAATAGTCCCAGAAAATTGACAGTTGAAGCAGAAAAGGAACTGACAATGATTGAGGAAAAATTACAGGAGGCACATGTGGATAGGGTCAACCCGAATCTTAGTTCCATCCTAGTCATACTGCCTTCCAGAATTTCTCCTACAGGGATTTTAATGCAGAGGGAAGATATTATTTTAGAGTGGATATTTATACCTCATAAACCAAGTAAAAAATTAAAAACTTATGTAGAAAAGGTTTCAGAATTAATTATAAAAGGTAAACTGAGACTTCGTCAACTAGCAGGTATAGACCCAGCAGAAATTATAGTGCCTTTTACTACTGAGGAAATAAGAAAGTTATGGGAAGATAATGAACCATGGCAAAGAGCTTGTGCTAATTTTTTGGGAGAAATTAGCAGCAACTATCCCAAAAGTGATAGACTTAACCTCATAAAGAGAACTTCTTGGATTCTTCCTAGAATTGTACGTGATGCTCCAATAACTGGAGCTCGGACATTTTATACCGATGCAAATAAATCAGGGAAAGCAGGTTATAAATCGGAAGAATTGAGTAAGGTGGAACAAAGCCCTTATAATTCTGTCCAGAAGGCAGAATTATATGCCATTCTTATGGTGCTAAGGGATTTTAAAGAACCTCTTAATATAGTTACAGATTCACAATATGCAGAAAGAGTTATCTTGCATATTGAAACCGCTGAATTCATACCAGATGACACAGAGTTGACTTCATTGTTTATCGAGGTACAGGACATAATTAGGAATAGGCTTTGTCCAATGTACATAACACACATCCGGTCCCATACCGGTCTGCCTGGGCCTCTAGCACAAGGTAACGCTGAAATTGACCAATTATTGATTGGAAGCGTTCTGCAGGCCTCAGAATTTCATAAAAAACATCATGTCAATAGTAAAGGCTTAAAGAAAGAGTTTTCCATTACATGGCAACAAGCTAAGGACATTATAAAGAGATGTCCTACTTGTTCTTTCTATAATCAAACACCGTTGCCTGCAGGGAGTAACCCAAAGGGTACTCAAAGGAATGAAATCTGGCAGATGGATGTGTTCCACTTTATGGAATTTGGTAAATTAAAATATGTACACCACACCATAGACACGTATTCAGGTTTTCAATGGGCAACTGCCCTGAGCTCAGAAAAGGCTGATTCGGTAATCACACATTTATTGGAAGTTATGGCCATCATGGGTATACCTGCACAAATAAAGACAGACAATGGTCCAGCATATGTATCTAAGAAAATGAAACGCTTCTTTGCTTATTATAATATAAAACACGTTACAGGTATACCAAATAATCCTACAGGTCAGGCAGTTATAGAAAGATCAAATCGTACTATAAAGGATATGCTAAACAAACAGAAAGGGATGAAAGATACCCCCAGAAATAGATTGCATAATGCTTTATTAACCTTGAATTTTCTTAATGCTAATGAGAAAGGAACAACAGCAGCAGAGAGGCATTGGATAATGGAAAAAACTTCTGAACTAAACCAACCTGTTTATTTCAAAGACGTGCTGACCTCTCAATGGAAGCCAGGAGATGTGCTACGTTGGGGAAGGGGTTTTGCTCTTGTTTCCACAGGAGAAGAAAAATTGTGGATACCATCAAAATTAATAAAGGTTCGATTTGAAGAGGAGAAACCTCTTGGAAAGGAGAAATGACAGCATCTACAATGATGATAACCGTACAGGTGGTAAGAAAAGCATATAGAATGGGGGCAGGGTTCTGTTCTTATCTCCACAGGAAAACACTGATCTTTGAAAAGTTCAAGGGACCCTGGATATTTGAATACTGACAGATGGAAAATAACGGCCCAATAGGGACTATCAAGAAAACTGAATAGGTTCTGTAAGTACCATATACTAAATCATATTTCTAAATTTATAGAGCTGGTTTTAGAGTTGGACTCTGGCTCAGTCCCTCTCTAATTCCAAGCCTGTTGTTTAAAGAAAAACCCAGAGTTTCTGGAGTTTCTGTCTCATGTCAAGAGCCATGATATGGGACAGAAAGAAATATGAGTTTAGAAAACATCTTTACTTTTCTTCATATCTATCATACCTTCATTAAATATATCTATCATGTCTCTCATTGAATATAGGTATTCATGTATATGTCTATATAATTAATGTTTAAGTTTTCCACAATGAACAATGAGTTTTTCCTACAGTGACATTTGAAGTTTCCAGGAAGAAGATGAGGCCCCATAACAACAACTCCACCTGGTTGATATGACGTCATGATACTGATAGCGCTACTACAAGACCTGTTTTGGGTACCAGCTGCACAAGACGGTTCCAACGTGCTGAAATGGTGCACATCTTGTACAACATTCTGGCCAGACCTCCACAAAATACTCAGAGACTATTTGCAATTTTAAAAGACATTGATCTTGAAATTTAACCATCATTTTACTTTCACAGGATCCCCCAGAAAGAACGTTGCCCCCATGACAGCTGGAAGTAATTCTAGAGAACGACGTCCCCTCTCCCAGTAAAGTTTGTCCTTGGGTTTAGGGACATCATTTAGGGGTTGGTTATAATTAGTATACGGTTGAGGGTTGGGGGAGGAATTTTATAAGCACAGGAATCTTAAAAAAAAAAGAGGGATAATTGGATTATGGGATAAATAGATTTGTACTTGTGAGTTATTGCTTTTAGACAAACATATTGGTATCGATTCTTATATATTGATACAAAGTTAAATTATGTTGACTATTTTATGCATGCATGCTTCATGCTTCTACCTCTGTTTAAAACATTTTTATGTATTTGTATATATATATTGTATTGATATATGTATATTTACCATATTGCATTGTACACTTCTACCTCTGATTAAGATACTTATATATTGTTTATGTATTGATATATATATTTACCATATTGCAATGTATACTTGCACATTGTTTATATTTGGAAGTCACATTGTCCTCATTTATTGCACAGTTGTTTATTATCTCAGTTTTTAAGTTAGATAGATATTGAGAATTATATAGATCAACAGTCATCTAAGTTTGTCATTTATAATTAGACTAATCAGGTTCTTTAGATATATAGAGATTATATTCAGTATAGATAGATAATCTTCAACCTCTTCAAAGAGCTGTAGAAAATGGCCTTTAATCTAATTCAGAGTTCTATGGTAGGGAGACACAATCACTCCTGGCAACACTGATCTATGCCCGAGAGAATGTTGAGCACCAAAGACACTCCACCTGGAGCCTTTCTTCTTGGCAGAACTGGCCTTTGGGTAAAGAAATGCTCATACCTCAACTACTGACAGAGTTACAGAATATCCGTAAATGGATAAAACAAGACTGTCATATCCTGCCAAGACAGGGTAAGATAGTTTTGAAGTTTCTTGCCTTTGAAAATGGTATGTCAGTTACATCAGGCCTTAGCCAAAGTTGGTTGCTTCAACGCTGCAAATGTGACTTTGGGTGTTTGTCCAGGTAGCCAGTTGTCTCTGCGATTTGGTACATGTTCTGGAAGTTGTTTGATTGCACTTCCTAATTACTCAGATAACGTTATTTCCCTTCTCAGATCTTCGATGGGATTGAAGATTATATAAATGTAGTTACTTTCCTTTCATGACTTGGCCAAGTTATTTGTTATACAAGACTTAAGCTAGTTAAAATAGGATATTTGTATTTATTGTATATAATTTCGTAGGTTTGTACTTATTGTATATAATTGCGTAGTAGGCTTAGAACTCTCTTACTTAAACAAAAGGGGGGAGATGCTGTGGGAGTTCCTTCAGCTCCTTCAGCCAATCGCCGCTGAGTTACCAGCCCATTGGGGCGTGGTCTCTCTCCCTTTAAAAAAAGCAACGGCTGTCCTCCACTCTGTCTTTGTCTTCCGGCTCCGTTTCCGGCCCCTGGACTCCTTTCCTGTTCGCGCGGAGGGGCTGTTGTCTGGGACGGTAATCTGTAAGTTTTTTCCCCTTTGAATAAATAACCATTCTATTAATCATAATTCCAAACTGGTGTGGGATTGTCTGTGACTTACGCCTTCAATATATATGCACAGCAGAGTATGGTTCAGCCACATAAAGGAGTGAAGCCTGGCCACAAATTATAAGGACCAAGTTAAAAAACACCATGTTAAGAGAAAGACCAGGTATTTTATAGGTCTACTTATATAACATCTTCATAACTGGCAAATCCATAAATAGACAGAAAGCATGACAGTCTTTGTTGGGAGCTGGGAAGTGATGGTTGTTTAGAAATTGATGAAAAGATCAAAAAAAATGATGAAAAGATCCTGAAGTTAGATTTGCTGAGGCATGATTTTGTGATTATACCAAATTCCAAGGAATTAAATTTAATCTTTATTTAAAATTTTACTAGAAATTCATGATGTTTCTCTTCCCTTCAATCTAAAGAATGTTTCTTTTTTCCTCGTTTATTTTTTTATAAGTCTTTTCTCACTTTGCACACCGATCCCAGTTCTCTCTCTTTTTCCTCCTCCCGCTCTCCCCACTTTCCCCCATCCCATTCCACATCCACTCCTCAGAGAGGATAAGGCTTCCCATGGGAAAATCAAAGTCTGACACATCACTTTGAGGCAGGATCAAGACCCTCCCCATTGTATCTAGGCTGAGCAAGATATTTGTCTAAAGAAAATGGATCCCAAAAAGCCAGTTCAAGCACTAGGGATAAATCCTGGTCCCACTGCCAGTGGTCCTGTAGGACAGACTGCCCCAGCCACACAACTGTCACCAACATTCAGAGGGCCTAGTTTGGGCCTATGCAGGTCCCCCCCCCACCATCAGTCTGGAGTCAGTGAGTTATTTCTAATGTGTGTAATAAAACTTGCCTTGCTTATTTTGTGGTTTGTTTGTTTTGTTGATATGACCCACTTGAGATATCTAATATTCAGAATTAAAAAAAATTGCCTTTCTCTTCTCCTTTTAAAAGAAATAAAATGAATGGGGGTGTTTTTCCTGCACAGGTAGGTGTCTGTGCACCACATGTGTGCAGTGTTAGCCGAGATCAGAAGATGATGTCAGATCCCAAGGGACTAGAGTTGCAGATGGTAATGAGCTGGTATGTGTGCTGGTAATGGAACCCAGCTCCTTGGTAAGAGCAAGTGCCCTTCACCACTGAGCTGTCTCTCCAGCTTTTGGATGAGAGGTGCTTAATATACATCAGAAGAATTGTTTTAAATATTTGACAGCATCCAGTTACCATTTTGTTCTGTTCTCCAGGATGTTTAGAAGATGTGTTAGAGGGGTGAGTCAGATGATTTCTAATGAGGAAAAGATTCTTTCCTTGAGTCATACTGTGGCTCACCTCTGGTCATGCATGGTGTGTCCTTATAACCAAGCACAACTTTTGAATACATCCCTGACTTTTCATGAGTTGAATGTGTTTATTGTATAGAGAACATGAGTTTGAGGCCCGGATTTGGTGTCCTGCTGGCCTGCCACCTGCCTTCTCTGCAAGCTGGAAGTGGAAAGAAGGCAAGTGAAGCCCTTGGGACTTGCACGTGACCAAAGCTTGCTCACTAGGGCTTGGGGATCATGAGTATAACTTGGCTCCTGATCTGTGTGAGCTCCACACCCTAGTAAGATGGGCTACACCAAGTGGGAATCAGATGACATTTATTTTTCTGTCCTAAGGCCAATTTGATCAATAAGCCGAGAAAATTGTGCAATTTGCTATTTATTTCTTCTTTCTTTCTGTCTGATTTCTATATATTTGGAGATTCTAGCCCTGAAAAGGATCTTGGCATAAATTGTGTGCATGTTTGATGAGGGTAATTCTTTCTAATCACTATATCTGCTGTGTCATTTCTCTTTTTTTTCATTTAAGAAAATAAATATATTTCATTTAATTTTTTTGTAGGTTGGATAATTTTAATTATGTACAATTCACTTTCTCTGGGATAAGGAAGGAACCAAAAGAAAATCTTAGTTCTGTTTTAACTCAAAGAAACATATATATATATATATATATTCATATCATATATATATATACGTATCATATATATATATATCACAGTCCTGTGTACACAAACAGATGCACACCATGAGAAGTTATATACGTAAGCACACTAACATGCACACTATAAGGAGTTATATACCCCCACTCCTGCTATGAAGAGAAATGGCCCCTTTACAGAATTGCTTCCTAATTCTTTGACTTGAAGTTTTTCATCAGAACTTGACTCAGAGCAGCCTTCACATCCTTGTTCCTCAGACTGTAGATGAGAGGATTCAGCATGGGGGTCACCACAGCATAGAAGACCACTACCAACTTGTCCTGCTCAGCAGAAGCTGTGGAGGGGGGCTCCATGTGTGTGAAGAGGGCCATTCCATATGACATGGAGACCACAGTCAGGTGGGAGGCACAGGTCCCGAAGGCTTTGCGGCGTCCCTGGGTGGAGCGGATCTTCAAGATGGCAGCCACAATGTGGGCATAGGACAGAGAGACCAGGCAGCAGGGCACCAGCAGCACCACCACACTAGAGGCCAGTATCACCACCTGGTTGAGGGTGACGTCCACACAGGCCAGCCTGACAAGGGCCAGTGTCTCACAGGCCACATGGTTGAGCACGTTGTGCCCACAGGTGGGAAGGCGCATGGTGACCGCTGTCTCCACAGCAGAATTCACCACACCCACAAGCCAAGAGACACCTGCCAGAACCATGCAGAGTCTTGGACTCATGACCACGGTGTACCGTAGTGGATCACAGACAGCCACATAGCGATCATAGGCCATGGCAGCCAGCAGCAGGAACTCAGTCCCTCCTAGGGCCAGAGCAAAGAAATGCTGAGTCCCACATAGGGCAAAAGAGATGGTCTTCCTCTCCATGAGGAAGTGCGCCAGCATCTGGGGGACCCCACTGGAGGTGTAGCAGATGTCCACCACTGACAGGTGGCAGAGGAAGAAATACATGGGCAGGTGGAGCCGTGGGTCCAGTGCAATCAGAACGACGATGAGTCCATTGCCCAGCAGAGTCAGCAGGTATGTGGCCCCAAAGAGGACAAAGAGTCCAGCTTGGATGTGCTTGTCACTGGAGAGACCCATCAGGACAAACTCACTCACCCAGCTCACGTTTTCTCTCCACATGGAACAGCTGGGTCAGCTGGCCAGAAATAGGGAAGGACAAGTCAGGGAGGGCAAGTACAGGTGCCACCAAAAGTCTTGCACTGAGTCCTAGGTTGTGATTGGAGCTGGACCTGGGACATAGCCTGGTTCTTTAATTTAGGTGAGTAGGGAAGAATGTAGTCGAGGCAGTGGAGGAAGGAAGACATGGCTGCTGACTCAAGTGTATGTGGCTCTGAGGAGCTAATCCCACTTCAATCATCCTTCTATGTCCAGGACTCCACAAGTTGAAATACAGGGGGCAATCTGTCAGTGTAGAAGGAAAGAGAAGAAATACAATGGATGGTGGAAAAGAGGAGAGAGTAATACGAGATGAAAAAATGAAAGTGAAAGAAAACCTCAGGAAGGAAGATGTAAAAGTGCAAAAGGTTTTTAATGAAAATGGGAAACAGCAAAGAAAGGTAGATTCTTCAATGTCAGACAATAACTGTGCAAGTCTTACAGGTACCACTGGGTATAGAAGGGCTGCTTCAGCACTCCTGAATGCCATTTTGTTAGCATCCATTGAGTTGTACTTCCTGTTCCTGGTGAGTTCCAGTTTAAATGATGGTGTGGAAGAGAATGCTCTCACATCCTCCTCACTGCACCAACCATCCCCAAGGAGGGACTCTCTTTGAGATGGGAATCTGCTGTGTCCTGGAAATGGTGTGGGTTTTCATTGTTGTTGTTCCTGTCTCTGAGAGAGAGAAAAAATACAGACTCACAAGTCTTGCTCTCTTGGTTCTCATAATTTAACCAGGGACACAGAGATTAATTTAAAAATTACAAAATTAATTTAATTGCATTAAGCATTATGAGAGGAACAAGGTCAGTGCTTGGATAATTAAATTTCAGCCTTCGTAATTAAATTATCATTGTGGATGTTCCTTATGTCGTTATTACATGTAACTAGTCTGGGAAGTGTTGAGCATTTATTTAGCTGTTTAAGAAGGCGATGAAAGGGTAGTGTGCTGCGAGCTTCTGGTGAGCCGTGGGAGCAGACACACTGACACCAAGCGGGAAATGATGGGAAAACTCTCAATCCTTTCACTGTTGTGAGTTCTTCCTCATCTGAGTTTGCACTAGATCACCATCTGTCTATCATGGTGACTCACTGGTTCTTGGGAAACTCCAATTAAATTCCCTCAGATTTCTTACTGGCAGTATAATCTCTAGGTATGCTTCTTTTACTCAAAATATTTAACAGGAAAATAACACGTTTATTGGAAAGTGTATTGAACATACTAGGCTCCCTTCTCTCAGCCAGTCTTTTGGGAAATCTTTCCTTTTAATATTAAGACTCTGTTCTTTGGAAATCAGTGGGTATGCAGAATCAAATCAGAAATAAAAGAAATGAACCTTTGTGCAGTCCTGGAAGTCAATGAACCAGTCTGTGCATATACAGCCAAGCAATATAAATACTGTATATTATCTTTAATACGGCTACAATGGAGTCACATCATCAATCATGAGAGTTCTGAAAAGCATAATTCTGTTTTGATTTCCCCTGGCTGGAAACAGAGGGTAGACGCCCACTTAGATTTTTGCAAGGGAGAGTAGAGAGTTGCTGAATAGTGCAGGCAGCTCTGGCTTCCCTTTGGCTTTGATCCTGACCAGAAGATATCACTGCGGCAACCGTGACAGGCAGAAAGTGACTTTAGGTCTAAACAGACAAGATCGCCTGACAAAATTGGGAGCACAGGGGTGGGGGGAGAAGAGAGGGTGGAAGGGGAAGAGGAGGAGAGAAGGGGAAGGTTGAAGAAAATTTGAGGGAATGGGTTAATCGAGAAGACGGAAGGACAGAGATGAGAGCAAGGAAAGAGATATCTCGAGTGAGGGAGCTGTTATAGGGTTAACAAGAAACCTGTCTCTAGAAAAATTCCCAGGAATCTACAAGGATGACCCAGCTAAGACACTAAGCAATGGAGGAGAGGGGGCCTGATCTTGACTTGCTCTGTAGTTAGACTGATGAATATCTTAAATATCACCATAGAACCTTTACCCAGCAACTGACGGAAACAGAGGCAGAGACCCACATCGGAGCACTGGACTGAGCTCCCACAGTCCTGTTGAAGAGTGGGAGGAATGAGAATATGAGCAAAGAGGTCAAGACCATGGTGGGTGCACCCACTGAAACAGTCTACCTGAGCTAACGAAAGCTCACTAACTCCAGCCAGACTGGGAAGGAACAAGCATAGGACCAAACTAGTCCCTTGGATTGTGGTTGACAGTTGTATGTCTGGGGCAGACTGAGGGACCACTGGCAATGTCACCAGGATTTATCCCTACTGTTTTTGGAGAACTTATTCTATTTAGATGGATACCTTGCTCAGCCTAGCTATATTAGGGAGGACCTTGGACCTTCCCCAAAGCAATGTGCCTTTTCCCTCTCTGAGGAGTGGATGGGGGTGGAATGGGAGGGTATATTGAGGGAATGGGAAAGAGGAGAGGGAGTGGGAACTTGAATTGGTATGTATAATGAAAAAAATAGTTTGTTTTCTTTTTAAAAAATAAATTTAAAAAAGTGACTTTAGGTACCCAGTGAAGGTTAGTGGGTAGGGTTGAGATTAGGAGGTGCTGGATGGGATTCAGAACACTGGAACAGTCCAGAGACTGTCCACTGAGTTAGCAGAGGAAGTGGTTCAATTTGGACATGTTACCATTCCCAGATCACTTGTTGCTATAGACAGAATCCTCATCTTCTGACGAGTGTGAATGATCCAGATCCCATCCAGATTGTGGTCAATCCTGCTAGAAATAGAAGCAAACATGAAGGTCTTATCTCCTCCCTCTTGTTTCATATCTAAAGAACCCAGGGGGCCAGCTGAGGTCACCTGCTCAAGTTCAAGTCTCAAATTCACCTCAGGGCCAATCTGAAGCTGTAGTTATGATCTCAGGTGCTTCCTAACCTATAAGTGAGAGGCAGAAGTAGTTGTTGACAGATAGAGTCTAAGGATAAGTATACTTGATGGCCATAGACAGCAGATCTAGAATGGTATCTTGCTTTGTAGAGCAGGCAATGCATTGAATGCGCCATCAGAGTATCTGAGGTCCAGCTTGTCTGTTTGAGGAGGCTGCCCTGTTACAGGTTTCTTGACTTCCCTACCTCTGTTTTCTTCATCGGAAACACTGAACAACAACAAATAAATAAAGGTTTCGGCAGAGTATGTCGAGTGAGGCCAGATGAACCAGTAAACATGAATGCATCTTGGGAAAACACTCAGTAACTCCCTACCAGGCACTGCTCCTGCACTCAGAAAGTCCACATCACTTGTCTCTCTACGAGCATGAGGACAAGGGACAGTAGGAAGTCCAGGAGACCAGAACGCTAACAGAATGGGGGAGGGACACAAGGTCATTTACAATAACTTCTAATGACCAAATTTAATTGCAAAAGTCATGTTTCAAGACATTTCAGGAACCAAGGCAGCATCTATGTATAATCAGTGTCCATACCACTGTTATATAAAAAATGAACTCACCATCTCTTTGTTCTAGTAATATTTTGATGTTGGTTTTATAAAAGGACCAACTTTTTCTTAATATACGGTCTTGCTCTCAGCTTCTTCAGATAATAAGGGAATTCCATTTCCCCTTTCTGAATGTGGTAAACTTATGCTGTGTACTGGCAAGGACCCAACCTGTGACAGGAGCAGAGATTATAAGGGTCAACAGGTGAGGGAGCCCTCTGTGTGCAGAAACTTGTTCTTGCAAGGAAGAAGGAGAGATTGTGCCATGATGCCCTTCTCAGGGGAAGTCCCAACATCGTCTCAGGAACTGAAGACAGGTCCTGACTGTGTCCCAGGCAGTAGAAACAGAAGCTACAAAGTAGAACTAAGAAACAACCAATGTCTGCTCCTCTGAACTGGAAGTGATGGCAAGAATGCTAGGACAATGGGACCTGACTTTCTGCCTGCACAGAATTTCATCTTTGTCTAATTTTCATCAGTCACTAAGTTACACAGTTCTGTAGCATAGATATTTTTCACTTGTTCAGTTCAATATTAATGTTGAAAAACATTAATATTTCATCTAGTTAGAGATGTTTGTGATAAATATATAATGTGATAAAAATTTAATATTAAAAATATTTATGGGATTTTAAAGCAGCATATTAGGAAAACAATTCTCTGATCTTTCATAACTCTATATATACATAATAAAATTGTTAGCAAGAAGTAAGGGTCAGGGGTAAGAGACAGATCAATGGATGAAGGAGCCTGCCATTAAGTTTCACAACTTGAGTCTGACCCCTGAAATCCACCTAGAAAGAAGAGAGAACCTCCTCCTATACAAGTTGTCCTCTGACTTCTACTTGCATGCCCTTTTTATGTCCCCACATAAATAAATAATGAATTAAAAGTAAATTTAAAAAGAGGGGTCACTAAGTTTCCTGTTTTAGGATTCAGGTCACACACATAACTATTTTTGAGGTGAGTTCAATAAGTGAAATTTCTTGTCTTACAGACCAAAGAAAGATTTAAAGAAATAAGGATAAGAGGGCATATCATTAGAACTGGGAAAAACCAGTTGGTCCAAGGATAAAACATTTTTTAAACCTCTGATATATGAGCCTCTTTCCAAAGTCCATCTCTTACAGTGTGATACTTACTAACAAGTTTTTTTTGTTTCATTTTTTTTAAAGCTGGATCAAAATTAAACCTACTTTAGTTCCTTAAAAATTATGTTATTGGTACTGGACAGTGGAGAATATTTACTATCTCACCTTTTAGAAAAGATGGGTTCCATACCATCCTTTGGGCCATCTACCAGCCCTATCCCTCGTCCATTCCTTCTTACCCCAACAGTACAGATGTTTCAAGGCCAAGAAAATATCCAATGAGCTCTAATATTTTGTGTTTGTCTATATATTTAGAACATTTCAGTTGTATTGTGTGTTGGATGACTGACTGGGAAGGAGGACTTCATCGAATGACTTACATAATCTAAACCACAAATTTTAAGATGTCCAGCTGCAGCCAGCTAAAAAAAAAACGTACCTTAGAGGTTAGAAAAGCAGTCGTGGAAGCCCCCAGAGGTTTGGGCTCTTTCATCTCACCACCTCCTCTGACCGCTCCCTCTGGGCTAGCCCCTGAAGCTGATACTCACATTGTGTACCACACATTTTGGCTGGACATATGGCTCATCTCTTAGGAAGTCTTTGAAGCACTTGCCGTTCGTCTTCTTAGGCAGAGAGGTTTTGCTTTGTCGGTCTGAGCTGAGAACTTTCAGAGCTTCGGTATCCCCAGAGAGCAATTACTTTGTCTTGGTGTATTCTTGTACACTCTTCCTCCAGTTACATCTCTGCCACCCACCTTCCTTTCTAAAGTTCCCTTTGGGATCAACATTTTGAAAACTTATTGCCTCAACTTTTAATTATCCTTCCAGTTTCTAGGCTAATGAGACGATCGATGGCTCATCTTATACTCAGAGAATTTTGGCAGGAGTCTGGATAGAATTGTTTCCCTGACCTGGTGTGAGAAATTGAAATAAGTTGAGCAGTAGAGGACTAGATAACTCAGAGATTCTGGTCTGTCTTCCAGAGGGAGATGATAAAAATACCCACTTCCTTCCTCCTCTCAACTCAACAGTTGGTGACCATGGTGATGGAAGTATGTGCAACACAGTAGCACTGTCGTGTTCGGTGAAGTAGGACACAACATCACAGTCGCTAAAATGCTCCCCGTCTCCTTGGTGGTCTCCTGTATCACCTTCTACTATGTTCTGCTTTCCTTGCATAGTTTGATCTCATTAACATCTTTCCTCTTTTTGTGACTCTTGGTCTTCCAAAGTTTGGTCATCTTCCACAGTTTTTCATCTCTTATGGTATCGTTAGGAGAAACAGAAGCAGTGTTGTGTAAGGATTTTTTTTTCTTTCAACATTCACCAATCCAGTGTGGAAATAGAACCTGAGATTTTGGTGAGGTGAGAAGAGTAAAACAGATATTATTGTGTTATATACTAAAAGATTTCAATGATAACTGGGCAGTATTAACCGATAAAGCCTTCATGATAATCATGATCATCTCTTCAATGGCAATGACCTGAGTACTTCTGTTTTACTTCTTCTTCAGTCTATCTTAGGCTCATCTCTGTTCCTTTCACCACTGTGCCCAACTCGGGACCTCAGAGGACTAAAAGGCTTCCAGTTCCATGGAACTTGTAACTGGGAATTGCAGCCAAGAGAAAGAGGGAAGGCAAAAATAAAAAAGAAGTTGGACAACATCATGAAGGAAAGACTCATGAGAAGAGTGACTGCTGAGAAGCTGAACGCCAAAAGGCATCTCTTGTAAGAACTGATAGAGCACTACAAAGACAAAAGAGAAGAACCCTTAGGTGCCATTTTCCAGAATAAATTATTATAAATATATTTAAATAATAAATATAAATATATAAATAATTAATATAATTAAAATCCTTTCCTGCTTATAAAAATGCATCACATCTACTTCCCAAACACTTTAATGACGGATGATATGTAACTAGATTGTAAAAAAAAAGTAGGTTGGTAGAAAATATGTCTGAACAATTAGATGACTGTAGAAAACTCAGATGTGGAAAGGCAGTGGTGTCTAGGAAGAATCCATGGATTATCTCTGAATAATAAGATCACAATTTGTGTTTTATTCTTTTTTTGATTATGTATACTTAGAAATGTCTAAAGCAAAGACACATATATCATTATCAAATAGATATTCAACTGAAATTAAAAAAATCCTTAGACTTATCCTGTCCTTATATAATGACACAATGGAATTCAGAAATTAATCTATTGTTTTAATAACCAGCACTTGTGAATTATCTTTGGGAAAGTGAGTGACTCTTAAAGGGTTAAGGGAAATACATATTTTCTGGGAACAGCACAGCCTTTGCAATCATTAACTTATAACTGCTGCAGTTGCTTGCATTGGACCTGGGCCTTGGGCTTCCAAAAAACTGGGCCTCACAATAATCATTCACTGATGAGGGAGGGATCAATGGAGACCTACCTCTACCCACTGAAATGATGAATTCTGAGTGAATGCCAGATACTTTCTTCAGTAATCATTGGTCAACCCATTACGCTTCAATGGATAATTCTAACCTTGTGGCTATACACATGACCCTTGTTAAACTCAATGGGTCACAAAATAAATCATGAAGGCCTGAATGGGAGAAAATTTGTAGGGAAGAGGAGGTTGATAAGATTGGGAAGAAGATCAGAGAGGGTAAGGGTGAGAATGATTAAAATGTATTAGAACATTTATGAAATCGGCCAAGAACAAATTTAATTAATAAACATGAATTGATGGGAGAAAGGGTATAGTTAAAAGTAGTTAAAATTGGATCACATGTTGGCATGCCAACTGGAGGTGTCAATTTTCAGGTCTTGTTTTGGCAACCATATAATGACAATACCAGTTGACATAGCAACTTGCATAGAGAGATCTCAGAATCCTTAGATGAAAAGCTATAGGCAATCAAAGGCTGCTGAGAAAGGAAGGAAGTGTGTTCTCCAGGAACAGGGCCTCTGATGGTTACTCAGTCACAAGTGGTCAGCCCTAAACACATACGCATATGAACACTACCAAAGCGACTCAGCAGGCTGCATTTAGAAATTTATATTTTTATATGTAACAATATATGGCATGAATACGCTCCCACCTACATTATTCATGCATGCAGGGTTAGGAGATGAGATCAGAGTGTGTGTGAGTGATGGAGGGCAGAGTAGTCGATCCTACTTTCTGCCCCTCTTCTTCCTCTGTAGCAATGGTTAAGACTAGAAACAGGTTCGGCTCAATATCAGCTGCTGAGTTTCTGGGCCCATGGCTTTCCCCATAGCCTAATTCTTTTCCAGCAAGTTTGGTCACAGATGTCCCTCCTGAATGCCTAGGGCAGTCACCATAAGTTTTTCTATTCATAAAAAGGACAGTAAGAAAGTTGCAGAGAAGGAAAGAACCCTGGATGGAACTTTGGGGGAAACTCCTTCAGTCTCTTTTCCTTAGGATGGAAAGAGTGGCAATTGATTGGGGCTCAGAGAGTAGAAGTGGTGGGGCCAACATTATGTTCTAGGTTAGAGCAGGACCAGAACTGTATGTAGATTATATGACCTATTTTCTTCACATGACACACCAACTGTGTGTCACCCATCTGGCCAGAGAGAATGGTCACAATACCTCATGGGGAGCAGCATGTTCAACTTCTGGGTAGGGTGAGGAAAACGTTAGGTTTACGATGCTGTGCCTGTGGGCTAATTGAGGGTTCTGGCCACCACAAGACCATGTAGGAACCAGAGTGAAGAACAGCATGGAATGGTTAGTGGACAGGGGGAAGGGTTGAGTCAATAAATCTATCTCTAGTTTGAAATACTGTTTCTTATAAAAGTTTTAAAATTTTGGGTCTTATGGTAAGGTTTTTGATCCACTTTGAATTGACGTTGCAGTGTGTAGGTGATAAGAATCAAGTTCCAGTTTCTACACATGTACCTAATATCCCCAGGAACCACCATCTGCTAAAGAGACAACACTGTCTTTTCATGACCCATGTCAAGAATCTCATGGTTGACATTGCATGGATTTATTTTTGTCATTTTTGTTATGAGCCTTTGTCTGTAGCAGCTGAGCCATCTTTTCCAGCCCTAAATTTTGTTTTTGAATCGGTCAGAAAGGAGTGAGATGACTCATATTACTACCGGTATAGAACACAAAAGGCATTATACTAAGTGAGAAGCCCAGGCACAATAGCGTACATCCTTTAGGACCACATTTATACGAAACTCTCAAAGTTGATGAGTCTCTAGAAGGAAAGCATCATCATACTTGTCAGGAGTGGGGAGTGGGAGTGGCTTCTCTGTTGGAATGGTGATTTGTTGTGGGCCTGGTAAGAACGGTCCAAAGCTGGGAAGGCATGAGGTTGTATGACATTGTGGGGATGCTGATTGCCAATGAAGCAAAAAGTTTCACTAGAAACTTAATGTCTGCTCAGTTCTGCCCTGATCTTTTACTCAAACCATTTCCAATGCAGGCCTTAAAAGTTTGAATTGCTCTAAAATATGCTGTAGGGTTTATTTCGTTTTGTTGGAAAGATCGAGATCTAATAAGTGACATCTAATTATGGTTTTGAAAAAGTCTTTTTAAACATTGGTTAAGATCAGGTCATCACTATCTTTTTTTTATCATCTTGGATGATTGGAACTCAGCTCTTTCTGGTGTTTGTTAAGTTATTTCTGGTGCAGAAACAGAATTCTTTCCTTATTGAATACCTTAATTCACTTTGACTATGTATGTGCAGTATAGCCTTTTGGTCACGTGTGTGTGCTGAATGCATTCTCAAGGGTTAGTAAGTGGATGCAGTTAGACACAATTGTTAGACATTTATCTGAGGTCCTTAATGTGGAACTTGCTGACCTGCTATTTGCCTCCCTGAATTTTGGAAAGAGAAAGAAGAAAAGGATGCCTGTGGGATGTGCTCATGTCCACAGCTGTGGAATTCACAACCGTCACCAGCCTTAGGTCCTGTGTGTGGTCTCCACCCTAATAAGATGGGCTGGACCATGTGTGAGTCATGTGATTCATGCACTTCCCTTTGTATATGTTCGTGCATGAACACACATGCATGTGGATGTACAGTGTGTAAGGACATATGTGCAAATGTATGAAAGCCAAAGGACAACCTTGGGTATCCACCTATGCGACCAATCACTTTACCAGTGAGCATCAAAAATCTTACTCTCTGTGCCACTCCACTGAATTACAATTGATGCGTTCTACCACATCAATCTCTTAAGTTTTTTTTTTAAGTTTTAGTTTCTTTTATCTTTATTTTATGTGTATGGTTGCTTTGCATTTATGTATGCATATCACCACATAGTGGAAAAGGGCATGGAATCCCCTGGAATTGGAGTTGCAGAAAGCTGTTAGCTGCCTTGCAGGTGCTTAGAAGCACACCCAGGTCCTCTGTGAGAGGAGCAAGTGGTTGTTAACTTCTGAGCCATCTCTCCAGGCCCACAGCCCTCATCTGATGTCGGTTACGGGCATCAAACAAACTCAGATTCTCATGCTCGCCCATCATGTGCTTTTCTGACTGACTTCCAGTCTCAGCTCAGCTTTTGTATTTCCGACCTCGAGCCTGTTGATTCTGCAGCACAGACAAGTTTGAAGCCTGTAGGTTGATATTTTTCTTTCCTCATGGACTGAAGAAAAGTTAGACACATATTTATAGACTTGAGGAAGGAAATAGACCCCTACTGTTTGTTTGTTTATTGATTGATTGATCGTGTATGTGTGTTGTGGCAGGAGCAAGTGTGTCATGGTAGATTTGTGGAAGTCAGAGTACAGCTTGCGAGATTGAGATTTTTTCTTTCATCCTGGGGATCCAACACAGGCCGTCAGGCTTGGGTTTAAGTACCTTAACCCATAGAGACATCTTGCCATCCCAGAACTAGAGTATTGTCAAGGTAAGTTGTGGGCATTGCTCTGATGTCCGAACTAACCTTCCATCCTGCTGTGTTGCTTTCTCTCTTCCTTTCAATTAAGAAAACACACACACATTTCATTTAACTTTCTGCACAGTATTTGCATCTTAAAGATGCAGTGATTAATTAATTTCTTTGAAATAAGACCGGGGTCAAAATAAGGACTAAAGACAAAAGTTTGTTTTCCTTTACCTCAAAGAAGCAACATGTAGATGTAGGTCCTGATACCTATGCCCTTACACACATACACAGTCACACTTAAGGGCAGATCACACGAGTGGTTCATACCCAATGCTGGCTAAGATAGGAAAGTAGAGTCAATGACAGGTGTTGGAGTGTGTCACATACATGACCTACTTGTAAGCCTGTCCATAATCTTCAGAAAGACACCATTTCCTTTAGAATATTGTTTCCTAGAGGGTGCCTGAACTGACCTTGTCCCGTAGCCACACTGATGAATATCTTGTATATTACCATAGAACATTCATCTTGCGATGGATGGAGATAGAGATAGAGACCCACATTGGAGCACTGGACTGAGCTCCCAAGGTCCAAATGAGGAGCAGGAGGGAAAACATGAGCAAGGAAATCAGGACCACGAGGGGTGCGTTCACCCACTGAGACGGTGGGACTGATCTAATGGGAGCTCACCAAGGCCAGCTGGACTGGGAGTGATGGAGCATGTGATCAAACCGGACCCTCTGAATGTGGCTATCAATGAGCGCTGACTGAGAAGCCAAGGACAATGGCACTGGGTTTTTATTCTACTGCATGGACTGACTGTGGAAGCCTGGTTTGTTTGGATGCTCACCTTTATAGACCTGGATGGAGGGGGGAGGACCTTGGACTTTCCACGGGGCAGGGAACCCTCACTGCTCTTAGGACTAGAGAGGAAGGGGGAAGTGGTGAGGGGGAGGGAAAAGGGAGGTGGGGAGAAGGAGGAAATTCTTAATAAAAAAAAACTATAATGTCTTAAAAAAAAAGAAAATTGTCTCCTAATTCAATCTTTTGACTCAAAATTCTTCATCAGAACTCGGCTCAGAGCAGCCTTCACATCCTTGTTCCTAAGACTGTAAATGAGAGGATTCAGCATGGGGGTCACCACAGCGTAGAAGAGCACCACCACCTTGTCCTGCTCAGCAGAGGCTGTCGAGCGTGGCTGCATATAGGTGAAGAGGGCCATCCCGTAAGACATGGAGACCACAGTCAGGTGGGAGGCACAGGTCTCAAAGGCTTTGCGGCGTCCCTGGGTGGAGCGGATCTTCAAGATGGCAGCCACAATATGGGCATAGGACAGAGAGACCAGGCAGCAGGGCACCAGCAGCACCACCACACTAGAGGTCAGTATCACCACCTGGTTGAGGGTGATGTCCACACAGGCCAGCCTGACAAGGGCCAGTGTCTCACAGGCCACATGGTTGAGCACGTTGTGCCCACAGGTGGGAAGGCGCATGGTGACCGCTGTCTCCACAGCAGAATTCACCACACCCACAAGCCAAGAGACACCTGCCAGAACCATGCAGAGCCTTGGACTCATGACCACGGTGTACCGTAGTGGATCACAGACAGCCACATAGCGATCATAGGCCATGGCAGCCAGCAGCAGGAACTCAGTTCCCCCAAGAGTCAGAGCAAAGAAAAGCTGAGTCCCACATAGGGCAAAAGAGATGGTCTTCTTCTCCATGAGGAAGTGTGCCAGCATCTGGGGGACCCCACTGGAGGTGTAGCAGATGTCCACCACTGACAGGTGGCATAGGAAGAAATACATGGGCAGGTGGAGCCGTGGGTCCAGTGCAATCAGAATGATGATGAGTCCATTGCCCAGCAGAGTCAGCAGGTATGTGGCCCCAAAGAGGACAAAGAGTCCAGCTTGGATGTGCTTGTCACTGGAGAGACCCATCAGGACAAACTCACTCACCCAGCTCTCGTTTTCTCTCATGGAACAGCTGGGCCAGTTGACCAGGAGTAGAGGAAGTATATTCAGAGACAGGCAAGTAAAGGCATCATTATAAGTCTTGCACTATGTCCTAGACTAAGGTTGAAACTAGAGCTGGGACACAGCCTGATTCTTTAACCTTCATGGTTAGGGGAGGAAGTTGTGAAGACATTGAAATGACTCCCCTAAGAAAATTAAGAAAAAGAAAGGGGTGGGAGTGAAGGGAGATTGGCATGGTGTCACTTTCCTCTAACCCCATCATGTGGGAGTTGGATTCAGGAGGAACAGAGTTCACGAAAAGGATGCCTTACAAAGGGTGTTTGAAGCTGCTGAACAAACAAACAACAAAAACTCTATGGGAGGAAGGGAGACTTGACTTCTCATACTAACGTATACGTTTCTTAAGATTAACAGTCCTGATTTGGTCGATAATTTATAGCACCCTGTACAATAACTGTTACATAACAAGTAATCAATCAATGTGGAAGGAAAGAGAATCAGTAACAGGGGTGGGGTCAAAGATCAGAGTATTGTAGAATTAAAGAAACAGCAAAGGAAAATAAATGTCAGGAAGGCATGGGCATGGGGGAAGTAGTAATGACAGTGAACAGGACAGAAAGGTAGGTCCTACAATGTGGGGCAGCAGTGACCCCATCTTCCCATCCAACATACGGGGAGAATAGGGATGCTTTAGTGATTTTTAGCATCATTTACTACATCTCAGTTCTGTTGTTATTCATGCTTCTTGTGAGTCTAGGTCACAGCCTGGCAGGGAATCCTCTCACATGCTCTTTATTTCATGAATCAGTGCTGGTACTTATGCCCCTGAGATGAACGTCTATTAAAGAGCTGCTGTGTTCCAGGAAGCAGGCAGGGCATTTTGTAACTGTCTGCCCGAGACATGGGACTTTCTTTCTTGGATCTTATAATTTAAGGATGTAGAGATTAATGTTAGAGGTTAAAATAAATATACTTGTGCTAAGTCCTATGGAAAAATCCAAGATTAGACTTGGTTAATTACATTTGGATCTTATTGTTATTGTATTATTATTCATTATCTCTCAATAACATGCGATCTTTTCAGTGCAGTTTAAAGATCTTCAAGTAAGTGATGAGAAAGTAATGCGCGGGAGGTTTTGGTGGACAGTGGCTCTCATATGGATACTGAGCTTGAAGGACTGGAAAACTCTCTGCCTAGCTGGGTTTGCACCAGGCCATTTTCATGTGTGGTAAGTAACTGTTCCTTGTATAAGTCAGTGCCATTAGATTTTTTTAAAAATATAATTTCAATCTTTATGCGCATTTCTTTCTCTCAAGTGTCTATCTTTCTAGATCTATATTTTTTTTGTTTTTTTACTCCCTTTCATTTAATTCACATATATAATGTTCTTCCCCACCCCATTTGGTTTGTTGAGACCAGGTTTCTCTGTGTAGCTCTGGTTGTCCTGGAACTTAGTTTGTAGACCAGTCTGGCTTGGAACTCACAGAGATCCACCTGCACTGCCTTAAGTGTGCTGAGAATAAAGGCGTGCAATACCACCACCTGATTTAGGCAACATTACTTAAACAAAGCCTCCCCATTCTTTCTTATCTTGTTTCCATACCCACCAAATCTTTCTTCTTCCTAAGTCCCCCATTTCTTCCATGTGTTTTGCTTGTGATTATGTGACCCACTGCATTTAATTAGGGTTGCCTTTATGCGTGTCGGATGGGGGGATTATTTTCTGGAGTTAGAGCCATGTATTCTAATGTTGCTCTATTAACAATGGCTAGGAAATGCAATCAGCCTAGATGTCCAATAACAAATGAATGGTTAATAAAAATGTGGTACATATGCACAGTAGAATTACATTTAGCTGTGAAAAAAATAAAATCATAATATTTCAGGTAAGTGGGTGAGGTTAGAAAACATATTGAGTGAGGTCACTTAGGCCCCTAAACACAAACGGCACATGCTGTCTCTCTTCTGTGTATACTAGCTTTGACTCTTTAGCTTTAACTATCTTTAGAGGCCAGGAAGATAGAAAGGGATTCTGGGGGAGGATGTTGTAAGGGAGGGGAGATGATAGGACACAGCTGATGTGCAGGTAGAAGGAGGAGTACCAGAGACAGAAAGATTTGAGTGGGATATGGGTGGGACTGGGTGGGGTAGGAAGGGTTTGGAAGGAAGTTTCCTTTTGAAAGAAAGTGAGCGTTTAAAAACACCAGTAATTCCACAGAACAAAATTTAAAAATTTAAAAATCAGACCTCGGTGGAGGTCAATGACTTCGGTATACATGAATCACTGTAGCAAAACAGAGGACAGCTGCAAGGTATCAAAATTAAGACAACCAGAGCAGAGCCACAACATCAAATACGCAAGATCTGAAGAACATAATTCCACCCTGGTTTCCCCTGTTCGCTAAGAGTGGCTGAAGCCCTACCTGATTGTTGGGAAAATAGAAGAGAGTGCTGGATAGAACAGGACTCCAGCCTCTCCCCTCCTCTGACCCTGAGTTTAAACTTCATTCACCCCTTTTCAGTTTTATTTGCATGTATAACGTTTTTTGACCAAAGCACCCCATTACCCTCTCTTCTCTTGTTCCCATACTCACCACAAAGGTGTCTCTGGCCAGAAGGCATCTCTGTGGTGTTCTCAGTGGGGGAGTTTAGGGAAGAGGATCAGAACCTGGGGAGGTGCCCAGGGAGCCTGTGACAGTCCACAGAGCTTGTCCTCGGAATCAGCAGAGGGAATGTCTCCCTTTGGATCTGTTCCCAGTTCTAGGCCACTTGTTACGGGCAGAATTCTCACTTTCAGATTGGTGTGAAGGATCCAGATTCTCTCCCAACTGTGGTCATAAGTGTAGAAATGAAAGGACCAACCACCTCTTGTCTTTAAGCACAGGGAATCCAAGAGCCAGGGAGGGGTGATCTGTGTAGGTCTTGGACCCACCTAGGGACCAAGATTAAGGCAGTCTGCCTGAAAGAGGGAGCATTTTTGATATGCCTGAGGGAAAGAGACTCCTGGGCATCTTAGGTGGCTAACCCTGCCCAACATAGATGTGTTTTGGAAAACAGACAAAGCTCTGAATGAGAAGTCAGGAAATTTGAATTCTAGTCTGCCTGTATCAGGAGTCCATTGCTTGACCTCCATAATTCAGATTCTTCATCTGATTCAGTGTGAACGATGATTTTCTCTTCCTCAGAGGTTTTGGATATACACCAGATGAACTGATTAATGAAAACAAACTTGTTTCTGCAAAGGACTCAAAAAATGGTGAAGGGTGTGATTCTTACACTCAGAAAGCCGACAATGCTGAGCTTAACTGTGCCCGACAATATGAGGAGAACTGGCAGTAGGCAAGAGTGCTATGAAGACCTAGATGTTAACAGAATGTGGCTCTCAGACGATCTGCAATAAATGCTAGTGACTAAACCTAATTACAGAGTTCGTGCAGCAAACACTTCAGAAATTTTTAGAGTCCACCACACAGTGTGTAGCTCCACTCGTCACACACAGCATGAACTCACCAGTACCATCTTGATGTCTGTTTTAGGCCACGATTAAACTTTTTGTCTTGATAGATGACTTTGTTCTGAGCTCTTTTGGACAATTAGAGAATTTCACTCTACTTTTCCAAACTTCTCAACCGTTTAAGGAGGACTTGGTACGGCCTGGACAGGGATAGGAACATGAGTTCTAGGTGTTATTATTAAAAGAGGACCCCTACAGAAGCTCGTTCTGGCAGGGAGAAGAGACAAAAATGAATCACACACCCTTATTCTTTAGAGGAAACTTCAGCAACTTCCCAGTAGCTGAAGAAAGACTGGCTATCCCTGCAAGCAGTAGATATACTTTATATAGCAGTGCAAATACTTTATACAGTAGATACAAAGTAGAAATAAAAGAGCTAATATTTTTGTCTCTTTGAAGATACCTTTGAAGTTATAGTACCATAAGACCTGCTTGCAGCAGGAGTTAAATTCTATTTATACATCATCTGATTACCTGCTGTATTTGAAATATGCATTATTTATCTGAGGCATGAAGTTGTTAGATGTAGGGAGCATTCAAATATCTTGTAGACCTAAAGGTTTGTGATAAATTAAGCCACATAAATTATAATTCAAAGCGCTCAAGAAAGTAAAAATAAATTATTTGATCTTTCTACATTCTGTGCATAGCTAATAAAATTGTAGGTTAGAGGACATTAAGAGTCACTGAGTTCCCTATTGAAACTTTCAGACTGTACACACAATTGCTTGAGGTGATGGCAATAAATGGCACTTACAGTTTTTAATATCAGTGACCAAGGAAATAATAATTTGGTCATCCAATTAGATATCAGGTAACAGTTAGATTAAGTCAAAGTTATTATAATCTTCAAAAGTCAAATCTTGATAAAAATCTATGGTGAAAATTCCTCTAGTAACAAATTTTATATCAGACCAAGGATTAAAATTTCCTTCATCTTATAAGGTTTATTCTTCCAAACACTGAGAAAATTCACCATTTTGCCTTTTACAGAAGGTGGACGTCCTTTGGATATTCTACCAACCCCACACCTCCTCCATTCCTTCCTACTTCAACACAGGGCAGGTGCTTCACATCTAGAAAATAATTCTTGATCTATACTATTTCATTCTGCAAATCCCTGCCCCCATAGTCTGAGCATTTTGTTGAATAATGCATTGTTGGGTGACTCACCGGGAAGGACTCTTCAGTAGGCTGAAATAAATGAGTTTTATCAATAAGTCACGGAGGACCTCAAAGAGCCTCTAACTGCAACCAGTGAGAGATTACATGCGTCATGTTGGCTGTGTGAGAAGCTTTGGCTCCATGCTCTCAAGCCCTGCTCTGAACTCTCTCCCTGTAAGGAACTCCTGGAGCTAAATGCTAACCTCATGCACAAGACTCACATTGGTTGGGCAGGTGGCTCACGTCTTAGGAAGTCCTCAAAGCACCATGCTTCCTCTTCTTGGGTGTGGAGGGTTGACTCTTTCAGTCTGTGCTGATAACTTTGCAGAGCTTAGGGATCTCTTGAGGGCAATTATTTACCTTAAAAAACTATTCTTCCCCTAGCTGCTTCTCAACAATCCCACCTCCGTCTTCTTAAGTTCCCTGTGGAATAAACATTTGGAAAATATTTTTACCTGAACTTTTAATTGTCCTAGTTTCTGGGCTAAGGAGACCTTCCCTGATTTTTGAGTCGTTCACTGCCTTCCAGAACTGCTGCATTGCTGGAGACACCTCACAGGAGTCAGGAGACAGCGACATTTGTCTCTATGGCCTGCTTACAAGGGATTGAATGTAATTGAAATTTGGTGTACAATATGAAATATCTAGAGAGAAACATAGTAAAAAAACTTCGGAATACAGACACAGACAAGGACTTTCTGAGAAGGACTTAAACAGTGCAGGAAATAACCCAACGAGCTGACAAATGGAATCTCACAAAATTAAAAAGCTCCTATGCAGCAAAGGACACAATCTGTAGAGGGGAGACAGCAGACACCTTACAGAGCATGAGGAAATCTTTACCAACCATTTATCAGTCAGACCGTGAAATATAGGCTATGTTAAAAAGTGAACATCAATGAAATAAATCTTCCAAACAATAAATGGGTTGATTAATGGAATCAACAGTTTTCAAGAAAGAAATCCAAATAGCAACAAACATAGGCAAAGTGGTCAACATCCTTAACCACCAGGCAAATGAAAATTAAGACTGCTTTGACATTCCATCTTACCCCAGTCAGAATGACTATTATAAACAAAAAAGCAAAAACAAACCAGAAAAAAAATAAATTCTGGCAAAAGTTTTGGGAAAAGAAAAACCATTTTATATTCCTATTGGAGGTGTAAACTTGTGCAGCCACTGTGGAAATTACTGTGGAGTTTTCTCAAAAAAAACCTGAAAATAGAGTCACCAGGACACTCAGATTTATTCTACTCTTGGTAGTATATTTGAAGAAACCTAGGTTAAAATATCATGGTAATGCTTGCACATCTATGTTCACTGATACTCTATTTACAGTAGTTAAGATACCAACCCAAACTACATGTCCATTAACAGATAGAAGGATAAAGAAAAAAAAGCACACATATATGCTGGAATTTTAATCAGCCAAAGGAAAATTGAAATCATGGCATGCGAAGGAATATGGATGAAACTGGAAAATATTATGTCAGGTTGAATAAGCCAGACTGAGAAAGTCAAGTTCTTCATGTTTCGTCATATGTATTTCTGTGTGAACACATGTGTTACATGCATATATATTCACTTATATATGTCTCTGTGTGGATTATGAAATAAAAAGAGAATCATGAGAATATAGGGAAAGATCTAAATGGGGGGGAGAGAGGGTAATTGAATGTGTGTGCCATAAAAACTTAAGGGTTGTCTAGACAGGAGTGGGGACAGGAGGCTTTGGTGACAGCCTTGTGAGAGATAATCTGAACAGAGTATAGTGACACACATGTATGGAAATGCCACAATGAAATTCATTACATTTTTGCTAACTTTAAAAATATTAATTTAAAAAGTTTTTTAAAATGGGTAAAGTAATTCTAAAGGGGAAAGGGAAGAGGAATCACATTGCAGAGGCTAGACTCTATCCTAGAGAAAAGGTATATACATTCCTTCTCTCCTCTACCCAGCAACTCATGTAGGTGACAAGGGAATTGTGGGCTTACATCACATAGTTGAGCTGTTATGTCCATGGCATGGAGTCATTGAGAAGACCCAAGTTCATTCATTCCCAAAGCCTTCCTGGTGAGTTCCCACCTCATTTGCTTATTGGGTTGAGTTTCCTTTGTGCATTTGCACGTCATAGAAGTTTGCACTTCTAGCTTCTGTCATTTCCACTGTTTTTAAATTTAAACTTTAAGATATATATATATATACATATACATATATGTATATATGTATATATATATATCTGTCTGTCTGTCTTTCTATCTACACACACACACACACACACACACACACACACACACACACACATACACACACATGAACATTTGTATACAGGTGATTGTAGAGTCCAGAAGAGAATATATCCCTGAAGCTAGAGCTATAGGCAGTCATGAAATGCCTAATATGGGCACTGGCAACTGGATTTGGGTCCTCTAGAAGAATAAATTCGTGATGAGGTTTTATTATCAATGTTTACATATGTTTTTCAGTGGAAATAAATGTATTATTTGTCAATAGGAAGATGTTACTGTGTACCAGGACTTTTTAAAATATTAATTGATATTTCTATTCCAGACGAAGATATCCTGATCTGGGAGTACGATTTATCACCATAGTGACAATGGACCAAGGAATAGCCATTTGACTTCATGCTTTCTGTTTTTGGACAATCTAAAGTTCACCTTTGTTCTTTTCACTACCTAACTAAGTATAAGACACTAGAAGATTTAAAGGTTTCCCAACTTTAAGGTCCACGGGAAAAAATCTGATAATACTTTCTGCTAAAAGTTGTAGCCAAATGTTAAGAGGGGAGCAGAGGGGGAAAGCAGTTGGAAGGAATTAAAAGTGAAAAGTGTAAGAGAAAGTGATGTCTGAGAGGTGGAACTCCCAGAAGTAGACTTAATAGAGAGAGAGATAGTTCATATAAAAATGGAAAGAGAAGAGCTATTTGGTCTACTATCATATAATGAAAATGTTTCTTTGTTTGCAAAAGAGAAATTGCATCATTTCCATCTTTTCAAATGGTAAGGTTAAAAATTATATATAACAAGAGTACAAATTAGATTGGAAAATAGAAAAATATTAGAGCTGTATGGCTATAAAGAATGAGGCATCTCTGCTTGAGACCCACACAAGATCAAGCCAATTAACATTCTAGCATGGAATGGGGAATGCTTCCCAAGTCCCCATCCCTACCTGAGGAGTTATTGGTGGTTTATAGTTTTTAGGAACGGTAAGACAGGTTTGCTTTAATAGTGTGTTTCCTGGTAGGTCAACCATTCTCCAGATGACCCCTGACCTATGCAAACAGGTGCAAACCAAAATGGGCTTATGGGTTAGGAAGGAAGGAGTATATGAAGTTGGGAGAGTATGAGGCATGGTGATGAATCTCGGAAGAGTTGGGGGAGAAGTCAGGGGTGGGTGAATAGGTCAAACTACAGTGTGCACATGTTTAAAATTCTTAGAAAACCCCTAAAACAAAACAAAACAAAACAAAACAAAAAACTTCAACAAATCAGCCAAACGCAAGTATTGCTTTAGCAGAAGAAGGAAGCATTAAAAAAGTGTTTGTGGGTTATTGCTGGCTCCCAAAAGTATAAGTTTTCTAAAAGAATGATTTTAATTTTCTTTCCTTCTGCTTACCACTATTTAAAAATTGTCCACAATAAACATATACATTTTCCATTATGAGTACAAATTAAGATTAATTGTCTTGGAACTGTAGATAGCTCAGCAGGTAAGAGTACTTGTTATGCAAACTTGCTATGGGTTCAGATCCACAGAACCCATATTAAAAAAAGAAACTGGGTATATCCACACACACACAAGCCCGCCACCCCAGTGCTATAGATGAGTGGAGATAGAAGGATTGGTGGAGTTTACTGAGCACCTGCCTAGTTCCAGATTAATCAAAAGACCTCATCTCAAGGGAATGAGACAGAAGGTAATATAGCCTACACATATAGACACACATGTGTATACACACACACAACTTTTTTTTTTTATAAAAAAAGTGATAAATCTGTGTCTCATTGAGATAGTGATATTAGGAAATAACCAACATTCTCTCTTAACATTCAGCAATAGTAAACTGCCTTTGGGTGACATAGGTGATTGTTACAGGATAAAGGAAGATATGAATAAAATCGTGTCTCCTTAAAGTAGATATAACCACAAATTTTGGGTTAATTATACCAACAAAGATAAGTCGGTATGTACACTATGCTAAGAAGGAATATGGACCAGAGCAAGAAAATGTTCACACTCTGGCTTTAGCAGTAAGACCTCCGTGTCTTTGGCAAGATACAGGATATCAGATTTGCCGTATATGAAATAAAGGGGCTAAATTAGATCTACAGACTCGTACAGGTCTGGAAATCTATCTTTTCCAGTGTGTACCTTACAGTAGTTCCTTTCCATTTAAGATTCTAGATTCCACATTATGACACTAAAGACACTCCAGCTTGGGTTCCTGTAGTCATGAAGGGGTACATGAGATTCTCTCTTTTGAGCCCGATCCTTATCAGGAGATTAATGGAAAGAAATGAAATTTTCGGCACAATTTGGACTCTAAGTTCTTGGACATAAAGCATTTCCTACAGCCCCAAGCTGGCCGCTTGCCTGGATATTTCTCTTCATCCCTTTGGAATTCTCCCATGACTCCCACTTCCTTCCCCTTCCTCTCCTCTCTCTCCTCCTTAATGTCTCAGTGCCACAGTTTCAGGGAACTGCAGTGATAGCAAGTTATCAATAACTTAGCCCACTGCCACTAAACTGCCAAACCAAGTTCTTAATCACCTTCCTAGACCTGGAGGGAGGGGGGAGGAACTTGAACTTCCCACAGGGCAGGAAACATTGACTGCTCTTAGGGCTGGAGAGGGAGGAGGAGAGGGAGTGGGGAGAATGGGAGGGTATTGGGAGGAGGGGCAGAAGTGGAAGCCTTTATAAATTAATAAAAAAATATCCCAGAGAGGTGGGTAGAGAAACTAAAAAAATAACAATCTTTTCTAGTAAGTTTTTCCAAATTAAAAATGTTAACTTTTCTATATATAATATTTACTCCTTTTCTCATGGTTTCTGAGGGTTCACTCTATAGTCAATTTGAAGGGGTAGCATATCCTGGCATGAATCTATGACATACGACAGTTATCTCATAAGACAGGAAGTAGAGGAGGGGGCCATAAAAATATATCCCTAAGGGGTCATACCTAATGACTCACTTCTTCCAACTGAGTCACATCTTCTGAAGTTTCCAGAACTTCCTAAAATACTGCCACCATCTGGAGACCAAATTCTGAATACATGGACATTCTGGGATAGCCTTTCAGATCCAAACTCTGTCACTCCATCCTTCTTCAGTAAAATTTGAGAAGAACATTGATGAGGAATTGATGGTGGACACCATAAAATAATTCCACATTAGCTCAGAATTGAATATAATAAAGGGTTATTTATTTAGGGGTAGACTCACAGATCACAATCCTCTGCACAGACAGTGAACAGGAACCAAATCCAAAAACTGGGAGAGAGAGAGTAAGCATGTACTTTATGTCGGTATTTGTAATATAAGAGGCCATGCCCAAGTGGTCTGGTATCTTAAATGCAACTGGCTGAAGGAGTTCCCACAGCAAGGAATCACACTTGAGCAATGCTGAAGTAGTTCACAACAGCTCCAAAATCCCTGGGCACAGCTCATCATGTGTAGCTCTACATGGAGAAAATTTAAATATTGTTCTTCCTGTCTCTATATAGGGAAATTTGAACTGGTGTTCTATACTTTAGTCTTCTGCATTTGCTTACTATCTCAGCATGAATTATCAACTTGATACAACCTAGAATTGCCTGAAAAATGAGTCTCAATAGAATAATTGTCTTTAAGGGATTGGTCTGTGGGCATGTTTGTGAGGGATTGCCTGACTGATGATTGATGTATCATTTGCTGGGCTGGTGGTCCTGGGCTATATACAAAAGCTAGCTGGGCATCAGTCTCAACAAGCCAGAGTGAGAAAGCAAGCAGCGTTCTTCCGTGGTTTCTACTTCAGGTTCCAACTTGAGCTCTATTTCTGCCTTCCTTCAGTGACAGACTATAACCCGGAAGTCTAAAAAGAAAAACCTTTTATTCCCCAGGTTGCTTTTGGTCAGGGTGTTTTATCACAACAATAGAAAGGAAACCAGAACAGCACTATAAGACGTTGGAGAAAATACTTCAATGGTCACAGTGGGAACAAGAAAAACCTGACCTATGATTTCGTTAGCACTCCATGTAAGCTATTTTGTTGAAACTATGTAGCTTACTCTCATACATTAACATCGAATATACAAACCATTTCCAGAAACGAAATCTTTCCATAATATATTATAATTATAGATATTATAACTATGGAACCCACAGCAATCTTCAAGTTCCCGTGACAAGATAATGAGTTTAAAGTACTCTCCGTCAAGGCTCTGTGGAAATGTCCCTTCTTTGTTTTCTGTAATGATATTAACTTCTTGTCTCACTATCCTGGTGGATAGTGTGCAAACGAGGTACCAATGGGTAGGGGTGGAGGTGGGAGCTCAATTTTCCTACAGAATAAGCTGTACCTTTTTTCTTCAAATAATCTATTTGGGTAAACATAAAACCAATTTGAGTTCAATCCTATATTAAAATGGTATATTTATTTTTCTTCTTTTCTATCATGACTTCCAAATTTATGATAAAAATTGCTAACATTGGTTTCTAAGACTTTGGCAAGGAAGACAAAATCATTGCTTCATGGTGGCCCTGCCGTTCATCTCCACAGGCAGGCAACCACACTCATCTTCATGCATCGACGTGACAACTTCCTGCTGAGATTCAGATAATGTGGATCAGGCTGTGGCTCTGTGTTCAACTCTGTGGTCAAGATACGTACAGACTATTTGTTGCCTTAGTTTGGGTTTATCATGGATCAGTGGTAGTCTGTTTGTTACGTGGTCTCATTTCTTATTTTCTGATGCTGTTATTCCTTCATGCGCACATACACCCATGACACACGGGCGCATGGAATCCTGGAGTGTTAACTTGGTGAATGTATGTTGCAGGCCTCATCAGCAGGACCATCCAGCTTGATCCTTTGAGAAGTCTTTGGTTGGCTTCTTAAGTGCCTTTAACACCCTCTTCTGGAGGCATGTTTGAACACATCACTTTTTGGGGGTGGGAATCTTAGGGAAGACCTCAGGTGAACTTCTCGGGACCTCCTCTACTTCTGTTTTTTTTCTTGCTCCTCAGTAGTGTTGTAGCAACTGGATCTTCTTAAGCCTTGGTCTCTGCCAGGGTTCAAGATAATCAGCAAAGCATTTCTACTGTGGGCTTTGTATACTCTGTTCCTTCATGTTCATACGACAGTTCCTTAGAATTATGATCAGAACACATAATCTTGATTGTGTATTTTGCTTTTCTTTCTCTTATTTAATTAATTTAATCATTATTATATGTAAATGCCTCTCTCTCTCTCTCTCTCTCTCTCTCTCTCTCTCTCTCTCTCTCTCTCTGTGTGTGTGTGTGTGGGGTGTATGTAAGCAGAGACCAGAGATCAACCTTAGTCATTGTTCTCAATGCCCTCACCTTGGTTTCTTTTTAAATACATTTTTATTTGTTGTTTTTCATGAATGGGTAATTTGCTTGGTTCTGTGCACCACATGTATATAATGCCATTGGAGACCATTCAATCCCTTCCTTGGAACTGGGGTTACAAAAGGCTGTGAATCACACATGGGTGCTAACAATTAATCCTAGTTCCCCTGGAATAGTTGGCCAGTGCTCTTAACAGCTGACTTACCTACCTTTTTAGTCTCCATTCATCTTGGGTTTTTTTTTTTTGACACAGAGTCTCACTCATCTGAAACTCACTGATTTGGGTAGGCTGCATTGGTAGCAAGCCCCAGGGATCTCCCTGTATCCACTTCCACAACTCTGAAGGAGTACATGTGCACGACATCCCTAACCTTTTCCACGTGGGTTCTTGGTATCAAAGTCAGGTCTTTATCTTTGCAGGACAAACACTTTACCCACTGAGCTGTCTTTCCAACCTATTGTTTTGTTTTTGTTTATAGCAAAAGCAAAAAGATTTTTTTTTCACCCAAATTTTTACAAGAGAGGAAAAATTTCATGCCTTTACGGGTTTTTCCTATTTCATATTGTTGATTATGAGTATTCCTATTTTATCCAAAGGTTGTGGGTTTTCGTACAAGAGACCCAGGACCTCAGAAACTTGGGATGCACAAAGAATGTGTTATCAATAAACATAAAATGACTTCCACTTTCTATTTATTGTCCATTTTTCATAAAGAATCTGAGTCTCTACTGTCATGTGTTTCTCTCATCCTATCTTCCCACAGTGACAAGAGCAAATCTCCACGTTCAGTTCTATGTGATCACCCTTCTCCTGTACTATGGAAGAGAATGCTCCTATGGGACCTGTGCCCACGAGCACTTAGCATTCTCACACCTCTCCGCTCCACAAACATTCTGCTGTTAATTTGGTGTTTAGCTGCGTCTTATCCTTTGACCTGGCTTGTTCTATTCCACTCTCTTGATGCATACATACAATTGTCTGCGGTTGTGGATAGATGTGGGCAGAGGGAATGAAGAAATGCATCCAGGACAGGTCAGATTGCAGCACCGAGCAGCTACAAGACAATCAGATTAATTACCCAGCCTATGGCATGTGAAGAATTTTGCTCAAAGAGCCTGTCTGAAACATTTTTAAAGACACTTCTCACTTCCAGCAACTTAGTGTGGGCTTGGTCAAAAGGGAGGGGCTAGGCATAAACATAGCCCAGGGAGGAAACCTCGTTCTGTCAAATTCACAAGTCTTTGAGAAGACACAGACTTGGCTAGAGAGAGGCAACTGGGACAGCGCCAGACGAGATGAACTTAGATGTTTCTGATATCACATTTTATGCTTTTCTTGACCACCCTGCTTCTTTCCATTCTGAGAGGAAGTGATTGCAGTACCAGCCTATGAAGATCTATTATTTATGCTCTGACCTTCTGCAGTTCTGTGTGGGCAGCTTGCAAAAGTATCTCTCTGCTATCTGAGTCGTTTTCTTGCCCCAAGTAAGCAAATTAAATCTTGAACATATGAAAAGGAGCAGAAGAAAGGGGTTATGATCAGATGTTTCCTGACTCCTGGATATAATTCACTTACTGGTCCTATTAAGTTAAGCAAGCTTACTTGCCTGTAGAAACTGCTGGTCTACACGGAGGTCTAAGCATTTTTCTTAGTTTGTTTGTGATTGGCTAGGCAATGACTACCACAACTATGTCCACATTTTTTTTAAAGTTTTGTTTTTCCAGATAAGGTTTCTCTGAATAGTCCTGATTGTCCAGGAACTCACTCTGTAGACCAGGGTGGCCTTAAACTCACAGAGATTTGCACTGGCCACTTTGAGTTTCGTAATGAAGGAATGCCTTTTGCGTATTTGATTTTAAGGGTTTCCCTCTCATCTGCAATGAGTCTTTGAACTCTCTTGGTTTCAGGTGAAGCTGTTTTGGGGACACAGTTCACAATATCCCCATGACTCACCAGCTTCTCAGGTCTTACAGTCATTCTGTACCTTGATAGCTAATTAATTGTCTGCTGCTGATACTAGGCATTCTTCACCACTAATGGCTCCCTCCAGTTTTTACAAACACTTGGTCCCTTGTATAAAAAGATATTAGCATTGATCCTTTCTCAGTTTTGTCTTCATATGAAAGCAACCAGATCAATATCTCATGTCGGCAACTTCCAAGGTAGAGAGATTGCTTACCTAAGTAATGTCTTCAGAGAGAATTTCCAAAATTGGTTGATGACTCTTATTCCAAGGTTGATGACTCTTATTCCAATTGAAATTGTCACGTCTCAGTTGAAAACTGAAGAGGTAGCAGAAAGAACTGAAAAGGTTTAGTCTATTATCATCATGGTAGGAAGCATGGTGCTGGAGAGGTAGCTAAAAGTTTTGCTTCAGAATCAGCAGGCAGCAGAAAGAGAGAGTAAGAAGTGTGTGTGTGTGTGTGTGTGTGTGTGTGTGTGTGTGTGTGAGAGAGAGAGAGAGAGAGAGAGAGAGAGAGAGAGAGAGAGAGAGAGAGAGAGAGGAGTCAGTAGGCCTGGTTTGAGCATTTGAAACCTCATAGCCCATTCTGAATAACACACTTCCTCCAACAAGACTGTACCTACTACAAGGCTACACTTCCTAGTAGTGCCACCCTGTATGAGCCTGTGAGAGCCATTTTGAATTAAACCACCAGAGAAGGCAAGCGGCAGTTTCACCCTAGAATGAGGCACAGAGCACTGGCTTTTCAGAGCACAAGATATTTTTGACAATGAAATAAGAATTTTGAAGAGCACAAAATGGCTGAAACCCTTCTTATTTTCCAAGAAGAACCAAGATTCTAAGTGATATATTTTAGTCTAAAGGAGGGAGATCTGAGGGTATGAGGATGAGAAAGAACATTTGTTTTCTATTGTAACGTGAATTTAGCTTGCTTAGTAAATAAGTCCCTTTGTTTATAGGACTCTAAAGATCTGAGATCTATTTGTCTGGAGCCTGAATTCCCCAGCCCACTGAGCCATTTCCTGAGGCCCTCCCATCATTCTAGTGGAACAGGGCCAGTACAGTCAAGTGCCTAATGGGGTAGATTGTGAAACCTGGATGCCCAAGTTGGAGTCTTGGCTTGACTATTAGTGGATTTAAAACAGGTGGGTCAAGACATCTGTTACCTTCGTTTCTCCCAAGGTAAAATGAGTAGCTGATAATGTCTATCTCATGGGGCTTCTATGAAAACTAAATGAGATAATTCATATACAGTACCCAACACAGTGTCTACTGTCTGTTAAATCTTCCAGGAATGTTAAGCATTTTTCAACACTTCAGAAAAATGGTGCTGCCTGAGCCAAATGCTACAAACAAAATAATTTTTATTTCCCCGCACATTTTCTTGTATCTTGTTGAGTTTTGCAAACTCAAGCTCTTCTTGTTTTTCTCTATTTCAAATACAAGCTGTTCCAACAGTTCTCTGTATCAAAACCCACGTGTTTTAGGCCACCCTTCGGGTCGCTGAAGAGATATTGAAGCAACACTTTAGAAGCTCCATTGGTTGGTGATGTTTCTCAGGCTTTGTATTATATGTGTAAGGCCCTAGATACTCATGGTCTGAATGTCAACTGTGGCTGTAGAGGGTCTGAGAGTTGAGTGGGGCTAGTGTGGCGTATACACCCCAAATTATATCATGGATTCCAGTTGAGGAAATGTTTTCTGGTCAAGTGGGCTGGACATAGACACTGAAAGCAGACTGGAGGACAAACTAGGAAAGTCAGACAGAGCTAGGAGTAATTCAAGAGCAAAACTGGGTTTGGAAGCTCTTTATGGAAGCACAAAGGTTCTTTCTCATTTTCTCTATTCTTGCTAATGGTCACTACTAATGGCTGCTAGAGTCTGGAGGAAAGGTAGAAAGAGCTTGAATGGTTCTGCCTCACACACTCTCTTCACCTTCCTTCAAGTCTGGCCAAAAAAAACACCCTTGCTCCATTGATAAATCACTCTTTAGCTTTGATCTTGCAGGGTAGGTGTTTTCCCGCTGTGATGATGAAGAGAAAGCATGCTTACACATATGTAGCTCTGCGTGTCAAAGAAAGCTGCAACCATTGTCTGACTGAGGAATAGAATGTGAATGACACTTCCTAGGGAGCTACACCTTACCTTGAAGCCAATTGACTTACTAGGACCCTAATAACTGTGGAGAGGTTACAACACTGCAGGTCCAGAGCCTAATTACAATTTATCTTGGGTTATCTTTAACCCAATAGCAATTCCTTGCTCACCTCTGTGTCTGAACTAATACCCCTGTGACTATCAGGTGAAATATCTTGGAATGTTATTAATTGAGCAGACCACTAGCTATCACAAGGAAGAGGACTGGGATGTCATCAGATAGCATCTGAAGCCTACAGCAGAATTTTCTCCACTTTGCTGCAACCTGCTGCCTGATATTTCTTTATATTTGTCATGAGTTTGTTTTGTTACCAGAACAACTTCCTGAAATGGCTGCCATGTTGTGACCTGGAATCTGGGGAAACTGAGCTCTGTCTTCTTGGGACATGGTCCCTTATATTGGCCTTCAGATTTAATACCATGATATCTCTTTATGATGAAAGTGCTTCTTGAATCAATACGAAAATTGTGGCTGAATTAGGTGACATAAGCCTGGCCTGAAGTTGCCTCAGTAGGTGGCGGAGTATGGTAGATGCTTGACAAATTTCAGGGGTCAGAGTCTTATAGGTTTTTTTTGTTTGTTTGTTTGTTTTTTTCTTGTTTTTTTTTTTTTGCGCAGCCACCATCAAAGATTTTTTGAATCCAACTCTATCTACTTGAGGTATCATTGAGATCAGAGCAATAATTTTGAAGGAATATTTATACTGTTGCTTAGAGAAATGATCTGGTGTGGGAGAATTGTCAATAATCTGTCAATAATGTTTTAAATAAATGCTGATTGGCCAGGCAGGAAGTATAGCGGGAAAACCAGACAGGAAGTAGAGGTGATGCAATGAGAACAAGAGAATTCTGGGAAGGAGGAAGCTGATTTCTCCCAGTCCTGCCCAGACGACTGAAGAAGCAACATGTGAGCTGCCATGCTGAGAAAGGTACTGAGCCGTGTGGCTAACATAGATAAAAATAATGGCCTAATATAAGTTAGAAGAGCTAATAAGTAGCCTGAGCTAATGGGGCAATCAGTTTATAATCTTATGGATTCCTCTGTGTGATTTTCTTTGGGGCTTGCCAGCTTGGGGTACTAGGCGGGACAGATACCCCAACAAGCAGGCCCCCTCATGTTACAAAGATTTCCACTTAAAAGAATCTTGACAAACAATTTTAAGATGCTTAGGGCATTAAAATTTACCTGAATTTCTTTCTAAGTAAAACAATAAGATTATAAACTACTACTATAGGTAGCATGGTATTTTTTGGTTTATATTTTTTATGATATTTATCTGTTTCTTATAATAGAGATCTTTGAATTGAAAATAAATATTGTTTGTATACATTTTGTCTAACATTGATGTGTTTATTTCTATATTTAAACAAATAGTCATTATTTATTTATTTCATTATGTATAGAATATTCTGTTTGTGTGTATGCCTGTAGGCCAGTAAGAGGGCACCAGACCCCATTATAGATGGTTGTGAGCCACCATGTGGTTGCTGGGAATTGAACTCAGGACCTTTGGAAGAACAGGCAGTGCTCTTAATCTCTGAGCCATCTCTCCAGCCCCACAAATAGTCATTTTTAGTACATTTTTGTCCATGTAAAAACAAGATTTAATCAGAAAATTAGTTTTTAGTCATCTAATTCTTAAAGGAAAGTTCAATGTGTTATATAATTATACACTTAACATATAATAGCTTTGTAGATATATGCATAAAGTGGTTATTAAAAATTTGGTGGTTATGGCTAAAGAGGTGGCGTGGAGGATAAGAGCACTTGCTGCTCTTGTATGTGACTTAGTTTGGTTCCAGGCACCTATGTGGCAGCTAATTATGATCACCTGTTATTCCAGTTCCAGGAGATCCAGCCCTTTTGTCTGGCCTCTGTGGGAGCTTCATGCACATCACACTTAATTGTATAAACAGGTCATCACTCCTACACAATTTTTTTAAAAAATGGAGTAAATCTCACCCCCTGCAGCTTTAATATCAGTTAAGCACACAATCATAACATCTTCCCCAAAACAAGTCTACTTTAATTCATCTACAAACTTAGTTCATGTAGAGTTAGTAGTAACGTTGAACATTGACAATGACACAAACGATGGGTCCATGTGATGAGATCTTCTCAGACGCCTTCCTTCATGCCGAACATGCATGCCAGTGCAGTGGAAGGAAATTGTGGAAGTGGATCCAGAGAAGGAGGCTGACCTCACAGAGACAGCATCTAGCTATCATCTCTAAAGCCATCTAAGTGTCTTTGATGTCCTGACATCTGTCACTTCACTGTAGGGGACTGCCCTGCTGTAACAGAGGTTCCCACAGTTAGATGCCTATGTGTGTCTTAGAAATCACACATTTTCCATTTTCCACAGAACCTATGTTAATATTAATATGTATGTATGCATGTATACATATGCATGTTATTTATATATGTGTATTTGTAGGTCACAAAACTAGACAGGGGTTCCAGAAAGGAAAAGGCTATGAGAGGCACAGGGAAAGAAGAGGGTAATGGAATACATGTGGCGTGAAAGCAGAAGGAGAGACTAATATATAGAGAGAAAAGGAATGAGCCAGGAGCAGGAAGAAGGCAAGGAGGAGGGTATTTGGAGGTATTTGGGATGGGATTAGAACAAAATAAAAAGACAAGTATGTGGGAAAATGTCATGATGTCACCCATAGCTGTGTATTCTAACTTTAAAAAAATCACCAATTGGAAAAAAGGTATGTTTTCTGTAGAGGAGCTAATGAAAGCTCCTGAGAAGGTGGGTCTGGTGTCTCATCTCTAGTCTCATGTCTGGCTTGTCCTTCACAGCGCAATGATGAGGTCTTTACTAGAGCTGTCCCATGGGGTGATATAAAGGGTTGTTGACTTCACTGCCCCGTCCAAATCTATATACATCTACAGACAGCATAGATTTTTAACTTTCTTTGTAAATGGATTTCTGCTTAAATATACAGAATAGGTTAACTTTTTAGAAGGGCATCCAAACTCTGGTCCCAACCTCATCCCATGGCAGTCTGTATTTCCAGCATTTTACTTGTCTCTCCACATTACAGCTTCCTGTAAAGGAGAGTCAGACAGTAGCTCAGAAAAGCAGAGAGCACCTTGGGATCTTGGCTTCATCCAGGGACAACAACAAAATCACAGGGAACACAGACTTTGGAGAGAGACCTACTCAAGCCCTAATATGAAGTGGAAGCAGCAGAGGGGGAATGTGCTAGCCCCAACAAACTCTGCCCTTGCTCTACTGTAGATACACCCACTTTCGCCAACAGTCTGTCATTCCCTGATACAGGGCCTGAGGTATAGGGTGCTGATGGCTTTGCCTGGAAAAGTACTGTTCCAAACACATCTCTTGTATTATCACAAACATCCCAAGACAGATGCTAATGCCAACTTCAGTTTATTCAGTGAAGACCCAAGGTGCCTAGCATGATTAGAGAAACTTGATCAAGGTCAGAACTTAGAGTCAGAGAGTTCAACTTTTGGCTCCTGTGACAGGGCACTGCCACTGATTTCTCTACACTCGAGACCCCGAGTCCCAGCAGTTTTCAGAGGAATGATATTATTGTCATTGTGTATATTTAATGGTGGCGACACAGCGTGGATTTTATTCTCCTTGTGGTTTCTTTACAGGAAGGTAGCGACTCCTTTAGGGAACACCTGGAAACTGTAGACAACATGGACCAAGACCAGAAATCAGGCAGAGGAAGAGGCAGACACCGCAGGGGATGTGGATGCTCAGAAAAGCTGGGTGAGCCTCCTGATGTCTGAAGGAAGACTAGGGTTAGAAGGCTTCTTCCATCTCTATGATGCAGGAGAAAATGCATTTACCCTTCGCCAAGATCATAGAAATATTCATCACTACCTTGTGGGGTTGGAATTTCTGAAGCTTTGTGTAAGGTCTTAAGTTATTAGTAGGCTGAGCTCCTGTCTAAACTCTAGTTTCTCAGAGAAATGTTGCCCCCAAAAGGTCTATAAAAATATTGCTTCTGCAAGTGAGTCAGAGCTTAGATGTGGAAAATTCTTCATGTGTAGACAGACTTCACTGGGGACTTAATAAGTGTAGTTTGTGTTTATTTCACTTGTTGATTCTCATTTTGGAGACCAGTGTTCCAGTTCCCTTTGTGCTCCTCCTCTTCTAACCTTGCATCCAGTTTCCCTCTTCGCTTGGGGAGAAATTCATGGTCTGGGAATGACAGAGCTCCTGGTACTCTAACCCTGTCTCCTCAGCAAGTAATTGCATTTCGAGAGAAAGGGCCTGTGTAACCAGAATCATTGGAACTCGGTCTCCGAGGAAAGTTCATGTCCCTAAGTACATAGTATGGGAGAAAACCCTCTGCAGTGCTAGGTGAGGATGGATCTGGAATCCAAACAGAAGGCATCCTGTGGTAAAAGGCAGGAGCAGCTATTACAGAGGTTCCCAACCTTGGATTCAGTTCACAGTAACAGAGACAAACAAACAAGCAAACAAACAAAAGCAATACCCAAATCACACCAAGAGCAGGTAAGTCAGGATCTCTTGTGAACCAGATGCCAGTGCCTTTCAAAGTCCTTGGTGATTCCATTGTGCATAGTTCACACTGCTGTCTCAGGCCAGAGGATAAAGTTCAGCTAAGCTTGGGTTTTATAAGTTTTATAGTGACTTAAATACCAGACGTCAGGGAATTGCTGTCAGCAGTCCTGAATGTTAGAGTCTTATTTGAGGTGTTAGAGAACAGAAGGAATGTTTGTATACTGAATAAAAGCAGAGACCATGGGGAATGATGGTTTAAAAAGTTAAGAGTCAGTCCTGGGGCTGGCGAGATGGTCCAATGGTCAATTGGTATTTTCTGTGAAGCGTAACAACCTGGCTTTAATTCCCCAGACCCACATGATAGAAAGAAAGAACTGACTCCTCCAAATTGTTCTCTGGCCTCTACATGTATTCAGGGCCGGCATGTGCACCTTTATGTGGGTGTGCATGTGGGCACACACACACAAACACACACACACACACACACACACACACACACACACACACACACACACTACACACACCAAAAAGAAATGTATAAAAGTCTTTTCCAGAGATGTTGGTTGTAAAGGGAGTCAGAGGCTTACAGTGGAGAAAATATACGGGGCTGACAACCAGGGATCTTGCATGGGACTGACCTAGGCTTTCTGTACATATATTACAGTTGTGTAGCTTGATCTTTTGTGGGACTCCTAACAATGAAAGCACAGACTATCTCTGACTCTGTTATGTGCTTTTGGGACTCTATTCCTCCTGCTGAGTTGCCTTGCCCAGCCTTCATACAAAGGAAAATGTCTAATCTGACTGCGAATTGATACGCCATGACTGACTGGTTGATATACATGAGAGACCTGCCCTTTTCTGAGGAAAGAGGAGAGGATGGAGAGCATGGAGAAGGGGTTGCAGGGAGAGAGAGGAAGGATGGAGGGGAAACTGTGATCAGGTCATAAAAACTAATTAATTAATAAAAATATGATACAGAGTCGAGCGACTGGAGACGGAAGTGTCGGTGATAATGATGTCCAAGCAAGGGAAGGCGAGCTGGGAAGTGAGATCCTGGGATGGGGACAGGGTATCTTTAGGAGGGGCTCTGTTAAATAGACACCTGCCATCAGACACTGCAGGTGAAGAACCACAGGAGCGCTGGATGCTGCACATATTGTCTTAAGCATTGTGTGGTGAGTCTGTGCATTTTCTGCAGCATTGATGCCCCAGTCTCTTGGAGATTTTGCTGACCTGGTGAAGACAGTATCTTCTAGAATTAGCTGTTTTCCAGAGAGAGTAAACTGTTGTCCTGTGTATTTAATGTTGATACACAAAGCACTCAACCTTGAGCCACATCCGCCACGAACCCCCTTTCTTTAACTTTCATGCATCACGTTTTCACATTTCCTCTGTCCTAAATAGTCCCTGGGTGGGATGCCGAACAGCTAGGCTTAGGCGTTGTCTGTATAACCCCGAGCCAATTAAAGTGGTCAAAACTACCCAAACTGGACTTGTTCAAGCTTTCTGCTTCACTTCACATTTCTCTCCTCAAACAGCAGCATCACCGAGGCTCTCGGCCACACCTTCCTTGTCTGTTCCAAGTCCTGACTCATCCATGCACCTCATCCTTTAGCCCTACCTGACTTGGGCTGCTGTTTCTGTGTCTGTCACCTTCACTATCTGGTTAAGACATATCCCAGGTACAAATGTTGAAGCTGTTAAATATTTCAGCATTTGCAATGAAAGTCGGGATTGCATCTTACTCAGGCGGCTGAATAAATGGGGATTGACCTGGCTCGTCCTGTTTTATCAGCCCGGGCTGGGGCTAGCATCGTTGTTTCGTCTCTGGCAGGACAGCCTTTCTGGACGTGAGCTTTGTTACCTGGGCAGTGTTCTCTGTGTGTGGGATGCTGAGGTTTTCACAGGTGAATTTGGTGCTTTGGGGGACCGCACGACTCTAGCGCTGCCTCTAGCTTCAGAACCATAGTTTTCTACAAATAACAGTGCTACTTGGAATGGCTGTTAATGCCTCAAAATTCTTCTGGTTTCCATGACACCACAGGTTTTTGGATTTTCTCCTACATTTCTGATTGCTCTTTTAAAATACCTGCTTTATATATTCCTTCTCTCTCCACCTCCTGTATTTTCACTTTGAAAAGTATTTATTGGGCAAACACAATATATATGCATTTATAGATTTATATTCACACACATATACTTATATATATGGAGAGTGTTCAACGAAAGTACACTGCACACATCTATTACTCAGTCACATAGTTTTTTTATTAATTTATTTATTTGTTTATAAAAATTTCCACTTCCTCCCCTCCTCCCCATACCCTCCCATTCCTCCCACTCCCTCTCCTCCTCCCCCCTACTCCCTCTCCTCCTCCCTCTTCAGTTCTAAGAGCAGTCAGGGGACTTTCCTGCCCTGTGGGAAGTTCAAGTTCCTCCCCTCTCCCTCCAGGTCTGGGAAGGTGAATATCCAAACAGACTAGGATCCCAGAAAGCCAGTACATGCAGACAAAACAAGACCCAGTGCCATTGTCAATGGCTTCTCAGTCAGACCCCTTGTCAGTCACATTTAGAGACTCCGGTTTGATCACATGCTCGTTCAATCCCAGTCCAGCTAGCCTTGGTGAGCTCTCATTCAATCAGTCCCCTTGTATCAGAGGGTGAACGCACCCCACACGGTCCTGATTTTCTTTTTCATGTTCTCTCTCCTTCTGCTCCTCATTTGGACCTTGGGGGCTCAGTCCAGTGCTCCAATGTGGGTCTCCGTCTCTATCTCCATATATCGTCAGATGAGGGTTCCCTCTAGTCCTGCGTTTCTTGCTCACGTTCTCCCTCCTTCTGCTTCTCATTTGGACCTAGGGAGTTAAGTCCAGTGTTCCAATGTGTCTCTGACTCTATCTCCATCCATCGCCAGATGAAGTTTCTATGGTGATGTACAAAATATTCATCAGTATGGTTATGGGCCAAGGCCAGTTCAGGCACCCTCTCCTCTGCTGCCCAGGGAACAATCTGGGGACCTCTCCTTGGGCCTGGGAACCCCTCCAGAATCAAGACTCTTGCAAACCCTAAAATGGCTCCCTTAGTTGAGATATATACTTCCCTAGTCCCATATCCATCCTTCCTCCCCCTCATCCCATTCCCCCAAGCCATCCCCAATCCTCCCCCTCTCCCTACTCTCTAACCATCTCCCCTTACTTCCACCCCCCACCCCACTCCCCATGCACCCAAGTTTGCCTGGCAATCTTGTCTACTTCCAATATCGAAGAGGATAACTATATGATTTTCTTTATGTTCACCTTCTTATTTAGCTTCTCTAGGATCACGAATTACAGGCTCAAAGACCTTTAACTATGGCTACAATCCACTTATGAGTGAGTACATACCATATTCCTCTTTGTGGGTCTGGGTTACCTCACTCAGTAAAGCATTTTCTATTTCCATCTATTTGCATGCAAAATTCAAGATGTCATTGTCTTTTACTGCTGAGTAGAACTCTAATGTGTATATGTTCCACACCTTTTTTAACCATTCTTCTATTGAGGGGCACCTAGGTTGTTTCCAGGTTCTGGCTCTTACAAATAATGCTGCTATGAACATAGTTGAACAAATGCTTTTGTAGTATGATAGGGCATCTCTTGGGTATATTCCCAAGAGTGGAATTGCTGGGTCCTGAGGGAGGTTGACTCCCAATTTCCTGAGAAACCGCCACACTGATTTCCACAATGGCTGCACAAGTTTGCATTCCCACCAACAATGGATGAGTGTTCCCCTCACTCCACATCCTCTCCAGCATAGGCTATCATTGGTGTTTTTGAGTTTGGCTATTCTGACAGGTGTAAGATGGTATCTCAAAGTTGTTTTGATTTGCATTTCCCTGATCACTAAGGAGGTTGAGCATGACCTTAAGTGACTTTTGGCCACTCGAAGTTCATCGTTGTGAATTCTCTGTTCAGCTCAGTACCCCATTTTTTAATTGGGTTAATTAGAGTTTTAGTGTCTAGTTTCTTGAGTTCTTTGTATATGTTGGAGATCAGACCTTTGTCTGATGAGAGGTTGGTGAAGATCTTCTCCCAGTCAGAAGGCAGCCTTTTTGTCTTACTGACAGTGTCCTTTGCTTTACAGAAGCTTCTCAGTTTCAGTAGGTCCCATTTATTCATTGATTTTCTTATTGTCTGTGCTACTGGGGTTCTGCTTAGGAAGTGGTCTCCTGTGCCTATATCTTGTAGACTACTTCCCACTTTCTCTTCTATCAGGTTCAAAGTGGACGGATTAATGTTGATGTCTTTAATCCATTTGGACCTGAGTTTTGTGCATGGTGGTAGATATGGATCTACTTTCATTCTTCTACAGGTTGACATCCAGTTATATCAGCACCATTTGTTAAAGATACTTTCCTTCTTCCATTGTATACCTTTAGCTCCCTTGTCGAAAATCAGGTGTTCATAAGTTTGTGGGTTAATACCCGGGTCTTCTATTCAATTCCATAGGTCGACTTCTCTGTTGTTATGCCAATACCAAGCTTTTTTCAATACTGTTGCTCTGTAATAGAGTTTGAAGTCAGGGATGGTAATGCTTCCAGAAGTTCCCTTGTTGTATAAGATTGTTTTGGCTATCCTGGGTTTTTTGTTTTTCCATATAAACTTGATTATTGTTCTCTCAAGGTCTATGAAGAAGTTTGATGGGATTTTGATGGGGATTGCATTGAATCTATAGATTGCTTTTGGTAGAATTGCCATTTTTACTATGTTGATTCTCCCAATCCAAGAGCAGGGGAGGTCTTTCCATTTTCTGGTATCCTCCTCAATTTCTTTCTTCAAGGACTTAAACTTCTTGTCAAATAGGTCTTTCACTTCCTTGGTTAGAGTTACCCCAAGATATTTTATGCTATTTATGGCTATCATGAAAGGTGATGTTTCTCTGATTTCCCTCTCTGCTTCTTTATCCTTTGTGTATAGGAGGGCAACCGATTTTTTGGAATTGATCTTGTATCCTGCCACATTACGAAAGGTGTTTATCAACTGTAGGAGTTCTTTGGAAGAGTTTTTGAAGTCTCTTATGTACACTATCATATCGTCTGCAAATAACGAAAGTTTAACTTCATCCTTTCCAATTAGAATCCCCTTGATCCCCTTATGTTGTCTTATTGCTATTGCTAAAACTTCAAGCACTATATTGAAGAGGTATGGAGAGAGTGGACAGTCTTGTCGTGTTCCTGATTTTAGTGGAATGGCTTTGAGTTTCTCTCCATTCAATTTGATGTTAGCTGTCAGCTTGCTATATATTGCTTTTATTATATTTAGGTATGATCCTCGTATACCCAATCTCTCCAACACCTTTATCATAAAGGGGTGTTGAATTTTGTCAAATGCTTTTTCAGCATCCATTGAAATGATCAATGGATCATATGGCTTTTTCTTTCAGTTTATTTATATGATGGATTACATTGATAGATTTGCGTATGTTGAACCAACCCCGCATCTCTGGAATGAAGCCCACTTGATCATAATGGATAATTTTTCTAATGTGTTCTTGGATTCGATTTGCCAGTATTTTATTGAGAATTTTTGCGTCAATGTTCATAAGTGAGATTGGCCTGTAATTCTCTTTCTTGGTTGTGTCTTTGTGTGGTTTTGGTATCAGGGTAACTGTAGCTTCATAAAAAGAGTTTGGCAATGATTCTTCTGTTTCTATATTGTGAAATACATTAAGGAGTGTAGGTATTTGCTCTTCCTGGAAGTTCTGGTAGAATTCTGCATTGAAACCATCTGGTCCTGGGCTTTTTTTCAGTAGGGAGATTTTTGATAATAGCTTCTAATTCTTCACGACTGACAGGTCTATTTAGATTGTTCACCTGTTCTTGGTTCAACTTTGGTATATGGTACTTATCTAAAAAAATGTCCATTTCTTTTACAGTTTCCAATTTTGTGGCCTTCAGACTTTTGTAGTAAGATCTAATGATTCTCTGAATTTCCTCTGTATCTGTGGTTATGTCCCCCTTTTCATTTCTGATCTTATTAATTTGCATATTCTCTCTCTGCCGTTTGATTAGTTTGGATAGGGGTTTGTTGATCTTGTTGATTTTCTCCAAGAACCAGCATTTTGTTTCATTGATTCTTTGGATTGATTTCTGTGTTTCTATTTTGTTGATTTCAGCCCTCAGTTTGATTATTTCCAGTCTTCTAGTCCTCCTGGGTGAATCGGCTTCTTTTTTTCCTAGATTCAAGTGAGCTGTTAAGTCTCCAATGTGTGCTTTCTCCATTTTCTTTAATTGAGCACTTAGTGCTATGAACTTTCCTCTTAGCACTGCTTTCATAGTGCCCCATAGGTTTGAGTATGTTGTGTCTTTATTTTCATTAAATTCAAGGAAGACTTTAATTTCTTTCTTTATTTCTTCCTTGACCCAGGGGTGATTTAGTAGTTGACTGTTCAACTTCCACACGTTTGTAGGCTTTCTGGTGTTAGAATTGTTATTGAATTCTAACTTTAATCCATGGTGATCTGACAAGACACAGGTGGTTACTAATATTTTTTTGTATCTGTGGAAGTTTGCTTTGTTACCGAGTATGTGGTCAATTTTCGAGAAGGTTTCATGAGCTGCAGAGAAGAAGGTATATTCTTTCCTATTTGGGTGGAATGTTCTATAGATGTCTGTTAAGTCCATTTGATTCAATACCTCCAATAATTCTCTTATTTCTCTGTTAGTTTTCTGACTGATTGACCTGTCCATTGGTGAGAGAGGAGTGTTGAAGTCTCCTACTATTAGTCAGTCACATAGTTTTATACTCCTAGAGTTTTATTACATTTATCTAATCTATCTCTCTTTGTGTGTGTATCCATTCACACATGTATATATAGGTGTGTGTGTGTGTGTGTGTGTGTGTGTGTGCGCACACACACAGGCATGCGCATCATGGTCATTTGGAGGTCAGAAGAAAACTCTTGGGAGTTCCAAGTGTGTGTCCTGGGGATCCAACTCAGGTTATCAAGCTTGGCAGCGAGTGTCTTTGCCTGTTGATCCACCTTCCTTCAGCAACTCACTGAAAAGCTACTCCAGGTCAGTATGCTTAAGGAGCTGGGAATACCACAGTGATAAAGGAGAGGACGTTTCGCTAAGTTTCATTGAGTTTACATTGTATTGTGAAGAACAATTACAAACTAATACAGAAAAGTAAAGATGATTTTTGATAATGAAAAGTGCTTATAAATTAATGCATGATAATGAGAGAGAGAGAGAGAGAGAGAGAGAGAGAAAGAGAGAGAGAGAGAGAGAACAGAAGGATAATGAAGGGCTCTCCCATGGCCAGTAGTCAAGTTGAAATAGCCACTTTACAACCAGGAACAAGCCCAAGACGCCCAACAGAAAGAGCTGTTGCCCAGGGTCATTGAGAAAACAAAGGAATCAAGTATAATACACAGGAGACTGTCACACACCTTGCTTCTTTCATTACTGACATACATAAGACTTTATTCCACGTCTATTCCATGTCTCTCACAGGTAAAATCACTGTATTCTTTTTGACTGTTGTTGGGCTTCCAAAACACCAGGATGTGTTAAATCTTTCATGTGTTAGGGATGGAAGGCTTTGGGTGGTAGGTAAATCATGTACCGATAGGGAGAATGACTCCTAATATTCCATGACATGTTGGGGTGAATATTTTCTTTTTTATATTCTTTTTTTTTACTTTTTATTACTTTATAAATAATACCAATCAAATTTTTCACTTCCTCCCCTCCTCCCATTTTCCTCCCATTCCCCGACTCACCCTTTCCCCCACCAGTCCTAAGAGAGGACAAAGTACCCTGCTCTGTGGGAAGTCCAAGGCCCTCCCCCTTCCACCCAGGCTTAGGAAGGTATGCATCCAAATAGACTAGGATCCCAAAAAGCCAGTTCATGCAGTAGAGACAAATCCCAGTACCATTATCATTGGGCCCTCAGTCTGCTCCAATTATCAGCCACATTCAGAGGGTACAGTTTGATCCCATGCTCGTTCAGTCCCAGTTCAGCCTGAGTTGGTGAGCTCCTATTTTCTCAGACACACCGTCTCAATGGGTGGACCAACCCCTCCTGGTCCTGACTTCCTTGCTCATATTTTTTCTCCTTCTGCTCTTCAACTGGACCTTGGGAGCTCAATCTAGTGCTCTGATGTGGGTCTCTGTCTCTACCACCATCCATCGCCAGACAAAGGTTCTATGGTGATATTCAAGATAGTCGTCAGTCTGACTACAGGACAAGGTCAGTTCAGGCACCCTCTCCTCCATTGCCCAAGGTCCTAGCTGGGGTCATCCCCGTGGACTCCTGGGAACCCCTCCAGAGCCAAGCCTCTTGCCAACCCCAGAATGCCTCCTCCAATTAAGATATCTTGTTCCTTGCTCCCATATCCGTCCTTCCTCCATCTCAACCATCCCACTCGCCCAAGCTCTCCCCAACCCTCCCTTTCTCCCCTTCTCTCTGCCTCTTCCTTTCCCCACTCCCCACCCTATGCTCCCAACTCCTACAGCTGATAAATACCTTCAGTGATGTGGCAGGATACAAGATCAATTCCAAAAAATCAGTAGCTCTCCTATACACAAAGAATAAAGAAGCGGAGAAGAAAATCAGAGAAACATCACCTTTCACAATAGCCACAAATAGCATAAAGTGTCTTGGGGTAATACTAACCAAGGAAGTGAGAACCTATTTGACAAGAACTTTAAGTCTTCAAAGAAAGAAATTGAAGAGAATACCAGAAAATGGAAAGATCTCCCATGCTCTTGGATTGGTAGGATCAACATAGTAAAAATGGCAATCCTACCAAAGGCAATCCATGGGGTGAATATTTTCAATAATGTAGTGTTTATTTCAAAATACACATTACAAATGCCTCATTACAAAGAAGCGGTAAGAACAGGTGATGGATATAGCAATTTCTCTGATTTAATCATTACATAACATGTATCAACATTTTATGTGTATATACAGATATACATGTATCAAATCTTTACCTTGTACCCTATACATTTTCCAAGTAAAAATAAATTTCCATTTGTGGATTTAGTTCAGTGAAAAAGAGGGCTGTGCTAACAAACCAGAGACCCTGGGCTCAAGCCCCAGTACCACCTAAAACAGAAAGTAAAAGTATATTTCCAGTCTCTGTTCATTCAAGTTATACTGACATGAATATGTTTGACCTCAAACTTTTCCTCCCAAGGCAAATAAATATTTAAAGTGTAATCCCTGAAATAAAATTACTGGGAAGTCCAAGGGCCTCCCCTCTACATCCAGGCCTAGGAAGATTGTTCCCTGCCCTCTCTTAAGGAAGGAGAGGGAGGGAGGAGAGAGAGTGGGGGAGCAGGAGGGGAATGGGAAGAAGAGAAGAAGTGTAAATTTTTGAATGAAAAAAAAAGAAAGGAGGAACAGTTGAAAGACTGGGGATGAAAAAAAATTACCAAAGATATATTTCAAGGAACAATAAAACAATAAGAAACAGAAAAAATAAATAAAATTACTGGGACAAAGTATACATGACGTGAATTTTGATTAACCTTTCACAGGACCATGCATGGCAGTTGTGGAAACACAGACTCCCATCAACATGTATGAGAGTGGCCATTTCACATTCCTGGCTATGCACTAGTCATTTTAACATAAGTACCACAGTTTCAAATACCACGGTGCAATTTTACTTTGTGTTTTCCTTCTGAGTGTGACTAAAGTATCTTATAGGTACGAAGGCTGTTTGCATTTCCTTTTCTGTGAACGACCTGTGTCTTTTGTCCATCTTTTCTTCATGACTATTAATCTCATTTTATTGACTGGAAAGCTATTTGTATATTAATTTAATGCGTTTTTTTCATAACTGTGGTGTAGTCTCTTAACACAACCCATACAGCATCTTTTGGTTCCCTCACTGCCAAGAAGAAAAAAGTCATGTTGACAAATTTCTAGAGTGCTCTAAGGTCTGTGCGCCCCTGGAGCTTAGAGTGCTGGTCCCTTTACCTCATCTGTGTCTCTCTGTTTACCCCTACTTGGCTTTAGATCTCACACATTATTTATATGATAAATTATCATAACCTGAGGCTTGTACTACCCAAAGTCTATCTGTTTTTTTTTCTACAGAATCTTGTATTTTCCCCATTGTACTGTATATATACAGTTTGCAATGACTTTTGTATTTGCCGAATGTCCTAGATTTCAAATTTCGTATAAATGCAATCTCTATTTTTGTGATAATCTGGAGAGGTTCTAGAGGTACAGTGACATTTTGGTTGCTATTGAATTCTCTGTTGTTCAGTTCTTGTCATGGGACACCATAAGCATTCATTGATTGCATCCATGGGTGAATGAACAAGTCCTGGTATTTCCCAAACTGCATGTACTCTTGTGCCCATTTATGCTCCATAGTAGGACATTAGGACACTGAAGGAGTGTTGTATAGAGACAGTCACATTGAGGAACAGTGTTTTCTCAAGTCATCTCTCACAAGGAAATGCCAATTGTAATTTTTCTTTATTGTCTTTAATAATGAAAGTCATATTTTCTTCAAACTTCTGGAAGATACAAATACTTATACCACACGAACACAACTTTTCTTCAGTCCTTAGGCTACTACCTCTGCCCTGTAGAGTTAGTACCAGGCTATCTTCTTCTTATTACAGGACTGTTGATAAAGACAGTGTGTGTGCGCATGTGTGTGCGTGTGTGTGTGTTTAAGGATGAATAACTATCGTGGAAAATTTGATAGACAATAAAGAATAAAAATAACCCATAGGGAAAACAGTTATTAGCTTGCTATTTAAAAGGTTCAGTATTAACAAATTAAACAATAAGACAAAAAGCAAAGCCAAATCAAACAAAACGCCCCCCTCCCACCCCACACACAAAGGAAACAGAACACATGGACTTCTTTTTGTGTTGGTCAACTGCTTCTGGGAATGGGCTGTCCTGGAATGTGTTTGACGTACCCAGTGGCATTCTATTGGAGACCCAGCAGGTATCAACTGCAAATAGCCGCTTGGTTAAGGAAGTACTTTGAAGTACTTTGTATCTACTTCCCCTCCTTGGTGCTGGGAATTGGGGATTTTTGTCTGTTTTGAAGTTGTATACATCTTTGATATTTTTTGTGTGTGTGTGTGTGTGTGTCATTTTTTTTTCTTTTTGAGAGAGAAGGGGAGGGAAGAGAGAGAAAGAGAAAGACCATAAAATTTGATAAACATAGAGATTGGGAGGATCTACAGAATCAAAATACATTGTATACTTTTTGCAACAAATAAAAAATTGTCTTAAAGAAATAAGTCAGAGTTTTGCATGCCAATGACCATATGCACACACCTATAAATGATTGGAAGTCATTCATGACACCTGACAGAAATTTTACTTAGTGTTACAGAATGAGGGTACCCCAAAGTAAAAATAAATCACCCAAACTTGTTTTTGTTCAGATTTTAATTATTTTTATTTAAAAATTATTTTATAATTAGGATACTGCTTTGACATTTTTACTAAGATAAAAATAGTAAGATAATAATCTCCATAAGGCATATTCCATATTCTCGATTTATCTTTTATTATAATTTTTTAGTAAAGAATAGTTATTAACATGGCGTTAGAGAAACAGTAAAACAGCTTCACCTAAAATAAGGGCACCATGGCAAACACTGCACTAGTGTTTTGCATGTATTCAGTATTCAGTAGAATACAGAAAATCAATGATAGATATAAGACCCTTTTTTGTGCCCTGTTAGTACATTGAGAGGACATTAATATCCCTGTATTACTTACAGTAATGCACTAAATTACACACTACCATTATCATGGTTAACAACCAGACTTGTTCTCATAAGCTTCCAAGGACAGTTACGGGCAATTATTCACTGTGAACCACTGACAAAAGGGCCAGTGGATAATATTTTTATCTAGGTCTCCATTCTACAATTGATGGCTATGAATTAACAATATGCTTGCTTCATTGAAAATGTAGTTTTTTAAAAAGTTTTCGTAATTCTTTTGTTGTCTGCACTCAGAGCAATTTTTCAGGTTCCTACATGTGAGAATTTCTTAGCTTTAATTTTATGTGTTTAATAACTTAAATGTGTCTGGAATATTTGGTACCTTCTGTCCACTCAAGACAGTCTGGAAATGTTTGAATGTAAAGACCTTTAGTCTTGTCCTCTGTGAGTGGGTCTGTGTAGAGGATGCAATCATGGCAACATGTATGTAGATCTTCCGGAGAAAACAGCTTCAGTGGTCAACATGCTTCTTCAGTTCAATTTGCTACTAATGAGGCTCAACCATGGCCTAGTAATGCTTTGCATATGATACATAAATGGATAATTTTCAGTGGGTTAAAGTCAACAAAACTCATTTTATTATCTCACAAGTATTAGGAAGGAACAATAGTTTACTTTTCTTTGTGATCTGGGAAAAACAGAGAGTAATGACATGTGTACAATCCAGAGATGTTTTGGTAAGTCTCTCTCTTTTTCCTTCTCACTCTCTCCCTTGTTTTTCTTCGCTCTCTTTTCCAATAATTGTCCAAACATCATCAAATCCTCCAAAACATAAAGTTAAAGATGACCAAGATGATTTTATGTATCTTTAGTGTAGCTGACTGGGTTGCTGACAAACAGATCTCATGGCTTTATCAAAGCTGCATTCATTCGCCTCGGAATGATAGAAAAAATAGCATCTTCATTGGTTCTTGAACAAAGTTTTAAACATTCACACTGGTCCACTGAAGAGAGCCATTTCTCAGTGCAAAGTATTTTACAGGTCATCTGCTCAAGGATTACATTTGTGCAACACTCTGTGAGGTGCTCATTCTTTCTTCTCTTTGCCAGCAATTCTTTGATAATAACAGCAAACACTCTTCTGAGTGCATCACCAATACCAGGTCATTTAATCCTCATGGCAACTTTTTGTGGTTTTCCTCCTTCTTCAAATTACAGGTAAGAAGTAGTCTCTGGTTGCTGTTTGGCTCTCCTCAGATGACTTCTGGTTAGGATGCAGGAGGAGAAAGACTTGTCCTCTCTTGGTGGGAATGGCCACGAGGAATTTCACCATACTCCAGAGAGTATTTATATGAATGAATGAAAGCAATTTATGCTGGGGCAATGCTGAAGCATGCATGGGTAGCCTGTATATGGCGATTCTGTTGAACTTGTCCATAGTGGCTTTCACAGTCTAAGTTGATGAAGATCACTGACCAGGTCTCTTCCTCAAGAGGGCACCAGATGGTTGGGAGCCACCATGAGCTTGCTGGGAATTAAACTCAGGAACTTTGGAAAAGCAGGCAGTGTTCTTAACCGCTGAGCCATATATATGGACAACACAAACAGGGCCTGTTTTTTCTCTTTTGACTGGGTGAGTGCAATCTGGGCACATAATGTGAAATTCTCAAATTGTCAATTAGAAAAAGAAAGAACGAAATGGGGGTATAGACGCTTGCTTGCTCATATTTTGCTTTTCTTAAAATGGACCATGTCTTCAGTCTCTGTGTAAAGAAATATTTGAAGAAGTAAAGACCTAGGGTAGAACCAAACATGACTAGCAAAAAGAAAAAAAGAGAACAAAACCAACCGAATGATTCCTAATGTTATTCTACTATACACATAGATTGGTACCTCATCTCATGGTCATCCCAGAGGCTTCCTTTGGCAGGAGATGGTAGCAGGTCCAGAGATTCATGGGCGGACATTATGTGGAGAGAGACTTTAAATTGTAGATCTCCATTGGGCCTCTCCCTTAGGAGATTGGTGAATTCTGTGGCTGAGTGGTTGGAAATATTGTAGGAATCAGAGGGAATGGAGGACACCAGGAGATCACGGTGCACTGAATCAACTAAGCAGGGCTTTCATGAGCTCACAGAGACTGAATCGGCAAGCATGGGTCCTGCATGGGTCTGCACCAGGTCCTTTGTATAAACTTATGGCTATTAGCTTGCTGTTTTGTGGGACTCCTAACTGTGACAGCGGGTGTGTCTTGGACTCATTTGTCTGCTCTTGAGATTCTGTTCATCCTTTTGGTTTCCCTTGTCCAGTCTCAGTGTGAGTGTTTTTGCCTTGTCTTATATTTTGTTTTGTCATGTTTGGTTGACGTTTCCTGGAGGCCTGCGCTCTTCTGAAGAAGTAAAAGAAATGGTGGCGGACTGGATCTGGAGCAGAGGGGTGATGGGAGGGAGCTGGGAGGAGAGGAGAGAGGGGAAACTGTGGTTGGGATTTTTGTATGAAAGAAGGATCTATTTTTTTTTTAAAAAAAAACACAGTGGAATTAGTGGATCAAAGAAAAGGAATATTCCAGAAATCACGATGTAGGAGGCAAAACTGAATGGTTGCAGAATGAGCACAGAAACACCCAAATTCTCTCAGAGATTATACTGACACAGAATTGTTGAAGAAAATGTTTGAGAGGAGTCAATTGACAATTTATTGTTAAATATTTTTGTTGCTTGTAAAGCTGAAGTTTAAGAAACAGTATTTTCATAAAGTCACCTTCTGAATAGGGTTGTTTGTCCTTTAAAAATTGTGACATTTACCTTTATTTCTATTTTTGCATGTCATGATATGGGTAAGAATTATTGTTAGCCATTTATTTGCTGAAATTACATATGTTTATCATTCCTTTAAAATTGCATATGTGTAAGTATACATATACACGTATTATATCAATTTACTTTTTTTAAAAAAAAACACTGAATTTGACTTGTCTACTATGAACTCTATTGGTCCTTTTCTTTTTGTTGGATTCTTATTTGGACATTATGCTTGCAGCATCTCTCCTGACTCTGAGAAAAGCTTTGTTTGTTTGTTTATTATTTATTTATCATTTGAACCCAGAGTTTCACACATATCAGATCAGTGCTTTGTCACTGAGTCGTACCTCCAACCATCTTTTTCGTTACTAAATCTTATGAAATGTGGTCTCATTAAGTTGTCCAGGCTGGCCTTGAATTCACATATTAATTTCGGCAGACATTAGATGTTTTATCTTTTGCCTCAGCAACCTGAGTAGCTGGTGTTTTATTTTTGCTGCAATTTTCAACAGGCTTTATGGCTGTGTATTTCAGATTTAAATCTTTAATCTATCTTATCCTAGTGTGTGCTTGAATGTGAAAACCCAAGGCTGCTTATTCTAAACAGTCATTTCTACTTCTCACAGTGGTATATGGAGTCTTCACCGCATTCTACTTCATGCCTGCTTGTCTTCCCACAGCCACACCACATCTCCAGTGTGGCATGGTATTTCTTCTTCTGTGGATTATTGCTGTAAACCCTCACTTGCCACCTTAGTTTTGCTCTACTATTCCCAAGTCACTTTCTTAATGTGCAAGTGTGTTTGTACTGTGCACATCTCCCCGAAAACTCAGAAGTGAAAGCCAAATATATCACTCAACCCTCTCTCCTTGCTAACGTCCCTCAAAACCCTTGGGTGAGGAGTGCCACAGGAATCACCTGGAGATAACTACCGCCCATTCTGACAGTGAGCCTGTACACTCAGGATGCTCAGAAAACTTCTGTAACATCCTAAGACTACGGCTGCTTTTGGGAAAGATGGTCTGTTACAGCATTCTCCTGCCACCTCCTTTTCCCATGGGCATTCATGGTCAAGTTACGGAGCTGGACATGGGCAGGTGACAACAGACTTCTAGGTGACTCGGCCTTTTCAACAACCTAGCCTCCACCAGGCAACCTTCCCAAGAGTACCACCATGTCTGATCATATGAATCACTTAGTTTTTTCCAGTTGGCAGCTGAGGCATCTGAGACTGGAAAGGTAAGTGAAAGACATGGGCACAGGAAGAAGCTCTTGAGTCTGCTGACAGCTTCTTACCTCTATCTCTGTGCATGTGTTTGCCTCTGGGTTCTAGCTTCACCTCTTCTTCTACATTCGTCTATTAGTTCCCTGCAGCCTCCGCCACCCCCGTGGCCTCCACAGCCGGCTACAGTCACGATCTGATTCATCCTCGAGCCTGCACCCTGAACCCTGGGGTTATGTTTGAGACAAACCTTTATGTTTACGCTCTATCATGGTCGGCATTGTTTGTCCAAGTCACATTTCCAAATACAGTGACAAGCCCTTTCCTCCCCTGCTTCTGCTCCTAGGTTCTCCATTTCTGCAATGGAACCACCATCCACCAAATGACCTGGGTTAGAAATGATCTCCAACTCCTATTTCGGCCTGCCTCAACATCCGGTCAAGGTTTTGCACTCTCTCCTTCATCTCTGTCTCTTCCGGCAACACCCAGTTTCCTGTGCGGGTACCCTGAACCAACCTCCTTTGCCTCTCACCTGGGCATTGGGAACAAATGTCCAGTTATGTATCTCACTGCAGCCCAGGCTATCCCACAAAGGGCAAGCCACCACAGTGGCCCACAATATAGATCCTTCAGCCATTGCTGAGATCCTTTTCAGTATGATTCAGCCTTCACTAACCCTTATCCATCCTCTAGAATTCCGTACAGCCATCTATTTCCCCAGGAAAGCTCCTGTGACTCCCTTTAGCCCTGATGGGTCTAGCGGGACAAGCCGTCTCCTAACCACCCTCTCGACTTGCTGTTCCTCTTCACATCTGTCCTTCCTCCTACTGGCATCAGGCAAGCCCAATGGCTTGCATAGGCCTGGGAACTATGGGAAAAACGTGGCAAGGGTCAAAGGAGGCACTAAAGTCGATTCCAGACCTTTCTACTCCACTTCCGGACTTTCCTTCTGGGAGGAATGAAGGACATGGCCACCCAGTGGGCCTCCTGTGCATTTTCTAAGTTCTTACCCCCTAGTGCCCAGGTAACTTTCGAGATGCAAACACTAAACGCTAGGGAACACTTTAGCATACGGGGCTGCCCCCTCTGTCATGGCCTGTTATCTAGGTCTCACACAGACCGCGATCCACGGAGCCCCAGGACCCTGTGAATGGCGGAAGTGATCTCCCGGTTTCGCAGGCTGTAGATAAGGGGATATAGAAGCGGTGTGACATTGGTATAAACCAGCGCGAGTGTCCGATCCAGTCGCGGGGAGTAACTGGACTTGGGCCGCACATACATGAAGGTGGCACATCCGTAATGCAGGAAGGTCACAGCCAGGTGCGAGGCACAGGTAGACGCAGCCTTGCGCCTGCCTCCACCACCATGCAGGCGGCGCAGGGCAGAGGCAATGGCCCCGTACGAGGTCAGAATGAGCATTGAGGGCAGCAACAGCAGCACCAGGCAGGCTCCTAGCAAGGGCAGCTCATCTATGTAGCTCCGTGTGCAGGCCAGGTGCAGCAGTGCAGTGATGTCGCAGAAGAAATGCACCAGCAGGCGGGAACCACAGAAAGGCAAGTGGAAGACTGCCACTGTTAGCCCCACTGACACCGCTAGTCCCCCAAGGCAGCAAGCCAAGGCCAGCCGTGCACACAAACCGGGGGTCACTATAGATGCGTAGCGCAATGGGTGGCAGATGGCCACATAGCGGTCATAGGCCATGGCTGCCAACAAGAAGCACTCAGCCCCACCCAGGGCCACAAACATCTGCATCTGGACAGCGCAGCCCAGGAAAGAGATGGGGCTGCCCCTGCCGTGGCCAGGCATGCTCAGATCGGCTAGAGAGCGGGGCACCACCACCAGCGTGTAGCAGAGTTCGATGGCTGACAGCTGGCAAAGAAAGAGCAGCATGGGGGGTCTGGTGGGCACCGAGACCACAGCCACCAGGATGAGCAGGTTCCCACTCAAAGTCGCCAGGTGCACAGCCAGCAGCACCAGGAAGAGAAGGGGCCTCAGGTGTGGGAACTCGAAAAAGCCTTGAAGGAGAAAGCCGCAGGTTATGGTGTTATTGCCGGCACTGTCCATGCACTGGGGTCAGATGGCACCTGCGGGAGTGAATCAGAGAGGCAGGGTGAGCCAATGGGTGTGGCTTCCTGAAAGCCGAGAAAGGGTTACTTGGTAATCAAATCAGTGCACATCACTCCTGACCTCCACCCAGAGAATCAAGCCCTGGCCCCACTAGAGTCATTTCGTGTTTGATATGGTTATAAGTTTTAGACTTCAAAATTCTCTGAGGTAGAAAAACCTGCCTCTCCTCCCTGTTTCTCCGTCCTCTTTCTTAGCTAACAATGCTTTCTGAGGTATTCGTAGAGCCAGAGTGACCCAGCATGTATGAGGGTCTCATAGACCTTCTCAAGTAACTTCTTTCGTGAAAATAATTAATTAATTAGTAAATTAATTATTTTCCAGACCAATCATAGTTTTCCCTGTCTCCCCCCATTCCTCCTAGTTCCTCTCCCCCTCCCCCACTCACTCCTCCTGTGTCTACATCAGCCAGCCACGGCATATTAAGTTGCTTTAAGACTAGATACCTCCTCTCCTATTAAGGCTGGATGAGGCAACCCAGTAGGAGGAAAGGGTCCCCAAAACAGGTATCAGAGTCAGAGACAGTCTTTCCTCCCACTATTAGGAGTCCCATTAGAAGACCAAGCTACATAACTGTAACATAGATACATGCAGAGGGCTTCTGTCAGTCTCATACAGGCGTCCTGGCTGTCAGCTGAGTCTCTGGGAGCTGCCAGGAGCCCAGGCTAGCACCTTTTTCTTTTTAAAGTGAAAACAGGGATGGGGTTGGAGCTGGGTCTAACAAACCAATGAGAAAACAAACAAACAAACAAACAAAAAACCCTAAATCCCTGAGACTGAATCTGACACTCCCTATAACCCATATGCTGTTCTGAAATGAGGTCACTGGAGTCAATCAGACAATCTATATTAATTTAACCTTCATAGAGACCCAGATCTGTGGTACATGCTGGGGCAGACACTTGGGCGGCAAGGAAGCTCTGTAGGAGGGCCTTGTTGGATTTGTCAGGATCCAAATGCACCTGACACTGTGATTAATACTCTGTCAACACGGGGAACGGTGCTGTGTGTCTGTGCTGGCTCCGCTCGCAAAGTGAGCAGTCCTCTCCATCTGTCACTAGACCCCTGTTTCTCGCTACTGGTGACGCATCTGTAGGCAACAGCTGGGAAACAGTGTCAGCGCATAGGTCTGCTATGCTGCTGAGACTCTCCTGAGAGGAGCCTGTGTGGGGTAGAAAGAAGGCCCTGTGGCCTGCAGGAGGATGTTTGACTTTCCAACAGGTGTCAGCAAAATCTATTTTAGAGTTTCTTTAAGTCTTTAAGAATTTAATCCCAGACTCCGCCATGCCTTCAATGCTCTAATCAACAGGGACCCTGTAATTTGTTCACAGTTCCCACGGCGCAGTGAAGGAGCCGCAAAGCCGGGTGAAAACAGCAACACATGGCTGCGTGAAAGAACAGTAAGCCCTGCGGAGGCCTTGGCTTTTGCTGTTGAATTCTCTTTTTGGAGACTTTTGATTTATCACCATCATCCTGTGCTCTTTCCTGTAGTGTCCGAAGGGAGCTTTTGCTAACACACATTCTATTCTACTAATGGAGGAAGAGGTGATGGGGTAGGAGTAGGTTTAAGGGAGGTAGATTCATTTACCATGGTGTTTAAACTCCCCCCTCCACTTTTGGGGGACATTTTGTCACCCATTGAACAAATTTAGCCAACCTGAGTCGTGTGCCTGTTCTCAGCCTGGTGTTGTAGCATTAGGAGTGAAGTTCACAGAGACAGAATTGGTGTCTTGAGGTTTCAGGCAGATCGAACTTCTGGAGTGGCCAGGACAGAGACAGCTGTCGAGCTGCCCCTGCTGGCCTCCTTATCATTGCCTTTCATCTCTTTAGAGAAGCCAGTGGGATGGGTTCTGGAAGGAGAGACAGATACATTCTGTTTTAATTTCCTTCACTTTCATGATGGAAGCCAGGCAGAGATGACAAGAAGCCCTGGATGATGGCCCTGGATCTAGTTGTTCAGGAATAATCTTGTTTTCAAAGTGAGGCTGCATAAAGCAAGCCAGATGGGACAACTCACTGAACATGACCAAAGGGTTATATCTGCTTTGTGTAGCTCTTCACAAAGAATTGTTACAAACTCTAGGAATGTAAGCTAGGTCTATGAAAACGCAAAGATCAGCTGGGCATAGTAACTCACAACGTCAGACTCTGCACTGAGAGTCAGAGGTAGGCAAAGGTCTGGTGCTTCAAATCTTGCTTCTTCTTAGCAAAAGAAGCTGGAGGAAGAGAGAAAAGTTGCCTGGACCACACTTCCTTGTAAAAGCCACAGTGCTTGGTTGCCAGGATGTATTGGGTGGGACACAATTGTCTGTAACTCTGATTCCAAGGGATCTAATGTCCTCTTCTGGTCTCTGCAGGCACCAAGCATGCATATGGTACACATACATATACCCATATATATGGATATATATAAAACTCATATATTAAAAACTCTAAGAATAAAATAAAAGTCAATAAATCTTTAAAAATTTCTTCAAACAGTATCAATAATAATAATAATAATAATAATAATACAGTAATATAACACTCAACAGAAATGTACTGTAGTAGCCTTATTGAGGCAGCCAGATTGTGTTCCCAATAGAGAGAGGCCTGGGTAGAACGGTGTCTCCTTGGGGGAGGCTTCCAAGTAAAGAAGCAAAAAACAACAGAAATATAACATCGTTAAACCAGTGACTTGGGCACATGCAGCAAAAACTGGCTGCCCTCTCTGGTGAGGCTTCCAAGCAAAGGAAAAACAGCTTTAGACAAATCCAAGGTCATCAAATCAGGCACTTGAAACACCCAGCCGAAAACAGCTGGGGAAGCTGAGTCAGTCAGCAGGAGTTCCTGATTGAGCGTTCTCTCCTTGGATGAGCTTCCCAAGGCTGAACGTGGGCTTCTCTTTCCCTCTCTAGGCACCTTTATATCATGTGATAAACAGTAGCAACCTCTGGTGGAGACAAGTCCTTTAGGTATTTTCAAGGATCTAGTAATTTTATTCTTGAACTATTTTTACTGTTTTCCTCCTTCGGTGTCACAGATGAGGGACCTTGAAGGACACACTGAGACATGCATGCTTGTGGATCCGAAATGGGATAAGGGGAGTCCTTCCTGAGCTAGCTTATCAGTGAGCTCAAAGAATACACTATCTATCTATCTATCTATCTATCTATCTATCTATCTATCTATCTATCTATCTATCTATCTATCTTGCATATCACAACACTATGTAACCTTCCTCATTTAAATGTTCCCTCAAATCACACCCCAAACAAGAGGTACATACAGCCCCTTTCTGTGGCTTCCTGCAAACTACAAATGACCCCCAGTCACCCAAGTGTTCCTGTCCTCAGATTTTTCCTTCACTGACATTTCTCTTGAGGACAGCGGATGTGAGCAATAACGCAGATAATTTAAGATAGCAAGTCTAAAAATAATTTCTCTTTAGTTTTGACATTCATCGCTGCTCTTGTTATTGTTCTGGCAGATTCTTGCTTCTAATTGTGTGAGGCTCCATGAAGCACCCACGGAGTCACGGCTGGCTGGTGGCCCAGGACGTCTGGATGTGGTTGGAAGGTTTTCTGGGCTAGAGATTCAGACCTTGGATTTAGTTTTGTTGGGCAGAGTGATAAAAATTAGACATTACTATGATTTTTCCTCATTGGCCATTTCAATAACCAATCAAAGCACTTCTAAACATGGTCGTAGAATGGTGAGAAGGGGAGACAGACAGGTCAGACTCCTTCAACCCTTGAAAGTTCCATACATGCTAAACTGGAGATTAAAGGCCAAATGGTAGAGCTAGATTCAGGCTATAGAAAGCCCCATGTTAAGTAAGAACGGCTACCTGGAGCCTCAGCAATGTCTGTGGGCAGAATTGGACTGGAACCAAGTCTCACTACTCTTAATAAAATTGCCTTCCAGTTTAAACTTAAGCTTACAAAGGAGTAAGCAAGAAAGGCCACAGCAGAAGTCATTGCTGAAAACAGGTCAATTTAGAAAGTCACAAATAAATTTGGATATCCTGACTGCACTGGGTCTCTAGTCTATGACTTTTTATAAACGATAGTGAAATAATTTGCTTAGTGTTTTTTTTTAAGGGAATAGCATATTCAAAAGATGGCCAATCCTTTTTTTTCCTTAATTCTTACTGAAAGACAAAGAACACTCACAGTTTAAAATTGCTGTGCTGTTTTCTGGGTGCCTGAATTGGAGAGGAGGGGGCAAGTGAGCTAACTCTGCCACCACTGTGGAAGGACGATGAAGAAAGAACAATTTGTTGAGGAATCCATAGAGAATGTGAAGAAGCTTCTAGAGCAGACCTAGCAAACAGTAACTACAGGAACACTGCGGGTAGTTTCACATCTATGCTTTATAATTTGGAAGGCCTCGGTCTCATTATTTGGAAGTTTCCAGAATGGACTTGGCACACAGTAGCACACAGGAACATTGGAGTTATACTCACGCTTATGCTTTGTTATTTGGAAGGCTTAGGTTGATTATTCCCTTAGCATTCCTCTTCCTGTCTTGGAAATTTCAGCCTTTGACTGGTCCATTTCAAGTCCCTTGGCGGTGCGCCTGCTATCTCCCCGAGGTCTCAATGCGCACTGTGGGCAAGGTGGGTGCACATGTATGTAGCTGTAGATAAGTCTGTTTGTATTATCTATCTTTACCATCTATCTACCTGTCTATCGTTTACATTACCTATTTGTATTATGCGTGTATCTATACTATCTAACTTCCTCCCCTTTCCTACCTCCCTCTCTCCTTCCCTCCCTTCCTTCCTTCCTTCCTTCCTTCCTTCCTTCCTTCCTTCCTTCCTTCTTTCCTTTCTCTATCCCTCCCTCATTTTTTTCCCTCTTTCTTTCTAGCTTGCCTCTACCTATCTCATTATCTCTATCTTACCATTTCTCTCTTTTTTGCAATTATCTTTATGCAGATAAATATATATATATTTCTGAGTTCAGATCTCAACTCGACCACTTGTCAGCTCTATTACTTTTGGGTAAGAGACTCAATTTCCCCGATGCTTCATCTCTTTACATGAAAATGGAGGTGATGACGCTGAATACCTAGTGTTGTTATAAATACTAGGGATAGTATAAGGAAAACCCACAAAGAAAATAACTCATCATATTGAAATGTAACTTTAGCTTCTACATAAACATGTCAGCCCTTCGGCTCCACCTGAATAGAGACTGTAATGACTCTTTTCCCTACTCAAACAGACCTTCACCTTGGACCACGTCAGGTGCCTGGGAATGAATTAATTTTATACGTTTACATTATTGTATATTTCAGGTAAGCATTGTTTGAGAAGCGAAGTCCCTTGAATGAAAACTTATCGTGTTGGTACTTTCCGCTCACACAAACATTTTTTCAGTGGTTTCCTCCCACCAGTCTGGCAGGTTATTTACTTAGGGGCTGTGAAATCACCTCTGGATTTAGTGATTACATTGTGTACTCTCTTTCTCCGCCCCCTCCCCAGTTACTTATGATCTCAGCTTTGATTCCTGAGAGATGTGCTATTTGCCTATGTATCAGTTTTCTCCAGTAGGTCTGTTTCTTTTACAAGATAAAGCAGCTTGCTAAATCCTTCCTGACTGAGTGTGACATGACACCTTGTCAAAGGCTTTTGTGAGACTAGGTATAAGAACTCTTATTAGTTTCTCGGTGTCGTGTTTATTCCCTAAAAGCATTGAAGTGAATTAGCAGAGACCATTTTCTTTACACAGACATTCTTGCTTTCCCACCATTGCATTCTCTGAAACATTTAAGGATCCTACATTTTATACAGATGAGATGATCTTGACAGTTTCTATGGCTACCCATGAGCTCTTCTTAGCATGGTAGCCACATGGCTGACCTTTCTCCAGCTCTGGGTCAACATGCTACCAGAGGCTTTGAACTTTGACTAACGTTTCCCAGACTGCATGCTTCTTGATTAGTCAGGGAGACTATTCCCAACAGCAATGTGTGCGTACTTTAGAGCAGTCTGGATAATTGCCATGCTTTTCTCTCCTTTCTCCAGAAATCAGTAGTGTGGGATTAGGACTCTCAGAAGAGGATGTTTTCCAGGCCTCCTGTTCTCTCATATTTTCAATTGGGTAGGAACTTTGAACCATGAGAATCTAGGAGTCCTACTGATTGTAGAGCTGGCTCTTTGCCTTTGATGTGTTGAAAGATATTCTCTCCCTGAATGGAACAGGAGCCGTTTTAATGAATGTCTCTAACACAGGCTTCCTCCAGAGGCAGATAGATAAGCTTCAAAAATGAGCCCTTTAATGTTCCACATAAAAACCGTCTGGTGCGGAGACTGCCCCAGTTCTGGCACAGTGAAGGTCAGCTCTATCACGGAAATGAGTGATCGCTGTGTTGTTAAATGTTGAAAAGGACCCTAGGTCCAGGGATCGCTTGCTTTATTTGGAAAATATTTGCTCTGTAAATAAAACTTGCTTGTTTTCAAAATTTATTTTTAAATCAATTACTGTTTTCTAGGATGGTGATTTTTAGCAGGCTTGAACAAACTTTTAATTTAGAAACTACTTCAATCTACAGGACGGCAAGAAGGCTACCTTGGAAAGCTGAAAGGCTCTCCCTCTAAATGATGGTTCCCTGTTCCTTGCTGGCCATAGAGTTGGAACTAAGGGATGAGAAGCATTAGACATACGAAGGGAGAAACCAAGGCTATTTCAGTTTTGCTAGGGCATTTGCATAATTCACTGAGATGAAAACAAACACAAAAAGTCAGTCCTTGTAGGAAAAAAAGTATTTCTCTCTGGGATGAGCCATCTTTCTAGGGAAAGTTGTTTCACTGTCCCTGGAATCACTGTCCCTGGATGTTTTGTGAACATGAACATCATCACGTTCTCCTCCCCTACTATCCAGTTACCTACTTCCTTTCTGTCCAAATTAGAACCCCACGATTGCCAGAAGACAGCTAATGATTACATTAAATGAGATCAATGCATGTTATTCAGTCTGTTGGAGGCCAGACTTGAACAGGGACCTACATTCTCTGTAATGGAATAGTGTCTGGTTTTGTGGTACAGGGGCAGGGGTGCTGAGGATTTCATTTCAAAACAGGAGGGATAAAGGAGTCTTTCCTTTCTTGGTACTGTCAGTGGTCAAGTTTTGACCTCCATAAAGCTGAGCAATGATCTTAGACCTGGACATCTTGAATACTCTCTATTCTGCCTCTAAAAAAAATGAAGGCTGATCCTTTTTTTGTATTCTTACAAATTACCTTATTGGAACCTCTCATCATGGGGTTCACACAGGGACACAAAATTTCCTACTCGTAGATGGGAAGCAGAGATAAAAAGACAACATTTAGACAAAATATCTAAAGAAAAATAGAAGCAAGCTACACAGTCGAGGCATCCATAGTTGCCTCGTATTGTACTTTAGTGTACGAAAACTTAAGGGCTTTGTAGGCGAGAGCACACTGCACATGCGTGCTAGGTAATGTACTGAGAAGAGAGGCACCAGATCCAGCAGAGGGAAGATGAAGGTGACATGATGAACACTTGCCTCACCAGAGTTATCTCTTAGGGTAGATCCAGACAGAAGGCATTTCATTTCCTTATTCCTATGGACTCTGCTCTCGGTGTGTCTTTCTCTCTATTTGCCTCTGGATTCCCATCACCAGGCTTCTTCTTACCTGGGTTTGGAGATGGATGGTGTAGGATTGCAGAGGTGATTCAGGTCATGGTCTCTAGAGGTTGACAAGATCCCTGGTAAAATGGAGAGCAATGGTTGTTGTGCGTAGGTGTGCAAGAGAAAGGGAGAGGTTAAAGGAGACAGGTAAGAGATGGTCACACTGGTGGGAATGGAGAAATGAGAAGTGGAGAGACAGAGCAAACACAGATGGGGGGATTGCCGCAGGAGTTCCTGAGGAATTGTGTCTGGTTGGAGCTATACTCTTAGCTTGCTTTATGTCCCTGGAGAGGTGAGGTGGTGGGGAAAAAGGAGTACACTAGTCCATTCCAAGGGGAAGCCTGGAGCAAAAACATCCTGTGGTTAATTATCCCCACAAAGTCCCTTCTCAAGGTTGGAGGCCAGGGTGGAGCTTGGCAAGGGTTCAGCTCTACAGTTGTCCAGAGAGAAATGACTTCCTATTTTGAGCTGCCCATCTGCCCAGAGCGTGGTCCTTTTCTTCGGCACCACACTTTCCCTAGGGTGTTTCTTACTTCTCTATTGTCGTGGCGATTTCTGTCTGTACATGCCGATTCAGGCAGCAGTTCATACCACACAGTCGAACATCAGTCACTGGGGAGGTCTAAGGTATCTTCATGTGCTGGTAGCTACAACAATGAGAGGAACACTCGGATATCTGAATGAGTCTTCTAGCTCTCACACATGTTAAGGGGCCCCAGAAAATGGCCATAATAATCCTATACTAACCGTTTTTTTTTTTTTAAAAAAAAACTCTGTTGTTAGTGAGACAGTTAAGAAAGGGTAAATTTGGGAGCCGAATACATGCTCTTGATGGCTTGTTCATTATCTTGTTTGGCCATATGTGCACCAGAATCATAGGACTTAAGAGTTGATTGCTTTTAATTAATTTACTCAGTCTCTTATTAATTAAGCTAGCAAATGTTTGTTGAAGGATAGTATATGCAAGTATTGACCTAATAACTGGTATATAGGTTTATAGGTCAAATAGCAAAATAAACAAGCATTCTTGTCTGTGTAAAACTCACAGTTTAGAAAAAAAATAGACAGCAATTAAGTTAAGGCAATCGTATGCTGTATTAGAAACTGATAAATCCGGCAGAAAAAAATAAAAGGGGAAAGAGAATGTGAGGAATGTAATTTTAAAGAGGCTGTGGTGGAAGATGGTGTCTGGTATGGAGCTTGAAGGAGGAAGTGAACTGCGCGGGTATGTGGGGACGGTATGACCAGCAGGAGAAAGGCCTCTCCAGCAGCCCTATAGTGGAGAACAGGCCTGGCATGCTATGGCTCTGTGATCAAACGAGTGTTGTGGCATGAACTGAGGTCAGGAGAGTAACACATGAGGACCAGAGGGTGGTGAGTGGCCAGTAGAAAGCACCTTGTGAATGACGGGGCAGGGGGGGGCTTGATTTTTTGTTTCATTTGAAGATTGAGGGAAATATTCAAGTTTCCTGTTGGATACTGTGTTGAGAGCAGAGTATACTGTAGGCTGGGGAAGAACTCAGAGAGGGTAGGAGATTTTATTACAGCTATCTGGGAAGGAAAATGGCTTGGATCAGATTAGCAGCAGAAATGATGAAAAATTGTTGGATTAGGATATGTTTTAAATGCAGAGCAATCAGAATTTCCTGATGGGTTGGATATGGGGTGGGGGGGGGAAAGAAGGAATAGAGTGACTTTTTAATTAATTAATTACTCAATTAATAAATTTTGCTAAAGCAACAGGGAAGATAGAAGTGTGCTAAGCTGATAACAGGAAGCTTCATATGATCAAAGGTTTAGAGGCACAATCAGAAGTATAAGTCAGGACATGCTTCCTTTGAGAGCCCCACCAGACAACCAGTATGTCAGTCTGCTGGCAGTTTGACATACACCCTGCATCTCATGAGAGAGGTATAAGTTTGGTCACCAGTTATTCTCGTTAAACTGCGTGAGATCACTCTGGGAATGAATATAGTCACAGAAAGGAAAATATCCCAAGTGTGAGCGAGCCCTGGTACGCTCAAATGTTAGTTTACGTGGTCAAGAAGAAGGCAAACTAGGAGACTGAGTAGGAGTCTATGGGCCAGGTTTTATCTGGTTTGTTGTCTTCTATCTAACTCCCAGTTTTCACGTTTTGCATCATTGCAAAGTATAGATGGAAATCATTCTACGTTACATCAGCATGACTTCTCTCTTGGCTAGCAACAACGGCTTCAGTCCTTACACAACGAGTATGCCAAGGTCGTGCATAGGACTGGGTGACAGTGTGTGAAAGCATCACCCCCTTTACCCAGTCGAAGTGAGGGCAGTCCGTGAATCCCTTGATGGAGAAACACTGAAAACAAGACACTGCCTTCTAAAATTCCTGGTCCTTATGCCAAAATTTGCCAATATTTTGGCTACGTGTACTTTACGTGTTACTTCTTTTGTATATGTATTTGTGTTTATGTGTGCATGCGGAAGCCTGAGATTGATTTTGGGTATCTTTCTTAATTGCTCATTTAATTTTTGGAGACAGGGACTCCCAGTGAGAGTCTCGACTAGGTTAGACTGGCAGGTCAGTTGACTCCAGGGATCTCTTTGCTTCTGTTTCTCGAGTATTAGGACTTAAAGCGCCACCTAGCTTTTCATGTGTGTGCTGGGGACCAGAACTTAGGTCCTCATGTTTGGACAGCAATAATTTTAGCCTGTGAGCCACTTCCTTGGGCCCTACATTTAACTCTTATGCCCTGATTCTAACCACTAAAATAAAAGGATAATGATTTGTGTCTAATGTTTCTAGATTTTAAAAGGATCTTGTTTATGTGAACACTTTGTAAACTTAAAACATCACACAAATCTCATAGTTGCTGCCATAGCGCGCAGCCATCATCAAATACACCATCATGTATTTCCCAGCCTAGAACTCCCTCTAGCCACTCATCCCAGGCACTACATTTCAGAAGCTGGTGTGCTCTATTCTCATTCTTTCTCTCCACACAGTTTCCTGTAAGGTGAGAAGCAAGTGGCCTGGGACACAGGCTGCACGAGCTTCCCTGGTGGTTAGAAGCCACAGATCTAATAATGATTTCATTCACAAGCAGCAATGCGGCTATGCTTTAGAATCTTAGAAATCAAGCCAAGTGAATCTTGGGCGGAATATCCGGGATGTGTCAAGTCTTGAGCTAAAGTGAAGTTTACCAGCGACAGGAGTTTGGGGTTTTCTACACAAGGTTTTATTTGGCTGTCGGCTGACTTCTTTGGAAGACTATGTCAACAGATGCAGTTCCCTTCCTGGGCCCTGGCGGTGCTGCCATCCCTCTTTATGGGACTGCTGTGGCTTTTCTCAGACAGGCAGGCTTGTGAGATCTGTGTTTGCACAGAGGCTGGAGATACATACGGCATCATTTTCACATCCATCAGCCATTTGTCACCAGATTGCATGTGGCTTGCTGGACCCTGCGTCTGTGGACGAGGAGGATTTGCTTTCTGATGAGCTGCGAGCCAACAAGAAGCTCCTTTTTTTCTGGAGACATACAATTCTAAAGAACTATAGGGATATGGGTGTTAGGAGAAACCCAGCAGGACAAGCCTAGGTTATCAAAAATAAGGACATCAATGAGACAGTGAAACATCACCTTGGAGATTACTGTTAAAACTTTAAGGGATTGTGGTGGTTTGAATGAGAAACGACCCCCCAAAGAGGCGGTCATGGTTATTGAACACTTAGTTCCCAGGAGGAGCTGCTGTCTGGGAGGTAGAGGTGGTGCAGCCTTTCAGGATGAAGTGTGTCACTAGGGGTGGGCGTTGAGATTAAAGGCCTGGCAACACTTCCGGTTCACTCTCTGCTTTCTGTTTGTGACAAAGGCTGTGAGCTATCAGCTTCCTGCTCCTGCCATCAGACCTGCAGCTCGCTGTTATCCCTGCTGCCAGCATGAGCTCGTATTCCTCTGGAACTGTCAAGTGAAATCAGCTCTGCCCTAAGTTGCGTTGGTGATGATGTTTTATCATAGAACAAACAAGTAATTAATGTAAGGATTCTCGAAGAATTCTAACAGATACAGTTCTGTAATTTATGAGGAGGGAAAACTACAAGCAAACAGATACTGAATGAAAATAGCCACAGTGGAGATTAAAAATAACAAATACTGTTTGAAAGTATTTGTGGCTACAGTAAATACATCTGAAAATAAAAAGCTGGTTTGCACAAAAAGAAATAGAGGAGTTGAATACAGTAATGACTACAAATGGCGTTTGTCCTCACTACTTCCAATGTAAAGAAGTTTTACAAGAAGATTTTATCAGCATTTCAAGGAACACATAAGCCCTAAATAATGCAAATGCTATTCCAGAAAAAAAAAGAAAAGAAAAAAATGTTCAACTTGTTTACTGCTTTTTACATAAATTAGACTTGAGTCATTCTTTCAAGTTTGTTATACAAAAACATTTACTGCTTTTAATAATAAAAAATTAAAAGCATTAGTTAAACAAATCCAGTGTTTCTAAAGTTTAATTACAAAGCATATTTGTTTTAGCATGTGGTTATTTTGCCTGTGTGCTTGCCCATTCACAGCATGTGTACCAGGTGTCTGTGTAAGCCAGAAGAGGGCGTTGAGTCCCTTGGAACTGGAGTTAGAGGTGGTTGTGATCAGTCCCGTGGGTGTGGTGAGAGCACAAAGGTCCTCGCATTTACAGGTAACGCTAGGGAAGCTGGGAATGTTAAACAGGCAGGATTGCCTTTTCAAAGAAAAAGATGTATCCCGCAGCAGAGGGGAAGAAGAGTTGCTGGAGGCAGGGAGACTGAGGACACCAGCAGAACAGTCCACAGAATCTTCTAAGCAAGCCTTATAGGGCTCGCGGAGACTGAAGTGGCAACCCACAAGCCTGCATGGGTCTGCACTAGGTTGTCTGCATATGTGCTATGGCTATTAGCTTAGTGTTTACATGGAACTCCTAACAGTGGGAATGAGGGTGTCTTTTACTCTTTCATCTGCTTTTGGGACCCTTCTTCTCCTACTGAGTTGCTTCACCCAGCCTCGATATGAGGGTTTGTGCCACTCTTATTGTATCTTGTTATGCCATGTACAGTGGCTATCCATGGGAGGACTGCTCTTTCTAAAGGGTAACAGGAGTAGGGAATCTGGGGAGAATGGCAATAGGGGGATTGGGAAGAGTAACGGGAAGGGAAATTGTAACTGGTCTGGATGTATTGAAAACAAGCAACCCCCCCAAAATAACAATAACAAAAAGAAAAGAAAGAAAGAAAAAGATGTATAATTTGATTTTTCCACCTAGAACGCTGGGATGAAGGTGGTTAATAATCTGTTGATCTGTACTATCTGTAGGGCTGGCCCATACCAAGTTCTAACAACCAGGACGAGAAGTAGCTAAGAGTTTAGGTGACCCTTGTGTTATCTATACGGCCAGGGACTTCCCCAAGCTCCCACAGCCAGAACCAGAGGTGTCTAATAGCCCAAACGACCTCTATGTTACCTGTATGACTGAGATCACACCAGATCTTTCGCTAGGCCCTTAAAAATAACACATGCAGTCTGTCTCTAGAATCCATCTTCATGGAAGAAGTGACATGTACTCTTAATAGAGTTTTGATATAATTGTGTTTCTTTGAGCACAGGAGAGTGTGTACATCAGGAAACTTTTTTCCAAATTGTGCTGTAGTCAAATATACCTAAAATAAACTGTTCAGAGTCTCCGCTAGCAGTTTGAACCAACACCGGCTGACTAAGTCATGTTGAACTGAATTTCCTTCTTACCTTTGCAAGGATTGTTACTTTGTCATCATGGCATTTGCAGAGATCCCAACATGAGTCTTGGGAATTGAACCTGGGTCCTCTGGAAGAGCAACCAGTGCTCATAACTGTGGATCCATCTCTCTATCCTCCAGTGTTTGTTAAACAACAACAATAACACACACACACACACACACACACACACACACCACTTATCTCTTTTCCCAGAAATACAGGGATGGCTCAGCTTCAGAAACTTCATTAATTCATGAATATATTTCTAGACTAAAGAGAATTAGAGTCATTTGACATACATGAAAGAAATAAAGAGAGCACCTAAAAAGATAGAAATATAAACTTTTCAACCTCATAAAACATAGGTCTAAACTCTAAAACAAATATCACATGAGTAAATCTGGGCCACCCCTGTTAAGATCAGAGATGAACATGTGAGCAGACTGTGTAAATAACATTTATTGATGCAGTATTTAAAGCCCTAGTCATCATAATAATTAAAGAAAATAATAATTGACATAGAAAATGCATTGCAATTACTTGGTGATGACACAATTTATATTTTGAATGCCTTAGGATGAATGACATATTAGTCTCACTGGGTGTAAAACCACATTTAAAGGCAGGCTGTATGTTCAACAGTAAGGCCAATACAAAATGAACTCAATTTTATTTTTGTAGAGCTTTTGTCTACAAAAAGTTTTTTCTGCTATGTTTGGACATATTTTTGTCTTGTAGACTATGTTTTAGATTTTTATGTTTTTATGATTTGGGGTATTTTTTGTGTTCATTTCTTGAGTTATTCTTTTAATTTTTTTGTTTTCTAAAGACAGGAAAAAAGAAAGTTCGTGAAGTTGGAGGCTAGGGAGGGTGATGAGAACTAGGGGAGGGAAAACTGATCAAAATATTGTTTATAAAAACTTGTTAAATATTAATAAAAATGAAATCTCTAAGTTGACTTCCATAGTGGTTGTGTTAGTTTACATTCCTCCCAACAGTATATAAGATCCTCTCTGTTTGTATTCTTGCTACTGTTTGCCATTTCTTCTTTTCTATGACCACCATCCTGACCGAGATAAGATGGAATCACAGTTCATTTTTGATTTATATTTCTCCAATGGTTTATGGGGCAAACATTATTTTTTTCATGTTTATCCTCACTTACTTAATTTTTTGAGTATTATGTGTTCACTTCATTGGCCAAATTGTTGATTGGATTGCTTGCTTTCTTATTCTTTGTTTCTTGAGTTCTTTATTCTAGATTTTAATCCTATGTCAGATGTACATCTTTAGTTGAAAGACTTTGAAATAAAGTCATCTTATTTCACCTACTAAAGTCATATTATTTCAATCACAAATAATTTAACACACCTGCTTGTTTGATATCAAGGTACTATGTTGTCTTCATTAATGCTTCATTGCACTGATGACACCATGGAAAGACACTGTTACTGAGACAACTCTGATAAAGAAAAACATTGAATTGGGTACTTACTTACAGTTTCAGAGGTCTAGTCCATCATTATGACGGCAGAGAGCAGCCAGTAGACGGGTGCTGGAGAAGTAGTTGAGAACTCTATATTCTGATCCTCAGGCAGCAGGAGAGGTGGGGAATGTCTCAATCCTTCAGGTAGAATATTAATTTCAAGCTGTTTAATGTTTCCAAACTGTCTTTGGAAGAGGTATTCTATGACCCAATACATTTAAAATGACAACTTAAGCATTTTTTAAATATCGATCGCACATTCTATTTGAGTGTTAGTGTATATAAATGGACATATGTGTTTTGTAGGGATTTGTATATAGTGTGTCCCACCAAAAGGCTCATGGGGTGGGGATTTAGCTTCCAGCTAGTGGTTATATTTGGGAGTTTGGACTTAAATGGAGAAAGTAGGTCACTGAGGGTGGACTCATGGGCATATCTTGTCTCTGACACCTTACTGCTCATGTATCTTTCCTGTCTCTCTTGAGATAGGAACCTCTTTCACCATAGACTCCCTTCACTATGATGTTCTCCTCAAGTACATGGACTCCAGTAACCCTCTGAAGCCATGAATTAAAGTAAGTAACTCCTCACTCGAAGTTGTTCTTGAGTATTTTGGTCACAACAACTAGAAAACATCATTTTATATGTTTTAGAATATATATATTAATGTATTATATGCATATGATATATATAATAATGCACATTTTATCTCTTTTACTTGTTTGTCTGTTTCTAAATGCAGTAAGTATCTATTAATATCTAAGATAGCTAGCATTTCCTAGCACAGAGGAATCATGGTAAGGGATTTAGGTTTTGTATTAAGAATATGAAGAACTACAGAAATGTTTTCAGCCAGGAGAGAAGTGACAAGCTATCAAGATTCACTGAGTATAGTTTTAAGATGAATGAAATCACGGAGAAAATTGATGGTTCAAAGTGGTGTAGTGTGGTCCTTAGTGGGATGCAAATGACACATATGGGTAGAAGAACGAAGAAAGAAAATCTTCTCTTTCGGTAGATAACAGAATGTTATGGCAGAGGGTGTGGAAGAAGGCAAACCTAAGAAATTTGAGGCCAGTAAGAGTGGAATTATGCATAGCAAGGGCAGAGTGAACTAGAAAGGGTGCTCATCTCACAATGCGCCCAGTTCTCCTTGGGGTGTTCAGGTGATTCTGTGCAAAAGGTTTGAGGAAGAAGGGTTGTGGCTGGGAACATTGTCTTAGGAAACACAGCTACGTTCCAGGGAGAAGGAGGCTGATATGCAGTCTGTGCAGACCTTAGAGACTATTGTGGAGAGAGTACGGAAACAGAACCCAGTTTCTAGTTCTTTGCTGCTGTTCTTTTAGAACTTATTTCCAAATTAAGTTGGCTATATATATCAGAGATTTAGGGGCAATAAAATGCTTATCACAATTGATGCTAAGGAAGTCCGATTAGCTGATATTTGCTGTAAGGTTGCTTTGCAAATTGTAATAGGCTGGGGTTTGAAGAGATGAGTCAGTTGATAGCAGTTGCTGATCTTGCAGAGAGCCTGGGGTTGGTTCCCAGCACCCACATTATCGCTCATAACCATCTTTAGTTTTAAGAGATCTGATAACCTCATAGGGCTTATGCAGGCTTCAGGTATGCATGAGGTAGACATGCATACATACAGGCAAAACACACACACAAAATAAAAATAAATAAATCTTAAAAATGTTAAAGGACTAACCCACCTTTAGGTCCACTGTAAATTGTGATTTGATGGAGACAGAAAAATAAAATGTAAACTCCAGGCTCAGAGATAGGCTCCAGAGCAAAATGGCAGGGAATGACGGTCACTGTGGTTCAGGTCTACATACATGTCAGGATGTCCAGAATTATTGATGGCTACTATAAGAGAAGTAAGAATTTATAACAACGGGTCCTGGGTAAAATAATTAGGGACCAGTTTATTAAAAAGTTGAAGCCTGAATGAACAAAGCACAGGACATGAGGTAAGATACCCAATAGTAGGTTCAGGGTAGTCAATAAGGACATTTACTCCTGAAGCTGGTCTTATCTAGAACAGAGGCAAAGGCAGTCTTGATGATATTAGGCAGGTAGCCTAATGAGAAAACTTGGTTTCAGAGTTGGAATATCCTTAAGTAATAAAAATACAATAATTGCAGTCAATATTAATATTCTGTGCCAAGAACAGTTCATTATTCTTTAATTATGATAAGGAAATAATTTAGTTTTCTGACGATCCCATTAATATTACTTTTGTTGTTATTGATGTTATTATTTATCTCCCCTGATGCGGGAGAATTGTCTGTATTCTGTCAATCATATTTTAATAAAACGCTGATTGGCCAGGCAGGCAGTATAGGCGGGAAAACCAGACAGGAAGTAGAGGTGATGCAATGAGAACAAAAGAATTCTGGGAAGCAGCGAGGTTCCTCAGCCACTCCTGCGCAGACCACCGTAGAGGCAACATGTAAGCTGTCACACTGAGAAAGGTACTGAACCCATGTGGCTAACATAGATAAGGATAATGGGGTAATATGTGTCATAAGAACTAATCAGTAGACTGACCTAATGGGCCAATCAGTTTTATAACTAACAGAGATCTCTGTGTGATTGATTTTCTCTGGGACTTGCCGACTGTGGGATACTGGGCGGGACAGAAACCCCAACAAGCCGGCCCCTCATGTTATACTCCCCTTTCTGACTTTTTTGAGACAAAGTCTAACTCTTGTGGTTCAATCTGTCTCAGTCCCTAGCAATTCTGCTCCAGTCTGTCATGTGCTGGAATTACAGGCACTACTGGGTTTTCATTAACATTTTACATGTGGTGAAACTAAAGCCTAATTAGAAAGTTCAACTAGTAAGCAATAGAGACAGGCTCCATAGGCCTTGGGAATGGCTTCAGAATCAAGCCTCTTCAAGCCTGTTTGCTGCAACAGGACGTTGTGGATGTTACAACCCAGATCCCTTTATACCACGGAACAGCCACTTGCAATCCCTGGGTGGTAATCCCAAAACAAAAGACATCTTGTTTTTTAATTTACAGGACTCACTGACATGGAGGTGATATAAACCAGTGAAATAAGACAAGATTTAGACTGATAAGAATGGACCTGAGATCTGGCTCGCCTCACAGGTGACTATGTAGCCTTAAGTTTGCTACTTAAATTCTTCACACCTCAGTTTTGTCGTTTGCCGTTAGTGTTGTGTGCAATGTCTCCATGAGCAGGGTTTGGAATCAGACCCTTTGAGTTCTGGGTTGTCCGTTTTATGATCAGTGAGAGTCCTGGGGAAAATTTTCTATTTTGAGTTTCCCGTCCTATAAAATGGAAATGATAGCAAGTGTACCCCCAGCAGAGAGTTTTGAGAAAGATATAATGGAGTGTTGGCATGATGCCTCAGACCTGGTGAGCTCTCAGACTGGTGTCTTCTGTATTTACAGAGCTCTAAAGCTTAACCTGGTTTATGAAGCTATGTATCGTGTTACAGTGAGGAGGGCACAAAGAGACAACTCCGGATAGCACAAATACTGTGCAAGGCACCGAGGAGGCCCTCAAATGTCATTACTGTCTTCCGATTCACTGTAATGAACTTACACAGAGCAGATACCAGCCATGGCCATCGTCTTCCCCTAGAGAAGCCTAGTAGTCTGCATGTTTTTACACATGTCTCTTGAAGTTGGAAGGCCACCAGAGGCCATGAGTCTAGAATTTAATCTCTTAAAAATTGATTAATTAATTTTTATGAGTATGGGTATTCTGCTTGCAAGTTTATCTGTGAACCATATATATGCCTGGTGACTGTGGAGGCCAGATTATGACACTGGATCTGAGTTACAGGTGTCTGTGAACCAGCATGTAGGTGCTAGGGATTGAACCCATGTCCTCTGGAAGAGTATCCAGTGCCCTTAATTGCTGGGCCATCTCTCTAGACCTGTAATTCAATCTTGTTACTGATTCTAGGATAATGTAAGCAAGCTACAGTATCATGGAATGGGCAACAGGGCTGTTTCCTCCTGGCTCCTACTTAGAGCTGTAGCTGGGCTTTCTCTTGGTAGGTGGCTTTGTTTCCCCAAGTTGTCAGGTACACTCTCTTTGTGTATGCCCTCACAGCTGTCCTATGACTCCTTACTAAGGTTCCTAGTAAGAAAATAAAATTATTTCAGTTGCCTTTTTACCTTTATTAAAATGAAAATGTTATCACGTGAGACTGAAAAAAAAAAGGCAGCCCCACATCCTCTCCTTAGTTGTGATCTTCAGTTCAACTCTGTTAGCTGTGTTTTCTGACACCTAGAAACAATTTTTCTCATTTTACTATTTTTTTTTTTGCAGAATTCCTCACAGTGTATTTGGAACATATCCACCCCTCTCCCAATTTCCAGATAGGGCTAAGTAGGGTAGAGGATGTGAATGCTGGGTAGGGGAAGGATTATGAAGAGGGATAAGTAATATTAAAGATAGCTTGAGAACTTCATTTGATGTTTTTAAAGCCTTAATTTAATTTTATTTGTGTGTATATATATATATATATGTATGTATGTGTGTGTGTGTGTGCTTATTTACTTGTGTACAGGTGGTGAGTGCATATGTGTGTACCTACATAAGCCAGAGGGCAACCTCAGTCATTCCTCAAGTGCCGTTCATCTACATCTTTTATTTTTAATGTTTATTTTGCCATAGTATTATTTGTGTTATATATTATTATTTTATTTATATGTTGTTATTATATTCTTTTATTAATATAGTATTACTCGAAAGTCTTTCATTGTCTTGGAGTTTTTTCAAATAGGTTGCACTTACTAGTGAACCCAGGATCTGCCTGTTTTTGCTTCCCTAATACTGGGATTATAAGTAAATGTGTTTTACTAGCACATGTACCCTGCCAGCCAGTTTTTTAAAGTGTGGGTTGTTACAGGATATCAAATTTAGGTTCTTATTCTACAAGGCAAACATTTACCAGTTGAGTCATCAGTTGGCCTTTCTGCTATTGTATTTTTAAATCTTTATTTGTGTGTGACTATTATTTTCAATTTTATTTACTATTTCTCAATATACCTCTGTGAAAGTGAGATCTTGGCCTATACCCCTCTCCAACATAAACATAGACCAGACCAACATACTTTGTTTTCTGGCATAACAATGACATCATGAGTTGGGTATTGAATAATATTATGTGAACAATTACGTTCACCTTAATTATGACTGTTATAGATTATTTTATCACCACTAATTATTATGTCTTCTTTCTTATAAAATTATTACCTCCCCTGGCATTAATAATTACCTCATTGACTCTTTGGTTAGCACTATATGGGGTTATCAGTACTTTCCACTGAACATTGAGCTAATAGTGTAAGTCTTTGAGTTCGTTCAGCCATGACAAGTTATATGTTTATTTATCTCCAGTAATGGAGACATTTTCCCCAAACCCTTCCTCTCTTGCGATCCTGTCGACCACTTATTATTATGCTGTTATTTCTTGGCTCTGTGTTTTTTTTGGAAATGAGTCAATATGAAGCATAGACTATTGCTGGTAGGCTTTGGCAATTAGGTGGTGCCGTAGTGATTTAGCTGGGAGATCTCTAAACGACAGACTCTAGCGCTCTTCCATGGACATACTAGCACACTTAGAAAAGGATGTATTACATTCTAACCTGTCAGGCATAAGCCTACCTGCCCACACCCTGGAAATCTCTAGGGAAAGAGACAAGAGGGTTGAATGTGGAGGGAATCTTCCTCAGTGTCCCTGCTCTCAGCACTGGACTCCTGCTTTGGACTGTGTATGGTGTCTCTGAATGTAGACGTTACTCATTCGACTTTCCTGCTTTCTGCTGGGAACAACATGGCAGCCATTGTCTGCAGCTTCTGTGAAGACCTTTACACTGGTCTTTGCTTCATCACTCCCTCTCCTTTCATTCTTGTTGGGTTCGGGAGACTTTCTAGTAATCTTCCCCTCCCCGTTGCACTTTCCAGCTACTTCCAGCTTAGAGCTCTGCTTTCCTTTATCCACTGGGTTGGTTTTTCAAACCACTTGTTTCTACCAAGATATAAACTTCATGGCTATTGCCTCTGCTCACACTTGATTTTTGAAGAGGTTTTTTTTTTTTTTTAAAATTCTTGCGTATGGTTCTTGTGATACTTGCTAAAAATGGGTGTAAAAGACTCGGGCACAAATGCACTGCTTTAAGAGGGCCATCACCATGTCGCTGCTTGGCAGTGTGGACCCTGGGTGTTTTCTTCCTTACATGTGTGTTCTCTTCTGCCAGCGGCTTGGTCATTCCCCTTTGTACATCTCTCTCTGTGTCTCCTTCCTTCTCTTCCCTCCCTTTCTTTTCTCTTCTCTCCTCACTCTTTCTCTTCAACCTACTTTTTATTTTCACTAGTTGTATGAAACTAAACAGAGGTATTGCTCATTTCAGTCATCTGTAGATACAAAATAAAACAAGATGATAGTATGTCATGACAAGCAATGGGCATTTAATTTTTGCATCTGTGTTAAAGGCTTGACTGAGGTACCTTCTTTGCACTGTGGATTTGTAGGTAAGTAATTACTGTCCTCCATGTTTCTTGCTCTGGAGACCATGCTGTAGACTACCATGGATATATTTTCACGATAATGGTGAAAATGCTAGAACAAAAGCCAACCATTCACAATCATTCCAAGCTTTGTTCATGCCACAATTCACGTACCTTCCCAACATGCCACTGGCGCATTTAACATACCATTCTAACACACCATGGGTGCACTTAACATACCACCCCAACATGGCACTCGCACATTTAACATGCCATCCCAACATGCCACTGGACAAGGTAAGTCACTTTGGCTAAGATCAGAAGTTCTATTTCCACAAATCCGCAGCAAGACTGTGACTGTTTGGTACTGTTATAGGAAAGTGAGTGCTTGCCCCAGTATTTCATTCTATCAGAGTCTACCCCTGTGGAATGGCTACCCATCTTTGAAGGGGCGAGGTCGATTGGTAATTAACCAGTCCAATTCAATACAGAAAGTTTTAGCTTTTAATAATTGGGAAAAGGGGGAAAACTTACACGACCAGAGATCCCACGGACACCAGGAGAGCAGGGAACCAAAAAGAGGATGTGTCAAGGCACTTCGATCTTTTATTTGTTTTGTGTGGCCCCGGGGGGACACACCCTAGGCAGAATGTGATTGGCTTAAGCTCCCCATCACATCTTTCCCAAATTTCTTCCAGCTTCATCATCACATCCTAAAATCTTTTGATTTCTAAGTGTGACATACATTGTCTGATGGTTTCTTTGTATCAGAGACTAGTGAGTGATAAGGAGAATATGACGACCTGCCACCCTCTTGACATATAATCATAGAGTAAGAATTCAGTAACAGAAATAAACACTTCCACCCGAAATGAAAAAGTGCTAGATAGAATTTCTGAAGTCCTGCTGGAACAAATATTTCTGGCTCCCTAGCCTAGACTCTGGTTATTTTCTTTAGGAATCACATCCTGATCTGTTGTTTAAATCCCTTTTGCACCCTGGAGGACTTCCCTGTCAGTCATTACCCAGTTCTCCAGAGAGCTGAAGACATAGTGTTTATTTTGTGTCTCATATAGTCTCAGCTTCTTTCAGCTCAAGCTGCTAACAATTTTGACAATAGCATTTCTTTCAAAAACATTGTGATTCTTCTTTGGATTTCATTCCATGTAACCATATGATAAAACATGACTTGTTCTTTATGAGACATGCTTTATTTTTAGAGTTTCTTAGAGGCCAGTAATTGGGAAGCACCAGGTTCCTCTCAGGCATCCCCTAAAACATTCTTCTCAGCTGTAAAGAGCAGATAAGATGAAACCTCAGTCTCCTACATGGTCATATTGAATGTTACTACAATTTTACCTTTGATTTTGTCTTAGTCTGAGGCTGTTTGATAATCACAATGCTTTTTCTTGGAGTCCGTAATTCAACACTCCAACTTCTTACACAAAATCCCCTGCTTCTGAATTTTTGCAAACTAACCATTTATTTCCTTGGTTCTACCCTTTCCTCTATAACATCATTATAATGCAGCTACTGGAAATTAACTAATCTTTCAAAATTCTTCTTGATTTTTTTGCATAATGAGATAATATATTAAATATGTTTTTCTGTTAACTATCTCAGGAAATTATCATACTGGTTTTTGACAATATATGATATCTATTACCATTTTCCAGCTTTTACTCTGTTTTCTTGAAGCTTACAGCCAATGTCCTATCTATATAAAGTTTTAGCAGTGTGTGATATGTGGTATCAATTCGTGCTCTAGTCAGGTGTTAGTATAACAAACAGCTTCCGCTGCAGTGGTTCTGGCATGTGCTTATTTTTATCACATGGACATCTGTGGTTTGACGGGAGCCATTTTGTATTTTAGCTGACTCTGCTGTGCTCCAAACTGGGAGGATGTGATTATCTGGAGTGTGTCCTTTTCTTGCTGCTAACAGCAGAGTACAGAAGCAAGTCCATCCACACAAGTAACAGTCTAAGTACTTGCTTAGAGCAGGGCTCTTTTTCTAATCTTGCTGATCTGATACCACATCAGATGCTGCAGTCAAAATCCTAGGGGCGATCAGTGAATTCCATTCTCATGACACCATGAGAGCGGATATGCTATAATACTGTTATGTAGGGGGCACGAATTGGTACATCATTCAATTTTCCCTGAGCCCAGCTAGAAATATGGGAAAATTAAGTGAATCTGAGAAAGGAAAAGATTCTCTCAACTCTCCCCTACCCCTGAGGTCGGCTTTACATTCCTCGGGGTTGGGGTGGGGGCGGCGGGTACTGAGCCAAGAATTTCTACACAAACAGACAACGAAAAACCACTGCAAATACTTCCAATGTAGAGAAGATGCTACATTCTCTGAGAAATATCCCAGTTGAGGTAATTAAAACAGCTGAATGATGTTAGCCAAGGCCAGATCACACATTTGACATCTTTGTGGCCTTTGACTTGAACCTGTCATCTATAAACCTGAACAATACAAACATAACCCCCTTTGCAATTGTATCTAGTAAAAAAAAAATAAGATGCCATAAATAGTAAGCTAGCATACATTTTAAATCAGTTTTTAAAAACTTTTCTTAGTCTTAGATACTGTAAATTACATTCCTTGAACAATGAAATGGCATAACACATATAACTATTGACAGGCAAGCCTGTTCCTTTACTAGCCTAATGTTCACATTCTGGCCCCATCTCTAGTGTGTACTTCATTTTATTTGGCTGTTTAATAAACTCAACTCTGTGTCAAACTGACTGGGCTGAAATTTTTCTCTGCAGGTTAAGTTAAAAACTCACAAACTGAAAGCCCAAAGTTGCTAAGCAGGCTAGGTCAGACTGCCTTTCTCACTACCGAGGACGTTATGAACTCTCAGAAGTAGATCCAAGAGCCCCCTTTTTTTTTTCTAGAGGAAATATTTCTGTTTCTTCTCTGAAGAAATAGCTCCGTTAAAAAAAAAACTGACTGTATGTCTTCATTTGTTGAATACATCTTTTGTAAAGGGAACAGATAATTTCTTTCATGCCCCATTTGTCTACGGAAGCAAAAACTCAAAGTAAACAATAAATCACACACAGTAAAAGAACTGTAGTGATTCTTCAATTTATGTTGGCAAAGGAAGATCTTGCAAATGTTTTTTAGAATGTGTTGAGCACACATGGCAATACTTGATGGAAAAGAGCAGCCATAATTTTAGATTTTACTGGGTTTGCTGAATTTGAATTCACTCTGCCAGTTTTAATGTGCCTGAGGGTCTATCATTTTGCTGGGTTGGTGAATGAAAGCATAGATCATTATCCACCGACTTCTGGGGACAGGAGGATACCCACGATTACTGGAAAACAGGAGAAGAAAGCAGGTAAGTAGTTGAGTGTTAGAACTCATGACACAGACATATCTATTCCATGCCAGGTTTTACGTTTTCTAAGACCTAAGGACTTAGAACAAGGTTTGTTAAACCTTTTCATCTCCTGCATTTACTGCTTCCATGCTGAAAACTGGTGACTGGAAAAAATATTAAACATTTATAATTATGTAAGAGCAGAAATGTTTGCATGTACAGTAAAAGTACTGTGATTCGTATGTAACCATAGTTTTGGATCTGGGCTGAGGGGTTTCTTGGCAGCTCTGATTGACAATGGATGACATGACAACGTGTACAGTGTAAAGTGCACATGTTGTGTGTTCAGATCTGAAGCTGCAGTGAAATCACGTGATGCAGCATGGCCGAGCATCACCCCAAACACCGTGGATTCATAATGCACTTGGGTTTCTGTCAGTTTTCCTCATTTCACATCAAGAAATCTTTTCTTGTTGCCTTAAAATTTGCATAGTTTTTTTTTTTCTGAACATGAGGCTGCAACTCCAGTTTTAGAAGCAACTCCAGTTTTGGCTTAGGGTCTCGTCAAATACTATGGTGTGGGACATAGCAGTATGCGTTTTCTTAAATATACTCAATGTTCTTCAAAACTGATAGGTGGGGAAAACCAGTGCATTCTTGATGAGCTTCTGATTGATGCAAGTCGAGTCCCTGTTCCCTTTCAAAGCAGGTGAATATCACCATTGAGACTTGTCTTAAGTTGTTCAAACTTGTATTAAGGACCACACTAGCAAGCTCGTTAGAGAACGGGATAGCATTCCAGTCTCTCAACTTCTCAGAGACTCCTGAGATTGATTAGTTGAAGCAATCCATTCTTAGTGGGTGAGGACTCCACCAGGTGGTTAGATAAAAAATCCCTGTTTGTTGTTGTTGTTGTTGTTTTCTTCTGCCATTAAGTGTAGGGAAGGGCCACATCAGTCCTCAAAGGACCACAGTTTAACATCAGTCAGTTCCTGGCTGTGCCACTTCTGAGATCTACGCATTCCTCTTGGGTCCGTCCCTTCCTCCTGGAGGTGCCATGGCATAGTGTGTGCTGGAGTTCAGGCTGCTGCTCTGCCTCCTTCCTAGGAACAGCAGCTGCCATTGTTTTTCTGTTAGTCAGGGAGAGATCCACGAGATCCAAGAGATACATTTAATCGTGTCAAGTTTGCCCCAAAATAGATCAAACAGTTCTCTAAAACCATATGTCAGTGGTTTTCTCGGTTTTCAAATGTATGGATGACAAAGAAGTTCTTAACAACGGATAGAATTTCATTTTTTGATATTCCACGAGGGGGAAAAAACAGCGCACATTATTTTAAATGCCAGTCTCAAAAGTTAAAAACATACTCAATTTTTTCTTTTCCTGATGATTTGCCTTCTTGACCCCCTTCTATGTCTTCCTGACACACTTACCATTCTCTTTGAGCAGGTGGTCATAAGAATATGGTTTACTCCACTGGTGATAAAACATGGAGTGGGCATGAGTTCTCAGAGCATAAGGAAGATGCTTTCTCAATACAACATTGGAAACTGAGTTTAAAAATATATCACATTGTCCATTATCAATTAAAAGTTCAAGAACATTTTTTGTTCCATTTAGAAGCAAGGTATTTTCCCCATTCATTCTTGTGAAACTTATTTTTTTAACCAATATATTTTTCTATGTGTAAAGGTGATCCATGCTTACCAGATAAAGGCTTGAAATGCAAAGAAACTAAAAGGTAGAAAAATTATCATCTATAAAATGTTGGTGATATGATATGTTGTTTTATTACCAATGATTGTTTAACAGTATAAATATGCTTATAAAAATGTACATTCTAAAATCAAAATCATTTTTAATAATTATGAAGCAATATGTGGTCTTCTCAATAGTGGAGATGAATTAGATCTTGGGACGTATGAAGAAGAACAAACATGATCCTAATGTCTTTGTTTGTGTTTATTTACTACCCATGCCTCTAATACAGTAAAACACCCAAAGAAATAACTTTCCTACTTAAAAATAAGATGATTAGTCTTCCTACTACTGGATTTTGTATTCTAGAGAATTTCTAGTGTGTATATATATTTTGATCTAGTTCATCCCAGCTCCCCTCTCCAATTCCTCCTCTATTCATTTCAATGTTCTTTCATAATTTCATGGGTTCTTTTAAAAGCAAAAAACAAACAAAACAAGCATACAAAAAACCAGCGAGTCTATTCAGTGTTCTGTATGATGCAGGGCCAACTATTGTACCATGGGCAGCCTCTTGTGGATCAAAACTCTGAGGAAGACTGACTTTACCTTTTCTCTGTAGCCACCAACTGCCAATAAGTCCTCAGTCAGAGGTGGGGATTTCCTACAGATACAGATTTGTTATCATAAATATGTTTTGGGAATATTATTTCACAATGTGTAGCTAACTTTCCTACACTCTTAATGTGGCTTTCAAAAAAAGCAGGTTTTATTTTTTTTTCATTTTTTAAAATTTTATTTTAAAAATACTATCTTTTCTCATTTTACATACCAATCCCAGTTCCCACTCACTCCCCTCCTCCAGTTCCCTCCATCTCCCCACCACACTGTACCCCTACCCACCCCACAGAGATGTTAAGGCTTCCCATGGGGAGTCAACAAAATCTAGCACATTGATTTGAGGCCCTCACATTGATCCAAGGCCTCTCTATCATATCCAAGCTGAACAAGGTATCCCTCCATTGAGAATGGGTTCCAAAAAGCTAGTACAAGCAGTAGGAATAAATTCTGGTCCCACTGCCCGTGGCCCCACAGTCTGCCCCAGCCACAAAACTGTTTCCCACATTCAGATGGTCTATTTTGGTCCCATGCTGGTTTCTTCCCTGTCAGGCAGGAGTTTGTGGGCTTCCATTAATTTAGGTAAGCTACCTCAATGAGTATCCCAATCATGGTCTTGACCTCCTTGCTCATATTCTCACTCCTCCCACTCTTCAACTGGACATTGCAGACTCAGCTCTGTGCTCCACTGTGGATCTCTGCCTCTGCTTCCATCAGTTGTTAGATGAAGGTTCTTAAATGGTGACATTTAAGTTAGTCATCAAACAGGGCAAAGTCAGTTCAGGCACCCTCTCCACTGTTGCTTAGGGTCTTAGCAGGGGTCATTCTTGGGGATTCCTGGGAACCTCTCCAGTGCGAGGTTTCTTGCCAGCCCCACAATGGCTCCTTCAATCCCTCCTCCCTCTCCATCTCTGTTTTTCCTCCATCTTTATTCTCCCATTTCTTCAAGTCCTCCTCCACCCTCCCTTTCTCCCCACCTTCTCACCTTCTGCCCTCCCTTTTCCTCCCATCCCCATGCTCTCAATTTTCTCAGGAGATCTTGTCTATTTCCCCTTCCCAGGGGGATCTATACATGCTTCTCTTAAGTTCTTATTACTTAGCTTCTCTGGGGTCATGGACTATAGGCTTGTTATCCTTTTCTTTACAGCTAGTATCCATTTATGAGTGAGTACATACCACGCTCATACTCATCTTTCTGGGTCTGGCTTACCTCACTCCGGATTTTTTTTTCTAGGTCCATCCATTTGCATGCAAATTTCAAGATGTCTTTATGTCTTTTTTTTTAACTACTGAATAACACTCTGTTGTGTAAATGTACCACATTTTCGTTATTCATTCTTCGGTTGTTTCCAGGTACAGACTATTAAAAATAATGCTGCTATGAACATAGTTGAACAAAAGTCATTGTAGTATGATTGAACATCCTTTGGGTATATGCCAATGGAGGAGTGTTCTCCTTATTCCACATCCTTTCCTGCATAAGCTATCATTGGTATTTTTGGTCTTAGCCATTCTGACAGATGTAAGATGATATCTCAGAGCCATTTTGATTTTCATTTCCCTAAACCTATTTTTAAATTGTACTATTTGGAGTTTTGATGCCTAATTTCTTGAGTATTTTATATATTTTGGAGATCAGTTCTCTTTCTGATGTGAGGTTGGTGAAGATCTTTTCCCATTTAGTAGACCTCCTTTTTGTCTTATTGACTGTGTCCTTTGCTTTACAGAAGCTTTTCAGTTTCAGGAGGTCCCATTTATTTATTGTTTCTCTCAGTGTCTGTGCTACTGGTATTATATTTAGGAAGTGGTCTTCTGTGTCCATGCATTGAAGATACTTCCCACTTTCTTTTCTGTCAGGTTCAGTGTGGTCTGATTTATAATGAGGTCTTTAATCCATTTGGACTTGAGTTTTGTGCATGGTGATAGATATGGATCTATTTGCATTCTTCCACATGTTGACATCCAGTTATACCAGCACCATTTGTTGAAGATGCTTTCTTTTTTCCATTGTATAATTTTAGCCTCTTTGTCAAAAATCAGGTGTTCTTAGGTATGTGGGTTAATATTCAGGTCTTTGCTTTGGTTCCATTGGTCAACTTGTCTGTTTTTATGCAAATATCAAGCTGTTTTCATTACTGTAGCTCTGTAACAGAACTTGGTGGTGCCTCCAGAAGTTACGTTCTTGTACAGGATTGTTTTGGTTATCCTGGTTTTTTTTTTTTTTCCATATGAAGTTGAGTATTGTTCTTTCAAGAACTGTGAAGAATTGTTTGGGGATTTTAAAGGGGATTGCATCAAATCTATAGATTGCTTTTGGAAGAATTGTCATTTTTATTATGTTGATCCTACCTAACCAAAATCATGGGAGATCTTTCCATTTTCTGGTATCTTCTTTAATTCCTTTCTTCAAAGACTTAAAGTTCTTGTTGAACAGGTCTTTCAATTCTTTGGTAGTGTCACCCCAAGATACTTTATGTTATTTGTAGCTATTGTGAATGGTGGTGTTTCTCTGATTTCTTTCTCAGCTTTTTTATTATTTGTATATAGGAGGGCTACTGATTTTTTTCAGTTGATCTTGTTTCTTGCCACATCACTGAAGGTATTTATCAGCAGTAGGAGTTCCCTGGTAGAGTTTTCGGAGTCACTTAAGTATACTATCATATCATTGGCAAATAGTGAAAGTTCGACTTTTTCCTGTTCAGTTTGTATTCTCTTGATCTTCTTTTGTTGTTTTATTGCTCTAGCTAGTACATCAAAAACTATGTTGAATAGATACGGAGAGAGTAGACAATCTTGTCTTGTTCCGGATTTTAGTGGAAGCATTTTGAGTTTCTGTCCATTTGATTAGATGTTGACTCTTGGCTTGCTGTATATTGCCTTTATTATGTTTAGGTTTGTTCCTTGTATTTCTGATCTCTCCAAAACATTTATCATGAAGGGTTGTTGTATTTTGTTGATTGAATTTTTAGCATCTAATGAGATGATCATATGATTTTTTTCTTTCAGTTTATTTATATGGTGGATTACACTGATAGATTTTCATATGTTGAACCTTCCCTGCATCTCTGGGATGAAGCCAATTTTATCATAATTGATGATTCTTTTGATGTGTTCTTGGATTCAGTTTGCCACTATTTTATTGAGCATTTTTACATAAATGTTCATGAGGGATATTTGTCTGTAATTCTCTTTTTTGGTTGAGTCTTTGTGCAGTTTCAGTATCAGGGTAACTGTAGCCTCATAAAGAGTTTGGCAATGTTCCTTCTGTTTCTATTATGTGGAACAATTTGAGGAGTATAGGTATTAGCTTTTCGTTGATGTTCTTATAGAATTCTGCACTGAAACCATTGGGCCCTGGAAATTTTGGGGTTGGGAAACTTTTGATGATAGCTTCTATTTCCTTGCAGGTCATAAGTTTATTTAAATTGTTCAATTGGTCTTCATTTAATTTTGGTATGTAGTACCTATTCAGAGAATTATCCATTTCTCTTACATTTTCCAGTTTTGAAGAGTCCAGTTTTGAAGAGTCCAGTTTTTTTGTAGTATGACCTAATGACTCTTTGGATTTCTTCAGTGTCTGTTATTATGTCCCCCTTTTCATTCCTGGTTTTGTTCATTTGGATGTACCCTCTCTGCCTTTTGAATAGTCTGGATAAGGGTTTTTCTGTCTTGTTGATTTTCTCAAAGAACCAACTCTTTGTTTCATCGACTCTTTGTATTTTTTTCTTTGTTTCTGTTTTATTGATTTCAGCCCTCAATATGATTATTTCCTGTCATCTGTTACTCCTGGGTGAGTCTGATTCTTTTGGTTTTCAACATTTCAGGTGTGCTGCGTCGTCGCTTGCTTGAGAATTCTCCACTTTCTTCAGTTAGGCACTTAGTGCTATGAATTTTCCTCTTAGCACTGCTTTCGTAGTGTCCCATAGGTTTGGGTATGTTGCATTCTCATCTTCATTGAATTCTAGGAATTTTTTTAACTTCTTTCTTTCTTTATTCCTTGTTCCAGGGGTGATTCAAGTGAGCACTGTTCAATTTCCATGAGTTTGTAGACTTTCTGCAATTAGTGTTGTTGTTGAAGTCTAACTTTAAACCATAGTGATCCAATAAGATACAGGAGGTTATTCCAATTTTTTGTATCTGTTCAGGTTTTCTTTGTTACCGAGCATGTGATCAATTTTAGAGAAGGTTCCATGAGGTGCTGAGAAGAAGGTATATTCCTTTGTGTTTGGGTAAAATGTTCTATATATGTCTGCTAAGTTCATTTGAGTCATGACATCTGATAGTTCTCTTATTTCTCTGTTAGGTTTCTGCCTGGTTGACCTGTCTATTGATAAGAGTAGGGTGTTGAAGTCTCCTACTGTTAGTGTGTGAGGTTTAATGTGTGATTTAAGCTGAGTTAGGTTTCTTTTACATATATGGGTATTCTTGTATTTGGGGCATAGATGTTCAGGATTGAAATTCCATCTTGATAGATTGTTCCTGTGATGAGTGTGTGATGAAATATCCTTCTTCATCTCTTCTGATTAATTTTAGCTTAAAGTCTCTTTTGTCAGATGATAGGATAGCTATTGCTTGTTTCTTAAGTCCATTTGATTGGAAAATCTTTTCCCAGTCTTTTACTCTAAGGTAATGTCTGTCTTTGAGGTGATGGTTTGTTTCTTGTATTTAACAGAAGGATAGATCCTGCTTTCATATCCATTCTCTTAACCTGTGTCTTTTATAGATGAATTGAGTCCATTGATATGAAGAAATATTAATGGACAGTGATTGCTAATTGCTGTTATTTTTTGTTTATAGTGCTTGTGTGTTTCCCTTCTTTGGCATTTGCTCGTGTGAGGTTTTCTGTTGCCTGTGTCTTTGTGGGTGTAGTTAGCTTCCTTGGGTTGGAGTTTTCATTCTAGTACTTTCTGTAGGGCTACATTCATGGAAAAGTATTATTTAAATTTGCCTTTGTCACAGAATATCTTGTTTTCTCCATTGATGGTGATTGAAAGCTTTTCAGGTATAATAGTCTGGACTTACATCTGTGGTCTTTTAGTGTCTGTAGCACATTTCTCCAGGACCTTCTGGTTTTCATTAAGAAGTCAGATGTAATTCTGATAGGTGTTGATAGGTGTGCCTTTATATGCCACTTGACCTTTTTCCTTTGTAGCTCTTAATATTCTTTCTTTATTCTGTATGTTTTGCATTTTGATTATTATATAGCAAGGGGACCTTTTTTTTAAAGTCCAGTTTATTTAGTGTTCTGTAAGCTTCTTGTACCTTCATAGGGATATCCTTCTTTAGGTTGGGAAAGTTTCCATCTATGATTTTGTTAAATATATTTTCTGTGCCTTTGAGCTGGAGTTCTTCTCCTTCTTCTCTCCCTATTATTCTTAGTTTTTCTTTTCATTGTGTCTTTGACTTCCTGAATGGTTTGTGTTAAGAATTTGTTGGATTTAACATTCTCTTTGGCAAGTGAATCTATTTCCTCTATAGCATCTCCAACACCTGAGATTCTTTCTTCCATCTCTTGTATTCTGTTGGTTATTCTTGCTTCTGTGTTTCTGTTCGTTTACCCAGATTTTCTATTTCCAGAGTTCCCTTGGTTTGTGTTTTCTTTATTGCCTCTATTTCAGTTTTCAAGTCTTGAACTGTTTGCGTCACTTCTTTGATTGTTTTTTTCCTTGGGTTTCTTTAAGAGATTTATTGATTTCTTTCAATTTTTTTGTCTTTTTCTTTATTTCTTTTTTTTAATTATTTTAGATTATTTTATTATTTTAAAAGCTTAATACTTAGAAAATTTTAGAAAGGAGTTTTTAAATTTATAGCATTAAAATTATTTTTAATATAAGTATACACCTGTGTTGTATACTATAATAGTAAAGATATAAACACACAAAAACATAGTAAAGGTATGTCAATTAAAGCAATGCATGCCTGAGAAGCTAACCTCGATTCTAAACCAAGCCTGTAATTAAACCAAGTCATACCTGTAGTTTTTAATACAGAAGTAGTTTGTATATTTTCATAGCCAATTAGAGAGGAAAGTTCTGTAGCTTTGGTGATTTTCCCGTTCTAGGTTGAAGTTGGTACACTTGGTTATTTAGGACTACCCAGATGCACCGACGCACTACACTGAAAGACACACATGTGAGACTCTGGGCTTCTGTTCTTTTCCTACATTTCTTTAAGGGATTTTTTCCTTTCCTTTTAAAGGTCTCCATTATCCTCACAAGGTTACATTTAAAATTATTTTCTTCTGTTTCTTCTAGGTTAGAATGACCAAGTCATCCTGTTGTATGACCACTCGGTTCTGGTGTTATCTTGTTGCTTTTTAGGTTGTTGAACGAATTCTTGCACTGGCTCCTACCCACCTCTTCCTCCAATTGGTGCAAGCAATATTTTTGCCTCTTGGTCCAAACCTTGCAGTTGCTTTCTGTGTCTTCAGGAGTTGTTCTTACTTTGCTCTGCACTGTCGGTCTACGTCTCAGGGAGCCACTGAGGTTTCTCTTCTTGGTCTGCTTTCCTGGTCTGCTCCGTGGAGTTGCAACCTGTACTTCAGGGTTCCTCTGAGTTTGTGAGAAATAGGAGGGTTGGCGGGACGGAGTGGGACTTGTAGCTTACAGGGTCTAATCATGGGGTTGGGAGTGTTGGAGCAGCCTCCCTGCAGGAAGCTTGCCTGTTGGCTGGCTAGAGAAGCTGAGGAGATAGGGGAGGGGTCCCGGCTTTTGACGCAGTACTGAGGACTTAAGAGAGTTGGTATCCATCTGAGTGGGTGATCACTCATCTCTGGGCCTGCTCTGTGCAGAGTTCCTCTGAGGTCACAGGGACTGGTGAGTTTGGAGGTGGAGTGGGTCTTGTAGCTTACAAGGTCTGATTGATGAGGTGCGGGTGTTGGAGCAGTCTACCTCTTGGTCTGCTCTGTGAGCGCCTGGTTTTATTTTTTTAATAATTTATTTTTATTATTTTTAATGGTGTGTGTATGTATGTATGTATGCATGTATGTATGTATGTATGTATACATGTGTGTATCTCAGTGTGAGTACTCACATTTGAGTGTTAGTTCTTGCAGAGGCCAAAGGCATTAAGTGCCACTGGAACTGGAGTCCCAGATAGTTGTGAGTCTCCCTAATGTGTGTTAGTAACCAAATTCACGTCCTTGTAAATGCAGTATATACTCTTAACTACTGAGCCATTTTTCCATCGCTCCAAAGTAAAGATTTTAAATTTTGATGAAATGTGACTTCTCAGTGTTTTTCTTCATAGATTGAGATTTGGTGTCATGTCTAATACATTTGACTCAGCTTAGGATATCAAATATATTGCCTTATTTTTCCTGAAATAATTTTTTTAATATTTTTATATTAAGTCTATCAAGATTTTGATTTAGTTTTTTTTTACATGGTGTGAGGTATCAAACAAATTATTTTTTGACAAGGGTTTTGAAATCTTTAAGAACCAATTGCTTTAAGATTACATTTTGCTGAATTTCATTTGTATTATAATTAAAAATATATTATATATGTTTTATATATATATATATATATATATATATATATATATATATATATATATATATGAGTCTAACTGTGGTTGGGATTTTGTTACAATGATTTGTTTGCCTGCCCTCCACATTGCTTTGTGTATTAATCTTGATTTTTACATTTACATTTTCATTGATCAAAGTCTGAAAATGATGCTTCTTCATTCTCCTACTTTGTCATTTTCTCCACTGTCTCAAATCTTTCAGTTTCTTTAATTTTTTTCATATAAAGTCTAGTATTAGCTTGTCAGTTCTAAAAAAGAACCTTGTTAGGAATTTTTATTAAGACTGTGTTAAGTCTATGGTGAAATTGATATAACATTTTAAAATAGTGTCTTAATATTCAGATATAGAGGATGGGGAATCATGCATTTGAGCCAGCACACAGTAGATAGCAATTATTGGCCAGCCTGGGATACGTGATCTTACCTATAAATAAAAACAAAATATCGTAACTATCAAGTTATAGGGAATACTGCCTATTTGAATGCTCTTTTTTTGTTGTCTTGGAATTTTTAGTGTACAAGTCATAAATGTATTTTTTTGTCAAATTCATTCCAAAGTTTCCCAGATTTGGCCTCCATGCCCCAAGTTATCTCTCCTATTTGATTGACTCTAATGGTGTTGCTTTCCACTGTTTGCTACTTGGTTGGTTGGTTTTAGTCTGATATTTTTGGTTACTCGTTTTCTGTTTTGTGAGACAGAATCCCATACTGTAGCTCTGAGTAGACTGGAACTTATTATACAACTCAGGCTGTTCTAATACTTGCAGCAATCCCCTTGCCTGTGCTTTCATGATTAATTACAGTCTCATGTCTAGATCCAATGTGCTTTTTGACACATTGTTTTTCGTTTCCAAAGTTCTCTTTTTTTTTTCAAAATCTAATTTTCTTGATGATTGCCTTGTATCTTTTTCCTGATGTTGTTCGTCTATACTGCTGACTTCTCCTATATGTCACTGGTTTTTCTTTATAGGTCGTGGATTGAGTTTCTTATTTACTATTCTTCCTGTTTAAGAAGCTAAATTATGATCATACTGAAATCAAGTTGAAGACATTAAATTTACATTCATGATTACTTATTTACATCATAATAAAACAGAAAGAAATTCACTTTAAGAAATAGTATGTCCCCATTAAGATTCTTCCTGGACATCACATTGTTGTCCTCTGTTGTGGAGATCCTGCAGTTTTGGGTCTGTGGGTCAGGTTCCTTCACATGTTCCAGCAGATCATAGATGGAGAGGATGCTAGGGTAGGCCAAATCATAACCCTGGGTCTGGGCCTGGGGAGCTGTAGGGTTGGTCCACCAGATGGAAAATGGGGACAGTTCCCCCATGGTCACAGTCTCAGGGCTGACTTACCTGCACTTGTGCTAACAGGGTGACTTTACTGTGCTGTCCTGACAAGGTGCAGGGCCTGCTCTCCCAAGTGTGGAAGCTGGGCAGAGAGGGGCTGTGGAGTGATGGGTAATGAATGGGACCAAGATACATGATGTGAAAAACACTTAGAATAAACAAACAAATAAAAATATTCCACAAAATAGAAACAGAAAAAAATAGTGTCTCAACCAATCAGAGACCTCCAGAAAGAATTATACTCATCAGTAAACGATTGTAACTACTTAGAATAAATTCAAGAAAAAAATAAAATATTCACTCTTACTGCTACCTTCAACAAATCCTTAGACATGCTTAGCAATGCAGTAAGACAAGAAAAGAAAAACTGGAAATAAAAAGCACAAAACATTAATGATTTTTTAAGGGGTGATCCTCTCTGTGGGATGGAAATAATAGTCCTAGGTGTTGAGTGGAATGTATTAGGGAGAAGGAGGAAGAGATTAAGGATGAACTCTGGCGTTTGGCTTGAGCTGTCATTGGTATCCACACCTTCAGATGAGGTAATGGTAAGTTTTGATACAAAAATCAAGAAAGATGTCTAAGTTTTAATATGTGAGTCTAGACTTTACCCGAGGCAAAAGACAAGAGGAGATATTAGATGTCTTGGGTAGGCAGTGTAATAGATGAAATTTAGAAATCCGTGCAGAGGTCAGCATTAAAAATACAAAACTAGAAGTATTCAGAATATATATTGCACTAAAAAATTTGAGCCAAATGGCAGTAGTTAAAGAAAGAATTCTACAGTTTAAGGCAAGCATATGACAGGGGACTAGACCCCTTCAATAAGACAAGAACCTGAACATATTATAGTATCACTGAACTGAGGGAAAAAAATGTTTTTTAAAAGATGATCAGGAAATAAATCAACAGACATATGTTATTGAACATTAATCAGAAAATTATGGCTAGTAGAGGCAGTGGAAGCTGTTGGTAAATCCAGTCAAGTGGGCTCAGGGAGGTAAAGAGTTTGAGACAACAGAGTCAAAATGCTCTTGATACACTGGGGGCAGAGAGGGCATTGGAAAAGTTAGAGGATAAAGAACCAAGGGAAGAGTTTGTTTGCTAAGGCCATAAGATATTTATCTAATTGTAAAGAACTCAGTATGTAGGAGCTGGACAAATGGCTTAGCAGTTGGAGCATTTTCTACTTTGATAGAGGATCCAGCATTCATGTAAGACTGCTTACAGTTGCCTGTAACTCCAGCTCCAGGAGATCTCACACACACACACACACACACACACACACACACACACACACACACACACACATATACACACATACCTACACACAAGTGAACACACACACAAACAGATAAAAAGTCTTTTAAAAGAATAATAATAATCTGGTATATTAAGAGAAATTTTGGTCTCTGGATCAAAATGAGAAAAATTTCAGTTAAATTTATTTTCTATGAAAATTATAAAGAAGTTTATCAAGAAAAGGAACAAGACAGAATACTAATAAGCCAAAGAGATATAATTAGCTCAGAGGCCATTTTCATAATGCAGACTACTTTCTTTCTCTCAGTTCACTCAAATTTTAACCAGAGATGAAGTGAATATATTCTCCTTCCTCTCCTCTCCTTTCTTCTCCTCTCTTCTCCTTTCCTCTCCTTTCTCTTCCCTTTTATCATTCATACCTGATTTTGTTTAAGGTGCCCTAAATGAGTGAAAAAACAAGGTTTTAATTCAGAGTAGATAGCTAAAAATCCCAATTGTATATCTTTCCCTGCAACTCTTGAGATTAAAGCTCAACCAGTCAGCCCAGGGCCACCAGGATGCAGAATCTGTAACAGATGACATACAGGTAGCTTAAAATCATGATGTGTTCTGTTAGCTGCCCCAAGTGGCCAGTGACTCCATCAGTAGGATTATAACCAAACTCTCCTCATGGCATTTCCCCCTCTGGTTTTGAACTTGCAGATACTGGCTCCTAACAGGTTTGAGATCGACTCCCCACGTGTTCTATCAACAATGGATGCCTCAGTCACATCTGCATGGCAGACCGAAAAACCTGACAAGAAAAAAGTTTCAACAAGTATTTACTTCTGGTTCATTATTTCAGATGGTTTCAATTCATTTGGTGAGGAAGGCACACGGACAGGAATTCATGGTAGGAAGGATATAGTCACATCCTGATATTCTAGAAAGTGAAGCCTGGCCGAAACTGGGGGAGAGCTTCAACAGTTACTCCAAGTGACCTGCTCAGCTAGGCAGGCAATCCCTCCTAAGGGTTCACAATCTTCAAATATAGTTATCCTCTGGGAACTAGCATTCAAAGCAAGAGCCTTGGGGTGGGGATAGTTTAGGCACAGTGTTCTCCACATGCTTTCTAACAAATCCCTTCCCAGTGAAATGACTCGAAGGTTTCTTTTCTGTTGCTAACTAGCCAAAAACCCTGAGCAGAGTGATATACGACATCCATTTCTGTCATAGTATCCCGAGAAAACATCACAACAATAGCCTAACGTCTTTTTCCTATAAGAATTCACTCCATTTATTAGAATTTGTGTAAACCCAAAGAGGGGCTACATCTTTGCATTAGGTACTGTTTGATTCATTGGTGCGGGAGAATTGTCTGTATTCTGTCAATCATGTTTTAAATAAACGCTGATTGGCCAGGCAGGAGGTGTAGGTGGGAAAACCAGACAGGAAGTGGAAATGATGCAAGAAGAGCAGGAGAATTCTGGGGATGAGGAAGTTGATTCCTCCCACTCCTGCCCAGATCACTGAAGCAGCAGGATGTAAGCTGCCCCACTGAAAAAGGTACTGAGCCACATGGCTAAAATAGATCAGAATAATGGGTTAATCAAGATGTGAGAGTTAGCTAATAAGTAGCCTGACCTAATGGAACAATCAGCATTATAACTTACAGAGTTCTCTGTGGTTGATTTTCTCTGGGACTAAACAGCTGTGGGGTACTGGGAGGCACAGAAAACACAAACAAGTAGGCCCCCTCATGTTACAATTCATGAAAGCTTAGGTCTTGGCTAGCTACTATTTCTAGAATCAGACACAGAAGCAGGAGCAGGACTATGTACAAAAATACTCAAATCCAGAATGTACGTCTTAAGAAGATCGAGGTCGTTCTTGTTTTGCCTGGTGTGCAGCTTTTTCCAATGTCCACCTGTGCACTGAATAAAGAGAATTGAGTGAGTATTCGTTAAATAAATGAACTCACTAGTGGTTCATGTAGAGTTGAAATCAGGGGCATTATAGAAAGCATTTTTTTGTTACCTACAGGCATTCCCTGTGTGCCATTATTAATACAAATGAAGACACAAAATAAGTTTTAGTAACTTTTAGCTCAGGAGTTCTTAGATTAGGGAACACATATACTTATGATTGAATACTGGAATTCTGGATTCTGCTGAACAAGGTAAAAATAATAATTCTGTCTTAGGAGAGAAAAGACTGGGGTTAAAGCTCTTTTGTTTCCCCAGAACACAGTGGAATAAATGTAGACTTTGTTAATTGGTCAAATTGTCAATTCCAATGAGCTTCTGCTGGCACGCTCAGGTGGGAGTCCCCACAGGAAGGTGCGGGTACCTGCTGTGATCTGTACTTCAGTGTCTGTTGTAAATGCCACCCCTGAGGGAGGAGCAAGTCCACAGTAGGCAGCCCTTCCTCCGGCTCCTCTTTTCCTTTACAGGGTAAAACTCACTGATGCAAATTGCTCAGCTGGGTCTTAATTAAAAGTCTACTCCCTGGGGTTCTGTGCCATATATACGTCTCTTCCTTCTCTCTCCCTTAGTCACTTCTCTTTTCCCCTAACACCCGCCACATAGGTCCGTGGTGGAGACAGCTAACAATAATGAGGCCAAGGAACAGTTCAAAGTCTGCTGTAAAACTTTTAAAATTAAGCCCTTGAGAGTTTAAGAGTTGTAATTAGAATTCATGGTTAGAAGTGACCCAAGATAACCCTACCATCTAGCTGAAAATTTCCCATGCCCACAGGTCGATTAGACTGTGGGTGCCAGTCAGTGATCTTCTGGACCCAAGAGTGTGCAGAGTCTTCCTTGAACTTTATTTCAAATTTCCTTCATTAGAACAGTTCGGGTGCATTTTTTTCTTCACTATTAAAGTAGGACAGTTTAATGAACACCCACAGTGACAAATGTTTGCACTTGTTCAGTTTCCCTCAAAATAAACTTCCAAAAGTGGAATTATAGCTTGGAAAAGCTGGAGTATTTTAAAGAGTTGTTAAAAATATCAACTCCCTTTCTTTTCACTCAGTTATGCAAACATTTGTTTAGCATTTACCGTACATAAACAAAGTATTCATTACGTTCTTGAATCTGACAGTGAACAAGACAAAGTTTCTGACTGCCTAGTGCTCAAGGAACATAACAATAATCAAGCAAAAATTGCAGCCCTAAATTTGGACCTCTTTATCAGAGACCCAAGGTTCAGGGAACATTGAGGAAGAGGAGCAGAAAGAATTCAAGAACCAGAAGATGGGGAGTAATGAGGAGAAGTATTGCCTTCTGGATAGGGCAGCTGTCACACGCATGCACTCACAGTGCCTGTGATTGCCTGCACAAGACCTGTATAAGACCCAGCATCCCCATATTCATGCCTGGTGGTGGGAACCTCAGGAGGTCTCACCTCTTTCAGTGGAGCTACAGGAAGGTAAATGTTCCTGGAGATTGATAAATATTTTCTTCAGTTGTAAATTGCTCATGCTCCAGTTAATAACTCCACATCCTTGCTACATCAACTCTAACAAAACTCTGGGTCATTAAAAAAAATAGCCTGACAGTGGCAGGTACTCCTTTAATCCCAGCACTCAAGAGGCAGAGGCAGGTGGATCTCTGTGAGTTCAAGGTCAGCCTGGTCTGAGAGTAAGTTCCAGGATGGGCTCTAAAGCTACAGAGAAACCCTATCTCAAAATCAAACAAATAAAAACAAACAAACAAAAAAAGCAAGCAAAGAAAAAACCAATAGTAAAGACATGAAAGTAAGAGGGGCACATTTTGAAGTAAGGTCCAGAAAGAATTGGAGGGATAAGAGAAGTTAATGGAGGCATGAATAAGATTGAATGCATTATAGACATGTTTGAAATTTTCAAAGAATAAATTAAAAAGCAATTTCATCTTATGAAAAGTCTCTCACTGGCCTTTGAAGTTGTAAACACAGAATGCTTTGTTTATACTTATATCTCTGTAGTCTTCATAGCATGGAGTGGAAAGAATAGTTAATCTGAAATTGCATAAAATTTTAAAAATGGACTCAACTGTTATTAAATTATGTATAATTCTTATAAAAATAAACAGTAAATATATAATAAGATATAAGTAGTCACGAATGCTATATGAATACTTAAAACCTGTATAATATAGAGTCAGGGATGGCTTACTTCCTTATCTCATGCCCTGTAGATTTATTTTTTAAAGCCAACTATTTCTTCTGCACACTTGTCTTTCTATCTCCCTAATGCAGACCATCACCAGGTCTGGTCTGGACTTTGAAGTAACCTCCTTATTGATCTCATTTCATCCCTTTACCTTCCCTAAAGCGGGAATTGTTTACTCTTCCAGCAGCAGATGCAGTGAGTCTCTTGAAGCTAAAGTCAGAGTGTGCATACAATTCACCCATCAACACACCAATATTTCCTTTTTTTTTCTCAGAATAAAACCCAGCCATTGCCACGGTGTTCAAGGACTGGATGTTTTACTCTAAAGATCAGACACATGGTGATGATGCTCATCCTCCCTGCTCTGTTGGGTTACTCTGGAATTGACTGAATACAGTAAGAAAAGAAGGAGAAGAATGTAACAGGCACACACAAGAAAATGAAAGAAGTTTCTTTCTAACCTTTCAACTTGGAATAATTATATATTTAGAAAACATAAAAGAACCTACGAAAATGGAATAATAGCTAAAAAGTAATATTAGTGAGGTGAACAAACAGCAGGTTAATGTAAGTCCGATGTGTAGAACCATTTATATGCTTCCTGTGTTCTGTATACCAACAATGGAAATGGCAGTTTTAAACACTGCAGCATCCTACCAGTCTCTTAAAGAAGAGTTAGCATTAGTATCCTCAAACTATTCCATGAAACAGCGAGCAAAGAAGCCATCCCAAACTGATTCTACAAAGCTGGAATCACCCTACTGTCAAAACTCACATAAGGGCAGGAAAAAAAAAAGCAAGAAGTTGACCCACAGAGATGATTCTCCACAAAATACTTGCAAACTGAATTCAAGAACACCGTCACCTAGTTGGTTTCATTCCAAGGAAGCCAAAAGTGTTCAACAACAACCAAAAATTAGTAAGTATAATACAGAGCATAAATAGACTTAAGGACAGAAATTATGTGTTCATCTCAGTAGGTGCAAAAGAGGCCTTTTATGAAGTTCAATTTTCCTTAAGAATAAAAACCTTGAGAATCCAGAAAAGAAAGAACATGCATTAATGCAATAAAGATATATTAGGAAAATAGATAGCAAACAATATAACAAATGGACAAAGCCTGGAAACAGCTCCTCGAAAGTTAGATGGTGCTCACCCTCTCTGCTGTTGTTCATTGTACTGTTCAATGTCTTATCTTCAGCAATAAGATTAAAGAAAGAAATAAAATGGATGCAAGTAGGAAAGGATGATGCTGAAAGCACCTATTTGAAGATGACATGATCCTGTAATCAGATGAGCCTTTCTAAGGACTCCATCAGAAAACTCTTAGAATTGATGAACACAGTGAAGTGGCCGTGCACAAACCAACATATAAATCCTGGTAGCTTTTCTATAAGTCAATAATGATCCTACCGAGAAAAAATCAGATTGATATCCTACTCCCTATAGACTTCAAAAAACTAAATGTCTAAAAATATCATCTTAATCGAGGAAATGAAACACCTTTATAAGGAAAAAACTTTAAAACAGTAAAGAAAGAAATTGAAGAAGGCAATAGAAGATGGAAAAAAAAACACCCATGCTCATGAGCTACCAGAATTAATATTGTGAGCAATCACTATGTTCCAGAAATGACCCACAGCTTCAAAGTCGTCCCTATTGAAATGCCAATTAAATTCTTCCCAGAAACCGAATTGGTATGGAAGGAGAAAGGACATAGACTAGGCAGAGCGCCGCTGGAGGCACCACAATACCTAACTTTAAATTAGATTACAGAGTCCAGTGACAAAGACGACACGGCTCAGACGCAAAAACCGACGTGTAGATCAATGGAGTAGAATAAAGCATCCTGAAATAACCCTGCACAGCTCCAGCCTTGACAATGCTGTCAAAGGCCTCGCTGGAAGAAAGCCTCTCCAACCAATGGTGCTGAGAACACTGGGCATATACACACAGGAAAGAATGCCACCAGGTGCAAAGCTTTCTCCTGCAAGGGAAAAAAAATCAATTCAAAGTGTAACAAAAGACTTTAACATAAAACCTGAAATTCAGAAACTGTTAATGAAAACCCTGGGTTAAAAAAAAACATTAAAAATACAGACATAAGAAAGGATATTTTTGAAGCACTGTAAATCGTACAGAAAATAATTCCAAGATAAAAATGAGATTGCATGAAATTGAGAAACTTCTGCAAGGCGAAGGAAACAGTCAGCATAATGAAGAGGCAGCCTTCAGAATGGGAGAACTTTGCAACGATATATCTGACTGGGGATTAATCCCTAGAATTTATAAGGAGCATCAAGCATTAAATACTGCCCCAAATTAGCCAATCAATAAATGGACTATTGAATTCAGTGGACATCTCTCAAAGAAAAAAAAGACAAGGGCAATAACTGAGCAAGTGTTCAGCATCCTGAGACATCAGTGAAGCACAGAGTGAAGCTGCTCTGAGACCCACCTCATGTCATTCAGAATGGCTATCACAAAAAAAAAAAGAGAAAAGAAAGAAAAAAAAGGAAAATAATTAATGTCAGAAAATGCAGATGAAGAGATGGGTGAGAGGAACCCATATATGCCACCGGGGAGAATTTAATTTGCTTTCTTCCGTAGAAATCATTATGGAAGTTTCTCAAAAAAACTAAAAATTGAGTTAGGCTATGACCAGCGGTACTGCTCTTTGGGTCCATTGTGATGGTGACTGTTAGCTGTTAACCTGGCAGAATCTGGCATCTTCTGGGAGCTGTGCCTTGCAACACGTCTGTGGGGATTATTTTAAGTACAGTAAGTGAGGTGGTGTGGAGGGCTGCAACCACATTCCCCATTACTTTAAGGGGCAGAGGTAATTGACCTCTGTGACTTCAGGGTGTGGCAGTACACACCTTTAATCCCAACACAAGGGAGGCAGAGGTAGATTAACCTCTGACTTCAAGGGGCAGAGGCAGATTGACCTCTGTGACCTCAAGGTATGGTAGTACACACCTTTAATCCCTATGCCTGGGAGGCAGAGACAGATCTCTGTGAGTTCAAGGTGTTGTAGCACACGCCTTTAATAACTTTCCACTGCTGCTGTCCCTGCCTACTCCTGAGGCGTCATCTGGGTTGATGGGCAGCGGACCAATCCAAGAGTGACACGTCCGAAGCGAGGACTGTTTCCTATATAAGGGATGGGTTCCCCTCATTCTGGGTCTCCACTTTGTAAGCTTATGCTCTCTCTCTCAAGACGCATTAAAGCTTTTCTGCAGAAGGATCCGAAGTGTGCCGCGTCGTTCTTGCTGGCGAGACGGTAGCGCGGGACAAGGTGGGAAGACATGCCCACTGTGGGTGGCACTCACAGCCTAAGGCTGGGATTCTGGACCACGTAACGTGAAGGAAGCCAGCGAGCTCTAGCTTGCTCTGTGCTCCTTCGACTGCGGATGTGACCGGCTCCTGCTGCAGCAGTCTCCGTGTGGTGATGAACTATAACCTGAAAATGTGAGCTGAAGACAGACCGTGCCTATGTTACGTTGTTTTGTTACTTGTATCGCTATGTGTTCATGGCAGCAACAAGAAAAGAAACTAAGACAGCACTCAGAGGGTTCCCAGTCGGTCTACCACTGCCCTTTAATATTTAGTGTAGCACTGCTTGTTCACAACAGCCAAGGAAGGTTTGCATCCAGCCTAGATGTCCATCAGCCGTAGGTAAATGAATAGAGAGAATGTGATACGTACACATAATGGAATCTTATTCGGCTCTAAAGAAAAACAAACTGATCTCTATCTCAGGAAAGTGTATTTCACGGGTGATCAGGCTACGAAGCTAAATAAGCCAGGCTTAAAAAGAAAACCATCACATGTTTTCTCTTATGAGGAATGTGGTTTTGTGTGTGTGTGTGTGTGTATACGTGTTTAGGCTATGAAAGGGGGAAGGGAACTATTAGAGAGTATGAATAGGGAGGGGTGATGGATGTATCATAAAAGTTAATGAAATATACAGAACAGAAAATCAATTAGAATCATCAATTAATGAATTCAAAACTACTGAGACCATGAAGTTGGGAGGGAGATGTGTACCCTGGGAGAAGCAAGAGAGGGAGATAACAGAATGGGGAACCACTTGGGAGGAGGAAGGGGGTAAGCAAGTGTGGGAGAAAGAAGATGGGCAAGGGAGTGAATAAACACAAAACATCAGATAATTTTATAGGAAAATGCTGCAATGAAACCCCAAATTTAACAAAAAAAATTAATAGAATATTTTTCCTTGTTATCTATAAACTCTGTGACTGTGTAGATGTATCAAAAATGGTGCCATATTTACATTCTTGAGACCTCTCCTGCTTCTCCAACCTAGTTTCTCTGCATTTTTTAATTTTAAATTTCATTTATTTTTTGAATCTTCCCTACATATACACAATGTGTCCTTAGCGTTTCTGCTTCTCACTCTCCATCTCCAACTTCTCCCAGGGTACACGTCTTCTGCCCAACTTCATGTCCTCCTTTTGTGGTTTGTAATTTGTTAATTGATATTTTTTAATCCACTGAGTCCCAGCACTCTTACCCTTACATGCATAGCCATGAAGTCATCCATTGGGGAATGGAGAAATTCCAATGGTCACATTCCTCAAGAAAAGTGACCCTCCCTCCCCCAGCAGTTGCTTCCACTTCCCCCATTCCTCGCCTCCCAAGAGCTCTGTATCTAGTAATTTTTAGTTGGCTTGATCTCAAGCAAGTCTCCTCTAGGTAGCCACAGCTGCTTTGGGTTCATGCAAGCTATAGTCATGTCTTGTCCCGAGGAGAGCAGTTCATGCATGCTAGATTCGTGTCTTGTCTGGAGAAGAGTGGTTCATACATGCTATATTCCTGCCTTGTCCAGAGGACAGTATTTCACAACATTACCTTCTCCTGAGCCTTGAGGTGGAAGGATTGATTCACGTGTTCTATTTACAGCGGAACACGAAGTCGCACTTTGAACAGTAATGCATCTCTGCCTTAGCCGCTACCCACGACAATAAGGAGCTCTCAGAGCAGGATTTAAATATTTAGAAGGCTGTTTGACAACATGACTATTTAGAAAAACATTAAAAGGTTCTTCCCCGTGCCTATGATTTTCCTAGTCATGGGTTTTGACCGATAATGTTTAAAATACTAGGCATAAGTACCCTGTGCTGCTGGCCTCAGATCCAATCAAGGGAGTGTCCATTTATCCTCGCTACCGCAGCAGTAGACTCATCTTGCCTGCCGGGTCAGTATTGTAGCGTGCAGTATCTAGCTCTTGATGTGACCATGATATCTTTTCCCTCGGCAGCATAAAATAAAATCATCTCTCCCCAACCCCCTGCTATTTCTGTAGCTTCTTGCTTGGGGAAGGATTTTAGTTTCCTGGTTCTTTTTCCTTCTGCTTTTCCAACACGGTGATAGAATTTTACAAAAGATCTTATTTTTTCTTTCGTTTGAGGCTGGAGTGGGCGCGGCGGGGTGGAGGTGCGGGGGGGGGGGGGGGGGAACGAGTGACATGGGGTAGGGAGGAAATGCGGCTGTTGAAGTTTCAGCCTGGGCTTAGTGCGCCATCTGGAGGAGAGATAAGAAAGGGCCCCAGTTATTTAGATCGGCAAAATTTGGGGCTCGTCCTAACCTATAGGAATGTTCATGACCGTAGTACTTTATGTACACACAGTAGGAGAGGATTTGACAATAATCTCTAGAGAAAGGGAGAACTTCAGAGTTAGTGTTGGATGAGATTCAAGTGGACAGAGAAAAGAATAGGGCTGGCAAGAAGGACAGAAGAGGCCCTTAAATGTGAAGGTTGGGGAATGTATTTAAAAGTTGGTCGTTTTCCTTGACAATTTCTGTCTTCATCCCCTACAAAACATTGCTGAGGCCATTCTCATAAGAACTAACTCTTGAGTATAGGAAATGGGAAGGAATAGATGTGTGTGGTGTTCTTCGTCATTCGATCTGACCATCAATATGATCAAACCTTTTGTAGGTGAGAAAAGGAGAAAGATTAAAGTTGTATTGTGACTTCCTTGTCAAGATCTCTTTGAATTTCAGCAAATAGAATACTTTGCTATAAGAACAAGAGTTTGGGATTCTTGATTTGTTTTCTACAATTTTATATAGCTCACAAGTACCTATAGAAAGTTGTCTTATGTGTTTGGTACGGTGTCGGATCTGGGAGATTCAACTTTAAGAAACTTGGTGTCACTCTTGCCTTAGTGTAATGGACTGCCTGGTGGGGTAAGGGAACACTAACTAGACAATTGTCGGAGAGATGAGAAATACTTCACGGATGCGTAGTGTGACCACAGATAAACCATGTACCTAGTCCTGATTCATAGCTGGGCATCTATTATCTTTTAAGAGAGAATCTAGGGATGTAGCCCAGTGGTATTCACATTCTCAAAGCCCTAGGTTTGATTCCAAGCATGCCTTTATCCTTTCATGGTAAGCAAGTAAGTACCACTGAGGTATATCCAGGCTCCACAGATATATAGGTAAATGTGCTCCCCATAGATTCATGTGCTTGAACACTTGGTCTACAGCTGATGGTGCTGTTTCTGGGATGATGTGGAACTTTTGGATCTACTGAGAAAACATAGACTACTGGGAGTAGACTAGGCTTGAGGGTTATAATATGCTCCTTCCTGTTTCTCTGCTTCCTGATTTGCTGAGAGATGAACAAGGTAGACAGCAAGTTCCTGCAGTTCCAGGCACCACCATACCCTCCCAGAGACAAAGAACTCTATTCTCTTAAATCATGAACAGAATTATACTTCTCCTACCATGAGTGATTCCTGTTACATATTCATCTGGACACAGCAATGAGAAGAATAAATGATACTCTAGTTGACTCTTGGCCAAGTTTACCATCAGAAGTGAGCTACCTTGTGTTTAACTGCCCTCTCTCACATGCTGGGGCCCCAGCTCTTATGAATAGAAGAAAGAGATGTGGACCCAGGAGAGCATATTCCAGAGAGGGTTCACTTTATTGACTTATCAAGCAGCAGGCTGAGGGGTGCTTGAATAAAGGGACTTTACTTGGGTTTTTCTGATATCAGGAGAAAGAAACTCGACTTGGCAGAAACAAAGGCAACATTTTATTGACTTAGTAAACAAGACAGTCTGGGTCCTGCTATGGAACTCAAGTCGCTACTAAATCAAGATTCTTGAAAACTATCATTGGAGACACAGCTCTTTCTCTTTGACATCTCATCCCTTTTTAAATCCATAGAGTCCTGTTTCTGTGAGTATAGTGCTACTACAAGACAATTTTAGGTTTATATGATTCATAAAAACCCTGATTTCAGGAAGAAATTCTTTTCTAACTATGTTTTTGTGACTCATTAGGAAATCTGTGAGCATGGGTAGTAACGTTTCTGGGTCCAGCAAGTTGAGAGGTGTGGTTGACCATCCATGGATTCATGCCTACTTTTGTGATGGGGGTGTTAGGAGCTCTTGATTGACAGCATATTTCTGTCATGTAAAAATGAAAGTCAGTTCTCCATAGAAAATTTCACAAAACAGATGAAAACATAAAGAATTCCTATATGTGTTTCTCTTTTAGCATATCTTGGATTCCTGCCATTATGAACAGAACAGCTCTGATAGATTGTTCTTTCCGATAAGGGCTGTGGAGATAGCACTGATGACCTATTTTACTAATTTATTTCTTTTCACTTTTCATGTGTGTGTGCATAGGGTGCATTCACTTGTATATGTATGTCCCATGTGTGTGCACAAGTGTTTGCATGTGTGCACATGCATGTGGAGGACAGAGGTTGATGTCAGGAATCCTTCTTATTTCTCTTCCACCTTTATCCTTTGATGCAGAGTCTCCCAGTTAAACCCAAAGCTTGCCTGATGAGGTTAGTTTTGCTATCCAGCTTGCTCTGAGGACCTCTTGGCCTTCCAAAGCTGAGGTTACAGATTGTCCGCTACACCCACCTGACACTTCTGGGGCCTCTGGGGGTTCCATTCTGGTCCTCTTGCTTGTGTGGCCCTAATGATCTATTTTAAATTCTTCTTTTACCACTCCTTGGTCGCTTTGAAATTTAGGTTTCTTCACTTGTCCTGAAAGCCATATTTATGTACATAGTTTAGCAATGTTCATGTGCCATGAATTTGCAAAGACATTCATGTTACAACACAGAAATCTAGCGTAAGTTTCTGACCTCAAACGGCACCGTATCTTGCCTAGATTTCATAGTGTGTATGGCACAAGCCAATGTCTACTTTGTGGGCCTTGGTCTATCTCTGATATTAATGTAATCTTTTTTTAGGATAACAGATATAATTTTCAGCAAATCACTCAGTTATTTCCAAAAGAAATAAAGTCTGATATTTGGTAGACTATGCAGTCACTGCGTGGCAGAGGTGAGGTGTCTATTTGGCATCAAATTCACATGCTGAGGGAGAAATTCTATGCTAAGGGAATAATTGTCAGTTAATATTGTAAAGATACCCGTATATTTATATATATGAATCATTATCACCCACTGTCTAAATGGAATATATCTCTATGAAAAATATATATCAGCTTGCTGATATAAACATGAACATAAATGTGTATGTATATACATATCAACCTGTTATATAAATACTTTAAGTTCCATTAACACACTATCTTGAAGCAGGATCTGTCTGTGATCATTCATAAGTGGTAGTTTTGCTATAACACAAAGGTTAGGCTGGGTTAAGAAAAAAAACAATGGACTCTCAATCACAATAATTATTCATATTGACAAAGTATTTGCTGATCACCTGCTCCAGTCAAACTGCTCAGATAAATGATATCTGTACATGAATTATAGAATTAGGACAAAGATTTTCCCATTGGAGCCAACCAAAGATAGTTCTTCAGTTCAATCTCCAGAATTGAGCCCCTTCTGTAAACACGCAGAGAATGTGAAAAATGCTAAACAGGAAGGTCAAGAGGCAAATCAGGTAGCTTAAAATTAATCTAGAAGCAATATATTGAGCCATCAATATTGCAAATTTTGAAAAATCACTGTCTAATTGAATCTGTCTTGCAAACGATGATTAAGATGATTCTGACAACTGAAGGGGTGAAAGATTCAAAACTTGAATTTTGTTGAATCATGAGAATTTTTTCTGTTGTGTCCAATAAATGGTCTTTTCCCAGCTAGAACTTCTGTTGTGACTTCATTCTGTACCTTCAGCTGTATACGCTTTCATAGGGTTTTCCTGCCACTCTGGCAAATAGGCCAGGCTTTCAGCGACATCATTTTGGACAGGCCAGCCCCAGGCTTCAAAGAAAGGGACTAGGTTCTTCTGCACAACCTCAGAGAACTTCCTCACCCACAGATTCATCTTGTCTTTGTTGTTTTGAGGAAAGCTAGAGAGGGATTGGTAGTCAGCGAAGATCTTGATGAAGGCCTCCCACCCGAAGCCCTCCTGGAGCTGGAAAGAGAAAGAAATCGAAGAATGACATACGCACCCTGCATGTCATCCCCTGAACTCATGAGAGAAGCCACATTGGGATTTTAGCTGTAAGCCGTATTGTTACGTTGGTTTAATTTGTCAGTGGGTCTCACATTTCTTTTCTTCTAGAAACCTACCTGTGACAGGTGTCTTATCTCAAACTGCTTCAGTACAATGTCGGAGAGAATTTTGGGTCGTTACTTATTTGATCCATATCAGGGTCTCAGTAAGCGGCAGTGAATCTGAGCATTGTTATTCCTGTTGCTGCTAAGCTTAATAATGACAATCTGAATCAGACTGAAGTGTGCTAGACCCCTTCATCTTGTGCAGTTAAACACTGGGGGTGGATGGCTGGGACCATTCTGCTTTAGATTCAGCAAAGAAAGATTTCTGGTTCACCGTCTATGAATCTGTGACCTTTAGGAAGAACAGCACTGAGCAATAGTTAAAGCACTTCAGCCAGCACCCGCTGGTTTTTTCATTCTTGCTCAACCTTAACCACAGCCTAGCCTATTAGGAGCTGTTTCACACTAACAGTAACCAACTGTCCTTGAAGGTCTGTGTGAGTTTGGGAGCTATGCTAAGCAACAGAGGCAGAGGCAGGTGCTTAGACAAATAGCTGAAGCATGCGCACACATGCACACACATAATGTGGCTACATTAGAACACGGAGCAGGGAGTAGAGACCGCCAAGGAAGATAATAAAGGAAAAAAGATTTTCTAGAAGCAACAAAGATACTGATATTAGAAGCTACTTGGGTGTTTCTTGATATATAAAGCTCAAAGAGGGAGAGAAAAAAACATCATTAGGAAATGCCAGCAAGATGAACCATGGCATGTCGTTCTGAAGATAGATTGTTTGCAGTTGCTGCATATTGAGTGAATAACAGGTGCGAACTGAACTGGATGGAGGCGGTTTGACGTTGGACATGAAGGAGCGGAGAGCTACAGTTGGTAGTGGGTTTATAGTGTTTTCTGGCAGCATTCTGCAAAAACGATCCATTGGGGATCCAGTTTAGAGAGCAGGAGATTGCCATGAGAGTACTGGAGAACTGGAAGGGAAGGTGCTGGAGACTGAGCTTTGCTTGTGGTGCTGGATGTGGAAAATCAACAGTGGCGGGCGGGGCAGCTACCCAGCCAGAAATTCAGACTCAGGCCCAGAGAAGCAGCCTGTCCTGCATGGACTTTGAAGTAAACTTAAATGTCAAGGTTTTGACTGACACCATGACTGGATTCAGTAGATTCTCAGACAGATTTCTTATTAAGAAGGAAGCTGGTGTGGTCCAGAAGTTATCTCAGACTCAATTAAATCGCAAAGGCAGTGAAAACACAGAGACAGAGTGCGCTCATGCCTAAAGCATTGAAACAAGGCTCTAGGTTGATCTGTACTAATTAATTAGGTCGTCAGCAAGCAGCTCATCTCTGTTACCCTGGAAGTTCTAGCAAGGAGTATGGCTGTGTGGATATTTTTCCAATGTATTTCCCACAGGTGGCGAGGACTTAGAAGGGAAGGGATTTTCAAATGTCATGAAATACTGCACGTTACTTATTTTACGGTGAAGTCTGACTTCATTCACGTTTGAGGCTTGCTTAAAAAGGTAATATTTTAAATAAATTGTTACCAGGTCGCAGTCCCTACACTCCATCTTCATAAAACATTGTTGAAGCGGGGTGACCTTGATTTCTCCTAAGCTAGCAATGTAAGTCAGGAGAAACTCTTTGCATCTGACCAAGATGAGTTTTCCTGCTGGTTTTCTGAGTACAGCTATTCGATTACATTGTATTTGTCATAATGATCACATAAACGTTTATTGATTTCCACAGCTATGTGGCCGGGAATAGGAAACACATTTAGGTAGCTATGTATTAACCACATCATATGTATCATGCCCGACCCACAGCAAGATGCCACCCTTGGCCTATCTCTCATATCCAGGAAGGACAGGCACTGTGCGTGGATGTTGAGGCAACTGGGAAGTCTGGTGGCTCCCACCTCCCTGAATATTCACTCAGTACCTGGAGGTAAGTCTCTAGGGCTGTCCAGGCAACCCAGTTACTCAGGGGTGCTCCCTTGGCCAGGTGGTTTTTGATCCTCTGCTTCCGAAGATCAGGGTTTAGAGCAGGGTGGGCCTGATTCCTGTGGATATTCAGAACAGTCTCGTGCACATAAACATCCCAGAGATTACACAGAGCTTCAGTGGTGTGAGGAAGGAAACTCCATCGACCCTTCTGTTGGTTGTGACCCAGCTCATGGATCACACCCCAAATACCATGTGACCTTATGGTGACCTCATCCACCATGCCTTCTGCTATACTAGTGCGGCCCATGATGGGGTATCCAGAGTGAAGAAAACCTGAGGAAAGCAACAGGACATAAGTGTTGAAATGACACATATAATGGCCATTTGTAGACCACATCCCTACTGTCCCCGAAGCCCTATGATATACCGAGTAAGCTCACTTTGGCTCTATGCACTGCCTAAGTTTATTTGCAGCCAATCAGGCTTCCTTCTCATTTTCTTAGACAGAGTTGGGCACTCATCTGCCTTTCACTATGAAGGGTAGGTGTGTATGGACTGTAATGCTGTCTGGCATCATCCAGGATTTCCTCTATTTTTAGGTGGGTGACACATGCGTGTCATGACGTCTTGTGTGTAGGCGTCCAACACTGAGGGAAAACAGTAAGATTCTCCCCCCAGTTTAGCCTTAATCTTAAGGAATCATTTTGAACGTCTGCAGATGGCAATTGGTTTTCTCATTGTTCCCTACACATGTATTCTTTAACCTGCTTCATTCGGCATTGACAAGTCCTCTTGTCCCTGCTGAAACCCACTGAGCATGCGTCTCTTGTCCTTTCTCTTCCCCAGCTTTAACTCCATTCAATTGTCTTCTATAAGGACACATGGGAAAAATCCACAGATTTTGCTTTTTCTCCTAGATTCCTGTAACTCCTTGCATTTTTGAGACTAAATGATGATGGACTTTGTTCCTCCACCTATCACTACAAAGTTATGTCAGTTCAGTTGAAGCTCAACTCTCAGAGCATCCCTATGGAGTACCTACCAAGTGAAATCTGTTTATCAAGCACAACCCTCTCGGGTCTTTGGAAAGGGAAGTGTGTGGCTGCCAGCCTGGCTACAGCCTGGAGCATCTTATCCCAGAGTTGAAGCAGCGGGAATGGGTCCTGAAGGACTTTGAGGCTTCCTGTTGGGACCGTCAGGATAATATTGCCTGTGGCTAGTTCTCCCCAGGGAGATTTGCTGTGCTTGATAAGCTTGCTCCATTCCTCCTGTGTCGTCTCACCTGGAAATAAAAATTATATACCACATTTTCCGAATTTCAGTTGAAGCTCTTTAACTGTGGACCACACAGAGAGATAACTTGGTAATAAATCTCTTTTTGTCTTTCCTTGTCCTCCTTTTTTACCTCCTAGATCCTAGAAGAGGGTATTGCTATTTCTTAGCTTCCTTTCTGTCTCAATCATTCCATTGCCTTCTCGCAAGCCTGGTCCCTTCCTTCCTTCCAGTTTCCCTTTGCTCTTCGTCCCATTGTGAAACTGGGTCTCTTACTCACCCATCTTGTAGTATGGAGCAGACACAGCCCCACTGATGGTGATCGACACATTATCCTGATTGTACTTGGGGGGAACGATGATGTAGAGAAGCCCCCCATACAGCCAGGAGATGGACTTCCGGGATTCATTTAAGTGGTGTGTGTACGTCATCACAGGAGGACGGTAATAAGTCTTTGCTTCACTTATGTTGTCCGTGTGGCAACCAATGAGGACCTATCATAATGAGCATAAGTCATCATAAGAATGGCCACGCCACCTCCTCTCTGTATGGATATGTATATGGATGTAAGAGGCCTGGCAGAGGTGGCAAGAAGAGAACCTCAGAATGACAAGGGTCATATGCATAAATAGAATATTGCTACTACTTATCCACCTTACTTGTTCATAACCACTCATTGTTCTCTGTAGAGTTTGGGGATTTAAAAAATTAAATATAACTAGTTCGAAGGTAAATATTGACTCAGAGAACAACTACCAATATCTCTGCCATTTCCTTTTGGTCTCCACAAGGAAGGACTGTGGAAATGGCTTATGGAGTTGAAGCTGAGAAAATATTTGGATAGTATTTTAGATTCTTCAAGAATGAAAAAAGGAAAGAAACTTTGAGAATAAGCACAAGATGGAGAGGTGTTGAAGGGAAAGCATTCTAAGCATCAGTCGTGTGCCAAGATTCAGCTTCATAATGACTACAGTCTTTGTTTATAAAAAAAAGAGGGGCTTTTCCAACCTATACATCTGCTGAGGTTGTTGGATGAATCTAAAATATTACTGAAGAGAGTCGGGAGGTTCTCTGTAAGTTTGAGGCTGGCCTGGTCTACACAGTGAGTTCCAGGAGAGCCAGAGCCACACAGAGAGACCCTGTCTCAAATAAACAAACAAACAAATTGGTAGAAGAGGATGTAAAGCTGGTAGGGACATGTCAAAAGTTCACTGAATGGGGAACGAATGCTTTACCTTCAGCTTGGCATTAGTGACTTCTCCGGGAAGTGTTATTTGTGCGACCTGACCTTCAGGCAAGTAGAGTCCAGTGCTCACCCAGGAGCCACGGTTGTCTGACAAGAATCATAAGAAAGGTTGTAGTCTTTCCGCCTTCAGCCCAGAATTCTGACGCCACCAACAGAGCTATGGGACCTCAAAGACCATCCTATAACCACCCAAGCTGCCTGTGTTCCTAAACTTCCCTTCTTAAAAGTTCATAGAAAAGGAAGAAAATGGATTTTTGAGAAGGAAAGTGCTGGGTAGCAAGGCTGATGCTTATCAGCCCCTGTTTTCTAGTCTTGAATGCCCAGGGTCCCCTCTCCATTCCTTACCTGTGCTGATTTTAATGACCTTGGGAGATTCTGTGGAGGGTAGTAAGGAGGAAACAGGAAGTAGCTGAGATACATCAACTCCAGATTTGAATAATTCATAAGCCAGGAAAAACAGAAAGGCCTGAGAGCTGCCATTTAAGACTGGGTGTTCCTCAGTCACACTTGGCAAGCCCTTGTTTTGGATGATTTTCAGGGCATGTTTCTTCACAGAATCATAGACAGAAATATTCTGATGTGTCATTTGAAACACGTAGGAACAGTCTTTCACGAGCTTCTCCAGCCATCTCTCTTGAATTATGGTCTCAGGGCTGTCAATCATGGACTCAAATTTGGCCAGGGTTCTACGGATATGGTAGCTTATCACCTGAGGATTTGGGACTGGGAAGGAGCCTCGTTTGACTACCTGGTTTATGATGCCAAGGCCAAAGCATTTAAGGATGATGTTATTTGGGTATTGAGTCATACAGTCAGAGTCTGGGTTCCGGCGGCCCCATTGGCAGGCATTTGCACCAATTAGCAAGCCTCCACCTTCTGCAACAAATTCTTCTACCTTCTTGGCATCTATATCAGTGAATGAGCAGCAGCAAAAGACACTCAAATCACTGCTCAGAAGTTCCGTTTCACTCCACTGGAAGCTGCTGCTTGGTAACATAGACTTCAGAGCTTTCATTTCTGAAGCCAACCCAATCTTGCCGGTCTGATGTCCCATCAGCCAGCGCAAAGCGTTGAGCACAAACGGCAGCATTGCTTCGTTAACCATCAAACTCTCATGTCCCCCCAACACCACACGCCCACGGCCATAGCGGGCAGCTGCGAGAAAGCAATTGAATGAATTGTCCACTCCCAAGGGAAAGGCCCGCTGCCCATGCACCAGCAGCTGGGAGGGGACTGCTCCTGTCTCGATGTCTATCTCAGACAGCCCTTCCAGGAGTTGCTGCTGGTCGTACTTGAGTTCGTCCTTGCACCTGGAAAGAGACGGTTCTCACATAAGTGAAGAGGAGTGAGTACAGGCAGGATAGCAGAGATGGCCCAGGACATAGGCACTTTTGGTGCAAAACCTTCTGCATGCCTTTAATCCTAAAATTCTGGAGGCAGAGCCAGGCAGATCTCCGTGAGTTCAAGGGCAGCCTGCTCTACAAAGCATGTTCCAGGACAGCCAGGACTATTACATAGATAAACTCTGTTTCAAAAAAGAAACAAATGAAAAAAAAATGAACAGAAGAGAGGCATGTACATCTCACTGAGATTTATCTTCATATCTGTTTTAACTGGGAGCGTTTAACATGACAGTACCTCTATCCATCATACAATAAAGCTTAATATACCTGTAGAACTCATTCTAGTGAAATTTCCCAGAGGGAACTACTGCTTATTCTGATATGCAAGCTGCTTCTTTGAATCATTAATAGTATTAAATAAACTGAGTGTGTAAATAGCCTGCCTTTGGAAATAAGTTACAGTGGTGGAGCCCTCACCACACGTGTGCAAGAACTTGGGTTTCAACCTTAATACTGGACAAAAAACCAGAAACAACAACAAAATCATGAAACTGGAAATTGGAAATGATTGTGCTGAAGGAAAGGAACCAGACTCACAGATGTTACCTTTCCCTTCATATGAAGAATTTTAAAAATGATGTAAAGATAAAGAGGGATTCTTTAGGAGGAGGACCAGTGGGAACAATGAAGCCAAGAGAGGGTATTGAGGTGACTATGAGGAAACTGTTTCATATGTGTGTGCAATGCTAGCCTAACCCAATCCATCATTTTGTACAATAAGCAAGTCAATAACAAAGAAAAATAAAGGGAATGGACAGAAAGGAAAGGAAAGTGCAGGAGATGGAAGGGCAGGAGAGAAAGGAAGAAATGGGAGGGGAGAGTGGAGAGGGGAGGGAGGGAAGATGGGAGGAAGGGAAGAAAGGAAAGAACAAAACTGATCACAGCAGGTATGTGTCTCTATATTTCACCAAAACACAAAACAAGAAAACCACAAAACAAAATAAAATGAAGCAAAAACTCCAGGCTATTGAGTAGAATGTGGGAGGAAGTATTAGCAACACGTGAAAAAGATAAAGAAGCAGTTTCTGTGATATGGGAAGGACACTTGATAATCAGTGAGAGAAGATGAAAGTTAACTGGAAAAACTGAGGAGCAGACATTTCAAGAAAGAGGCATTAATTGCTTTAAATAAATAAAAATTCTCTGCACTGGTGATCAGACACCACAAATGAATAAAGTTTCTCTATCCCATAGTGACAATTCGTTAAGCCAAAGTTCATCATTTTCCGCACTGGTAACGGCATAGGCTATATTGTGCTGTGAGCAGAAGCCACCATGGCTTTTGTAAATGGTAGTTTTCAATTTCAAAAGACATTTCATAACAAAGATTTTGAGTCAGGCCTTTGCCTGATTGGACTAGGAGTGAAAACGTGTTGTGTGTGATGAGCTGTAGATGGTCATGTGGAAGTTTTAACAATAAATATTGGTGATAGCTTCACCCTCTGCTCTTCTACGTCATGCTAGAGCAACTCTTTCCTGCTTGTTCATTGTCTGTTGTTTTTCCAGACAGCGCTTCTCTGTGCAGCCCTGGCTGTCTTGAAAGTCACTCTGTAGACCAGACTGGCCTTGAACTCAAAGATCCTGCTGCCTCTGCCTCCCGAATTCTGGGATTAAAGGTGTGCACCACCACTGCCCGGCGCTGTAGTTACTCTTAATGGAATCTTTCAGGAATAAAAAGCATCAGACATTTGATCCAATCCTACAGTCAAGGGAAACCTACCATTTGTTTCCTTTTTTAATCTAATTTTTATTAGATAAAATTTTTATTTTTTTAACTTAATCTTTATGAAGATCCTGCTCTACTATGGAAGACGAGGCTGCAGGGCTTCCTCCAGCTATCTCACCAAACTTTGCACTTTTAGCTCAGGTGTTACCTTTCCTGAAGGTCCTACTGAAGGGTTTTTGAGTGTGAAGCTACACAGTTTATTCATATCACATTTTCCTAGCTATCTCTGGACTGGATTAACATTGTGCTTCATTGACTGACTGACTGATTCATTCATTCATGTTTAATCCTTCTTACAGTACCAGATCGTGCATGGTGTTCTAACAATGCAATGGTAAGCAAAACAGACATAATTCATTTTTTAAATTTCTGTGCGAGAGGAATTATGTATGTAAATCTATATTTACTTGTATGTGTGCTCACAACTGTATGCAGATGAAACTTTAAGTGTGTGCATGTCCATGGTGACATCCATCTAGTGTTTAGAAGTCTTCCTTGATCACTCTCAACTTTATCTATTGATGCTTTATCTCTCAATTGAACCCAGAGCTTACCCGTTCAGGTAGCCTACATAGCCAGCTTCTTCCAGGGATTCCTTGTCTCTACCTCGCACATACTGGGATTTTGTTCAGGAGTCTCCATGCCAGTCTACCATTTGTTGGGGTGCTAGTGATCTAATTCTGGTCCTCCCACTTGCTTGGCAAGTAGTTTTCCTTCTAAGCCATCTCCCCAAATGTGAAAAAACACAATTTATTTCTCATATATTTTGTAAACCTTTTCTGCACTTACCTTCAAGTTGTAACCACTTTTTTATAATTACTTATAATGAGGGCACTCAATTGTAAATAAAACAAAATACTCCGGTCACAAGGTATTTAATAGCCAGTCTATTACTAGAGAACATAGGATAGTGTTGCTTAACAAATATGGTGGTTTATATAGGAAGGACCCCATAGTCTCATATCTGAATGCTTAATCACTAGGAAGTGGCACTATTAGGAGATGTGGCCTTGTTGGAGGAAGTGTGTCAATGGGGGTGGGTTTTGAGATTTCAGAAGCTCAAGCCAGGCCCAGAGTCTCTTTCTTCCCCCTGCTTGCCAATCTAGATGTAGAATTCTTGGCTCCTTTTTCAGCACCATGTCTGCCTGTGTGCCACTAAGCTTCCCACCATGATGATAATGGAGTAAACCTCTGAACATTTAAGCCAGCACTGATTAAATGTGTGCCATTCTGAGTTGCCATGACCATGGTGTCTCATCACAGAAATAGGAGAGTAACTAAGACAGCTACCATAGGTGAAAAACTACATTAGTATTAATAATTATTTAACTCTGTGATAACCAACTTATCCACTGCTAAACCGAAAGCTCCTTTAAAAATAGGGTAATTGGGCTGACACTTAGCAAGAAAGGGAAACATCACTTACTTGACATAAAGTGTGAGATTGGGTATCTCTTTAGAGACATCGAGCCAGTCTCTACTCCCACAGACATCTGTGAAGTACACTCCAGCCACACTTGTCACCTGGTTCCCGGGGAAACTGGACAGCACTTTGTCATGGCCGTGTTGACTGGCCCAATACCAGGCCTGGCCCCCAATGAGCAAGCCCCCACCACGCTTCACAAACTGGACCAGCTTCTCAGTCAAACTGTCATTGTAGGCATCAGTGCAGTAAACACCCAGAGCCTCTCCAGGCTCAGGCTGAACCAGTGCCTCTAGACCAGAATAACTTAGGATGTTTACTAGAGATGCCACGGAAGAATGCACTGTGATGGGAGCCCCTGGGGAGGGGCAGAGCCAGTTCACTGCATTGACAAGAAATGGGGCCAAGTCAGCATGCAGCAGGTAACCCTCATGGGATACAACAACCAGGCGGCCTTGGCCATAGGAAGAGGCAGCAATGAGCACCTGGCCCTTGGCATTCACCATCACTGGGAAGGCAGCCTCCCCAATAAGAAGGAGTTCACATGGAATGTATGTTTTGGGAAGATCCCAGCTGGTCACTCCATTCATGAGGGTCTCAAAAGCAGCATCAGGATTTGTTGCCATGGTTCTTGCAGATGCTGCAGAGGACACAGAAACTCAGGATGGTGAATGAATGAACAGGCACTGAATTAATAAAAGCAATATATATTCTCTTACAGTGTTTTCAACAAGAAAGTCTGGACTCAAGCTTAAGAAGTTAGAGTTCATCCACGTATGTCTCTAGGAAGGAGAAAAGGACAAGATATTCTGAGTAAATTGGGAGCATGGCGACCACAGGGGAGGGTAGGGGAAAGAGGGAAGAAAGGGAGGGGTGTGGAGAAGTATGTATAGCTCAATCAAAATATTTTTAAAAAGAGTATAGAAGAGAAGAATAAGAATAAGAATAAGAATAAGAATAAGAAGAAGAAGAAGAAGAAGAAGAAGAAGAAGAAGAAGAAGAAGAAGCAGAAGCAGAAGCAGAAGCAGAAGCAGAAGCAGAAGCAGAAGCAGAAGCAGCAGAAGCAGCAGAAGCAGCAGCAGCAGCAGCAGCAGCAGCAGAAGCAGCAGCAGAAGCAGCAGCAGCAGCAGCAGCAGCAGAAGCAGAAGCAGAAGCAGCAGCAGCAGAAGCAGCAGCAGCAGCAGAAGCAGAAGCAGAAGCAGAAGCAGAAGCAGAAGCAGAAGCAGAAGCAGAAGCAGAAGCAGAAGCAGAAGCAGAAGAAGAAGAAGAAGAAGAAGAAGAAGAAGAAGAAGAAGAAGAAGAAGTTAGAGTACTTACCTCTCCTTTGATTTCTGTGAAGCTTCACCCCTAGGATGTATTTTCATCACTCAGTTAGTTCTTGCTTTCTCCTTCCTTCCTTCCACCCAGATGCTCCCCATGAATCTCATCCATTGTTTTAACTCTCCTCTTTTTCTGACTCCATGATGCCCACCAGATTCATAATTACAGCTGCTTTTCATTTATAAGATCCCCATGGCTACGACTTCTTTAAGGCACACAAATCCTTTATTTTGCTAGGCACATTACAGTTATCAACTCCATTTCTTATTTGTGAGGAACTGAGCTCATCTTTCTCAAAAGAGCAAACATTTGAACTTCTTTCTTTCTGTGTAAAGAAGATACTATCAGCCTTGAGAGGTTTGATGTAAAGGTTGGTTTGTTTAGAGACTGGCATATACATCTGTCAAAAGCCGACTCCCCGTATGTTTATCATTCTCCCCAGTTAATCAGGATGATGGGGAGCAGTACATTTTTAGAATCACATTTGCCCTCTTCCTTTCTCCACTTCAAACACCCCATCATCAAACTTTGCAGCGTATGAATCCCATCTCTTTCCACTATTGGCATCCCTAGCCTGTTTCAGGACCTTAAGATTTCAGGTTTGGACTACACCAGTTATCACATGAGCTCTCCTAGTAAGAACCCCTCACTGCTGATTGGCTTTAGCGTCAAATTGGCACAACCTAGACCCTCCTGGGAAAAGAATCTCAACCAGGAATTATCCTGATTGAGTTGGCCTGTGAGCATGTCATGGGGATGGTTGCCTTGATTGTGAATTGGTTGTTTTTTAAACTTTATTGATTTTTACTGATTTTTATGTAGATTTTATGTAAATTTTTGTAGATTTTATTGACATTTTTCTCTGCTCCCCTCCCTGCCTCTCCCTTCTCCTTCAGCCCTCTCCCAAGGTCCCCATGCTCCCAATTTACTCAGGAGATGTTGTCTTTTTCTACTTCTCATCTAGATTATTAGACCTATGTATACCTCTCTTAGGGTCCTCGCTGTTGTCTAGGTTCTCTGGGATTGTGATTTGTAGGCTGGAGTGGAAAGAGCCAAGGAGGTCCTTCATGTGTTGGGTCCTGGATTGTGCAAGAGTGGAAGAAGCTAGCTGGGCCCTCAGCAAGCAAGCAGTAGGCATGATGCATTCATTGCTCCATGTTCATTACTGGGGATGTGGGTGTGACATTCTTAAGCTCCTACCCATGTGAAACTCCTGAAATTAAGGACTGCAACCTGAAACTGCGAACTAAAATGAATCTTTCCACCCCAAGTTACATTTTGTCAGGGTCTTTTTGGCTCAGGAGAAACGAAACCAGAGAAGGCGCCTCACTCCTGGGGAATCGAAACCCTTCTTTCAGCCTGCAAATGACGTCCGGGGTCTGCCTCACCAAGGCATTTCAGCTTTATATTTCGTTCTAGTCTCAGTAAATACTATTTAAAAACAATGAGAATCTGCCTTGCCATTTTGAGTCTGCAGCAGCTCATTTCCTGCAAACTGCCCTTTTTCCTCCCCCTGGTTTTACTGTTTCCCTATATTCATTTACTAAGAGAAGTCAGGTGACCAAGTTTCTGCCTTTCTTCTGACCACAGAGACTAGTTCATAGAAAGTGCAAGGTACAGGATTTTAGATGCAAAACGTGACCTCAACTCATGTTGAGGTCAGATTGTGAACAGGTTGTGTTATAGAAATAACATGCCTTCCCAGTGAGAGATCACTCCATGCACTTAGAGATGAAGGGAAATCTTTTTGCCAGGGTGCCTAGCTGACTGGGTCTAAGGCCCTAAGAAGATTTGGGCTTGAACAAAAGGTTTTACTAGCTTATGTACTACAACTTAGGCTTATGCATTCCCCAAACACTGTCATCTTCGAATCTCGTTTGTCTCGGCCCCAGGACTTTGAACAGTGTGGACAATTTGAATAGAGACAGGAGACTGTAAGTCTGACTGCTTAGGCAGATAGGAGATTTACACAGCAAATCTGTTGCCAGAGTTATTTCTTAAGTACACCTGTGTTGCTCTTTCAAAGAGTTGTTATCCAGGATCATCTTGCTCAACTGGCAGAAGTATGTTTTTCCTGATAAGGACACAGAGAACTTAATGGTAGACTAGACTCAGTGATGGTTGTGACCCTGTGCTGCCCCTCTTCAGCTGCCTTGGAGGTATGACTTTAAGGATAGGCAAAGTGATGGGATGTAAGTCAGGGCTATTTCTTCATTATGGGGATGGAACCTAATGATAGGTGGATAAGCATGCACATCCTAGCATCCTAAATGTTGCTTGTCTCTAACAGGCCTGGTTATCAGATTATTCATTTTTGGGGTATTATGGAGGCAGTGTTCCTTTACCTAAATTCCCCTTGTGTGACTGAATGTCACCTACATAAATCTATTAATAAATCTTTTATAACCGTGGTTCGCATCCCGTGGGTCTCAACCCTTTGTCAAACTTCTTTCTCTAGAAATATTTACATTACGATTCGCAACAGTAACAAAACTACAGTTATGAAGTAGCAATGGTGTAGTTTTATAGTCGGGGGTCACCACAACATGAAAAACTGTATTGAAGGGTCACAGCATTAGGAAGGTTTAGAGCCACTGCAGTAGAGCATGCATTTTATTATTTTGTGTTTCTTTGCCATCCACACAGCACTGAGAGTCTTCCCCAGCCAACTGCACAGCCTAACTGCGCGGCACCTTTCTAGTTATCAAGGGTGTTGAGTGAGTGAGAGGAGAGCCTTGTCCATTTTGAGAAGAATGAAGGCTAAACAAGACTCTTCAATTTCAGCACTAGCTCAACCTGTCAGCTATAGCAGGGCGACTGATATTCAGGCAGTTAAAAGACTTGCTTACCCCATGCAAGTTTCAAAAAGAACAGGTATAAGCACACTACAGGTGTAAGCACAATACAAGTGTAAGCACACTACAGGTGTAAGCACACTACAGGTGTAAGCACACCACTACAGGTGTAAGCACACTACAGGTGTAAGCACACCACTACAGGTGTAAGCACACTGCAGGTGTAAGCACACTGCAGGTGTAAGCACACTGCAGGTGTAAGCACACTGCAGGTGTAAGCACACTACAGGTGTAAGCACACGACCCTCTGTGTGCTCTTATATAGCTACCGATTAGCCAATCCTCTGCTTAGCACATGGATTCTCTTGTCTGTTATTGAGGTAGCCAGAGACACATGCAAAGAAACCTTTACTTGGACAAAGAAATTGATAGTTTCTTCCTTTAAAAAAAGTTATTTACTTTTTATTTTATGTGCATTGGTGTTTTGCATGTATGTATGTCTGTGTGTGGGTGTCAGATCTTGGAATTACAGACAATTTATAGCTACCATGTAGGTGCTGGAAATTGGATCTGGGGCCTCTGGAAGAGCTGATTTAACTGTTAAGCCTTCTTGCCATTCCAGAAATGGATACTTCCAATCAACCAATTCTAGAAGGAATACTGTTCACACTCAGCATCATTTCAGAAGCAAAGCTAAGTATCCAGAGAGAGGTTTAAAAACCCATCTATTGGCTTTGCTTGAAGGTGGAAGGATAGTGTTTGGTTCCTCAGGTCAAAGGATATCTTATCAGAAATTATAGGTGTGAGAGAACCAGTCTAGAACTTGGAGAGAGAAACATGGTGTCACTACCTAATGATAGGGGGTAGGGGACCATGCATAGGGTAGGTGGCCTATGGAATCTGTTAGCTTCAGCATGTGTAAGTGAAGGATAAGGAGCAGGCGTCTTGGATGAAAGGGCATGTGTGGAGATTTGTTTTAAGGACAGAGCAAATATCCCTATTCAAAATCTAGCTATCAGGGTGGGTGAGATGGTTAAGTGAATTAAGGGGATTGCCATTATTAAACTTGGTAACCTGAGTGTCGTACCCAAGATCCATATGGTGCAAGGAGAGAACTGACACCCAAGAGTTGTTGAGTTGTCCTCTGACTTCCATATGGTCTCTCTCTCTCTCTCTCTCTCTCTCTCTCTCTCTCTCTCTCTCTCTCTCTCCATTCCTTTTTAATTTTTAAAGCAAGCTCTCTAACCCAGGCTGGCCTCAACTCTCTAACTGATGATGGCCTTGAACTTCTGATCCTCCTGTCTTCACTTCCTGAGACCTGATATTACAGACATGTACCACTACACCCATTTTTTTCAGTGCTGAAGATCAAACCCAGAGATTCATGCATGCTAGCCACATGTTTTACCAACTGAGCCCAAGCCCAACACATATGCCTTTCACTGATAGATGGACCCAACATGACACCATCATCTTTCTGTGTGCTGTGGTTTGTGTATGATTTTTCCCTCTCAGAACTTAAATTGAGACTGATTACTAATGTAATATTAGTGAAAAGTGATGGGCCCTTAATAGGTGATCAGGTCTTCAAGAGGGATTTATGCCTTTTCCCAGGAACTTGGAAAATTCTCTCTTGGGTCTAGATGACCCCTGAGAGGATGGGTTTGCACAAAGTGAGGCTTCTCCTTGTGCTTTTTCTTCCACATGGCTAGTGTGTCCTTCCCTCTTTCCAGTACAAGGCGAAATAACACAAGGTCCCAGCCAGTGTCTGCTTGATCTTGGACTCTGCAGTCTCCGGATCTATGAACCCAAATTAGCATATTTTCTTTATAAACCACACCTTTTAGGGTATTTTTTTACAGTAATAGAGAATAAATAAACCTTAGTGTAACCATGACTGGTTTGAGAGATCCACTTGCTTACCACCTTAAAGAGGAAGAAACTGATTTCTGGAGATAGAGCTAGTGTTGCAATTGAAGAGGCTGGAAAATCTCAGCTCTCAGGTCACTTCAGCAAGGGTTATGGACATAGGTCCCTCAAGACATAACTCACAGACTCACAAGAAGCACAGCCTCTGTGTCCCTTAGACATTTAAAGAAATCTCCAAGCCAAGTGCTACCTTCCAAGAGGAAGCAGGAAGAAGGATCCTACAAAAAAGTGATCATACCTCCTTTTTTATGTACAAAATCTCCAGATCATCCATCCTGCATCCATACAGATATCTTTTCTCCTTGGGTTGGCCTGTGGTCATATCTATGGAAGATTGCCTTAATGAAGCTAATTGATTTTGGAATAACTAGGACACTGTGGGTAGTACCATTCCTTAGGCACTATCTAAAGGTACATACCTTAGGGATTGTGATCAAATTCCATTGAAGAATTTCCTCTGAAGACCCATTCCTTTTCTTTGATCTTCAATTAGGAACTGGAATATCTCTACTAGTCAGATGGAACCAATTGGGGAATTGTGAGTTAGGTGGCTGTCACTGGGGTGAGAGGCACAAAACAATGTGCTGGTCTAGATCATGGGTAGCGTAGCTGTGATTAGCTGTGACCCCTCTAAGATTCCCAGGATGAGTGCTGATACATCCATGACAACTAACTCACCAAAAATCAATAGGTCAAACGGTCATTCACTAGCATCTACTCACCAACACATTGACCTATGTTCCTACTACCTAATTTATTGAGTTCAATAATTTCTGTTACTTGTACAACACTCAGTGTTTAATACCGAATGAAGGACATATTTTAATGAGTTATGAAAAACATATGTCTAATCTAAAGTTGGACTAGTTTTTATTTTAATTAGTTAACTTTGTTTTATTTTTCTTTTTCATGTATGGAGTACAAATTCATCATATTAATGTGGAGATGTGTGCTTGCATATGTTTTCATAGGGTGCACATGGACAGGTGTGTATGCATGTCACAGTCAGAGGTTGAATTTGGGAATCTTCCCTAGTCAGTCTTTCATATATACACCACTTCATGGTCTCTCAACGAACTAGTCCAGCCAGCTTAGTTTGGAGATTCCTTGTCAGTGCTTTATGAGGCACTAGAGGGGCTACCATGCCCACATAGCCCTGACATGGATCTACAGGTGCCTTAGGAGGCATTATAGGGGCTGCTGTATCCAACCGGTGTTGACATGGGATCTGTTGGTTCCTTAGAAAGCATTATAAAGGCTGCTGTGCCCACCCACTGTTGACATGAGATCTTCAGGTCCTCACACTTGGATGGCAAGCATATGAACTGCTGAGTCATCTCTCTAGTCTATACTTTATAATTCATAACTACAACTAGAAGATTTCTCAATGGTTCTTTCTACCAAAGACCTCTTACTGTGTAGTTCAAGAGAAACATAACATAGGATAAGCCTTATTGTGCAAAAGATAGGTGAAGAGGAAAATATACACTTTTAAAAGTTAATATTTAAGAAGAAAAAAGATCGAAAATAGATTAAGCTAGACACCATCTAAAGCACTTACAAAGTGATGGCATTATCTTAGTGCTTCCACAAAGCAGAAAAAGTGGCATGG